>NC_137607.1:49862910-49972910 GCF_963280865.1 Gymnoscopelus braueri | reverse complement strand
ATACTTTCCCATATACATGCACTGCCTTAAATGTTGTCCATACATCATGATGTACTGCTGATTATGATCATACCACTAAACCCTACAGGAATCGCCCTACATATACAACACCACATGAAATAATGAGCCATTTGTAGTTAGCTCTTGTTAGCCGAAGGCAACCCACAGCTTGTGATCTGTGGTCATATGGCTTGTGTCATGGCTATCATGACAATAACACAAGTGATTTATTTTAGACAGAGAGGAGAGGGACAGGAAAATACTGTGTAGAGACTAGAGAGTCAGAAACGGACAGAAAGACAGAAAAGAGAAGAGAAAGAGTGTGTGATAGAGGGAGAGATCAATCAGTCTTCAGTCTTCCTTGATTCTTTGTCTGTTCACACAAGCTGCTCTCAGTGAATCCAAACTGTCTTTTGTGAAGAGGCATATGGTTATCATTCATAATGCACAATGCAGCAATCATGTCATTGGCATGCCTAGGAAAAGCAGTTTGCATTTGTGTGTTAAAGGTGGACTAGAAGAACACATATGTCTACGGGTTCACACTAATTATCCATCCACTGATCATATAAGCCTAGCTTAGTGATTAGTGATTCTATCATTACACTATAGGTGATGAACTGAGAGAGAGAGAGAGAGAGAGAGAGAGAGAGAGAGAGAGAGAGAGAGAGAGAGCCCATGCTCTCAGTCATGCCCCGATAGCCTAAATCCTCTGTGTAGAAGCTTAACTCAGGGGACAGACAGTAGGTTGCATCTATCTACAGTAGCAGCCTACAGTACATGGGATATGCCTGTTTGAAACACCATTCAGCCTAATGAAGCTCAATAACAACTTTGGATGGGATTAAGGTTATCTTAAACGTCAGGGGAGGACAGATATATACAGATATACAGACTAACATAAAAAGATACAGTAGCTTCTGCCAACTAGTGCTCGTGGTTTAAAACACTGTTCCATACCAAACAAGCTCGCCTCTGCTGCCTTTCAAATCCTTATCTGAGCCTCCCTCTAAATCTGTCCATCCACTCTGCTTTCGCCTACCTCTAGTCTGGGAACAGACATCCACAAAACCAAAACAAATCAAGACAAAGCAAGCAAACCAACAGCAGTTTTGTAGCTTCAAAACTGTGCCAAGAAAGCTTTACTGCTGAACCCATGAAAACGATTCTAAAAATGTCCTCTAAATCCTAACAGTTTTCTGAAAAACATATGTTTCTATGTCAGTGGTTCTCAAACTTTTTCATGTCAAGGACCCCCAAAATTATATGTATTTGGCCGCTGACCTGAAAATTTATTGTTCCAGGGACACTCAGAAGCAAAGATTTGAGTTAAAAAAATATATACTATATTCAAAGATTTGCACACATTTTCACGATTCTTCTAAAATAGCAGATCTACAAGCTCATATGAGTTTGTATATCTGCTATTTTTGAATATCCAAAGTATACAATAATGGTTAAAGTGGTTCAAATCTAAAGTGACAAAGATGCTTTCCCGGTTTTAAAGGGTTAAATGATATCAAAACTACAGAAGGACATCTAAGTAATCCTTGATCATACTGACATGGTTTCTGTTACAGTGTGTTATGACCTCACAGCTGTGTCATGATGTAGCTGTGTGTCCGGCGGGGTTTAAACTGATACCAGGTGAGTATGTGTTCTGTGTGGTCTGTCTTTACAAACACTGTGGCTGTAGCGTAGCGCTGTTGTTGGACCAACTTGTGTAACCGATGCCAGATGTCAGCAGTTAACAAGCACAGTGCTACGCTAGCCAATACCTCAAAGGAAGAACAGGGACCAGAGTGTGCAAAAAAGAGAAAACAGGAAGAGTTCACGGGAAAGGAAGAGAGTAAGAGGATTTGTACACTTAGAGGATACGAAAAGGGAGAGGAAGGGCGGAGACGACAACATTAGAGCGGTAGCAATTATAGAAAAAACAAATTTACCAAATTTCCATTGGTAAACACATGCGGATGTAAGCCTTTTCTAGTGCATAACAAGAAACGGAAGGGAGAGAGACAGAGAGAGAGAGACAAGGACAGAGGAAGACAGGGAACGAGAAGGCGAAACAGAGAGAAGTGAATGAATTGTCATCTCAAGAATGCCTCTGAGATCTTGCCCACAAGAACCCAAGAGAAGGGGGAAGAATTTCATTTACACTCAAAAGCTTGTAATATTCTTCTCACACACACACACACGCACACGCACACACAAAGCCACAACAATGAGGTCCCTTGGGCTCATGAGCTAGGAGGGGAACAGCCACAGAGTTGTTTCCTCTCACCATCTTCCCTCAAATTGCCATTGAGAATGGCCTTGTTTGAAGAAGGCCAGTTGCCAAGTGAGACAAGCACAATGCGCTTTTTATCAGTGGAGTGACCGTCCAGCTAGTCCATCTGGAGAGAGAGAGAGAGAGAGAGAGAGAGAGAGAGAGAGAGAGAGAGAGAAAGACAGCTCTATAGGGGCCAACAGCTCTGTAGCGTTCAAGATTATTACATTCCCGATGAACAGAAGAGATGGACATTGAGTCACAGTCAACAAACAGAACTGATTCACAGCCCTGGATTGTAACTGGGGCTTCTTTGACCGGGATATAACACTGCCGTAGTAGCCGTGATTCATTCACTACTTTTGAAAAATGGTCAGTCTCTCCTTTTCACCAGAACAATCCAATGACCTACTGTACGCTGTGACCTTACCGTACCGTATGGACATCATTTACTGCTTTACACACACATTATAATGTACTCATTCTATGATAATGATCACTTACTACGTGTGTATACATCTATGATAATGATCACTTACTACGTGTATATATATATGATAATGATCACTTACTACATGTATCTATGGTAATGATCACTTACTACATATGATAATGATCAGTTACTGAGAAATCTCCACTGGAAGCTTGTTAGCCTGTTGTTGCAATGCTAACATAAAAGCTAATGATATCAGCTAGGCAGTATCTGTTGACCCCCTATTTCTTGTGCCCTTGCTCGAACCGTCTTTGAACTTGGCCTTCCTTATAACAGGAAGTACACACCTGTACAGTTTTGTGACTACATGTTGTACAGTTGTGATAAAATCTGTCCTTTTGTTATCTCCTTCCTTTAGCCAGAAAAAGGATGGAGAATTCATTAAGCTTTTAATATACACACCGAATATTAAAAGCTCCATTGTATTCCTGTCTGTAGGCCTGGAGATTGAAGGTGTGGTGGAGCAAGGAAACACACTGTCCTGAGGCTGTTCTGGGGCTGCTAACCCCAAACATGTCAGGTCAAGACAGTAACTATTGGTCAGTGAACTTGTCATGTGGTTAAGGGGCAGATGTGACAGCAGATGTGTTTTTCAGTGAGGCTGGAAATGTGCTGAGAGGAGAGGAGAGGGAAGTAGAGGAGAGGCACGACACGATGCGACACGACGTGACACAACACAACGCAACATGACACATAATGACAGGAAGGGAAATCAAAGCATTCCACCAACAGTTGCTTTCAATTATTGTCAAAACTACACAGAAAAAAAAATTGAATACTGAAAAGAGACTTTTTTTTGCAACATACAATTAATCTGCATAATAACACATTATGGTGGCGTCGCAAATGAAAACAGTGGTCACAGCAGATTGTAAAGAGAGGGTCCAAATTAATGAACAATCAAATGGAGTTAAAACTCTCCTATTTGAAAACAAAAGCGTCAAGTTTCTCTTTCGGGCCCGGCGGCCAGTGGAAAAAGACATCCAGTAAGTGAAGCGCACATTTTAATGGAAAGATTTTGTGATATGTATGTATGTGTGTTATTAACTACAAGTTTATACATGCATACCACCAGCACAGTGAAAGTAGACAAATGATGGATTATGAAACACTCAAACACTTACTGGTATGTTGATGTTAACCAGAGATCTAGCACGCCACCAAGTTCATTCACTTGTGCACTGTCTTAAGGCTTATATTTTGTTACAAATCTTACTCGCACTGAGCCATTACACACCTGTAATGTTGATTTGACAGAATCTGTTCACAGATATATGAACACTGATTGAAAGCACAATAAGCAACAAATACATTAAGAAAATCTTAAAAATATATTCTTTCACCAAAAATCATCATCACAATAATTGTGATCAATAATCATGATTACATTATTAAGTAAAAATAATCGAAAATGTGCTGAGAGGAGGGGACTCACACGACAGACACAACATGACACCACGCAACACAACGCCACACAATGCAACGCCATGCAACACAAAATGACAATTTTATGAGTACGCACTCTTGTCTGAGCAGGGACCGAAATATGCTTTTTAGCTCACCAGCCTGGTAGATAAAAGCTTCTACCAACTAAACTTTTTTTTACCAGCCAAAAAAAGTAATGTATATAGCACTTTTCTTTTTACATGCATTTAATCTGCATAATAACACTTTATGGTGGTGACTTAAAACATTAGTAGATTCAATTGTAACGAGAGGCTGGCCTAGCGGTTAAGGCGCATACCATTGGCTCTAATGCAGCCTGAAGTGGGTTCAATACCCGAACCTGATGACCTTTGCTGTCGTCTCTCTCTCCCTGTTTCCTGTCTCTCTCTACTGTGTACTATCAAAAAATAAAAGCCCCAAATGTATTTAAAAAAAGGAAGCGTCACATTTCTTCTTTTGGTACGTATAAAAAGAGTGTCATTAACTACATCTAAAAGTGTATATTGATTGATTGAATATTTTATTAGGCAAAAAAATGTAAACATCACAATTACATTTAATACTTTGTCTAAAAGATCTGTCCAAAAAAGTCCTTGCGGTCTTGTTTCCATTGAGGTCCTTGGTACTATGTAACACTACTTGCACTGTGAAAGGAAACAAGTGACAATAGTGATATGAGGCTGATATTTTGTTACGTGCTGACCAATTAAAGCTGATTTTTTGGTTGGGGAAAAAAAGAGTCACCACCAAAGTGTTGGTTGGCTTCCAAATTTTACACGCCAAATGAAAAATCGACCCGCATTTCACGCTTGGCTGGTGTTAATTTCAAACCCTATGCCTGAGAGACACGCACTTTCCCTAAAACCACTGATGTGTGATCAGGTTTCTATTTGTGGATTGTGGTTCTAATGGACCACACAACAGGAGTGTAACCTGGAGTGTAACCTGACCCAAGATCTGTGGTGGTTATTGGCCATGTCAAACCATGTGCTGCTTTGACAAGATGAACAATAGCAAGACATAAGCCACAAGAGCCTCACGTAGGAAGATAAACCCTGCAAGCTGGCAAGCCCACTGTTTATCTTTGCTTTGAGTGGCATTGTGTGTGTTCATATGTATCTGTCCGTGAGTGTGTGGTGTGTGTGTGTGTGTGTGTGTGTGTGTGTGTGTGTGTGTGTGTGTGTGTGTGTGTGTGTGTGTGTGGGGACGGACGGATGGACGGACGGACGACACGTGCACACATGTCTGACAGGAGCGGTTTATACAAGATATTATAAACTGCTTCTGCTAAAGGTTTAACCACAGACCACTACCTGTTGTGTTTATCTGGCCTGAAGGCTAGAGAAGGGCAGTGTGTCCAACAGTTCCCTGGACCCTCTTCAGTACCTCAACACAGAGCACACCCAGGCCTCGGTAATGTGTGTGTGTGTGTGTGTGTGTGTGTGTGTGTGTGTGTGTGTGTGTGTGTGTGTGTGTGTGTGTGTGTGTGTGTGTGTGTGTGTGTGTGAATCCTACATTGAACTTATTGCATATAAATAATCAAGAGAGCGAGTGTCGTTTGCATGCATGCACATTTGTGTGTGTGTTTGTGGGACTGCCTGTGTGTGTCTGTATATACAGTATGTATTGTACATACATACATATATCTCTCTGTGAATATGTACAGTACGTCATGCCTCCATCTGTACGTAGTGTATGTTTGTGCAACCAGACAGGTCATGTATTAGCAGTGTATATTTTAGTCTGTTAACGATGGCTGCTGAATGCTGTGCCAGCAGCTTTGAGCACCAAGCCAGTCTCTAAACCCCTGTATCCACTTCTCTCCTCTCTTCCTTCCTCTCTAGCTCTCTCTTGGTCTGCCTTAGTTTCTCCTAATTGCCCCCGCTGTTCTCGCAACCCTCATTCTACTTCATCCTTCATCATTTGTCTTTCCGGCTCCCTCTCTCGCTCTTTCTCATTTTATCCTGTCTGAGCAGCTCCAGCCAACCCCAGGTACTACAATGACATAGCAGGAAGTGACAGCCTCATTATCACACTCACACAGACTTTAAGCTAACTAATGCATGCAACAGCTAAACGTAATATGCACATGAAAGCACACTCAAACACACACACATGTGCAGAATTCTGGCAGACAATTGATTAAATGACTGCATTATGCACCCAAAACACACATCTGCATACAAAAGAATGCAGAGAATCTCATGAATGTAATGTAAACACATCTTTGCCCCGAAACTCAGGGTGGAAAAAAAATAATAATAACTCTATTCACACTGTTTTATCAAAGAGATAAGCTGGAATTTTAAACTTGGTCCCAAAATACTATTCAATTGATATTTGACAAATAGGGGAGTAAAGCCATTTTCACTTTCTCACACTGTTTACATTAGGAGACTTGCATTTTTTAGTATTCTATATACAAACTGAAGTTAGCTAAAACCTTGCCTCGAGCCCGGACAAAGACGTCCCTTTAAGCGTTGATTCATTGATAAATCAAAACATTTAAAAAATATATATATAAGTGCAAGCAAAAGTAAACGTAATCGATAGAATAATTGCTAAGAAGATAATCTTGCAGCCCTAATCAAGTCACTCAAGTTTACACTAAAATAGCAGTGCACTGACTCATTATTCCGGGGTTTCTATTTAGGCTTTACTGAAAATACTACTAATAAGCTCAACATATTAGTAAGGCTATCACACAAAAGGCCCAAATGATCATCTCTCTCCAGCAGCAGCCATGTGTCTGTCAATAGCCGTGTGACCGAGGCAATCAGTCTGCTTATTATTTGAAACTGGATTAGAAAGTCAGCTCAATTTCCTTCAATATAAATGTATTTTGACATCATCTGTCCAATGTATATACTGTATGAATAGCTTTTTTAACGGAAATGTCAGTATCATGCCCTTTGATATTTTTTGGGCCGTTTTTGCATGCTTTAGATTTTTTTTCCTTTATAAAACACATTTAAGAAGTGTTTACCCACCAATGTTTGGCATCCTTTTTTTCAGGACAATCTAGCATTTCAAAAAGTCAAGAGACCTCTTACGATAAAATAAATAGTTGATGCATTCAAATGTGCCAGTATATCCAACAAAAATGTTGTGCTTCTTGCCAAAGGATATCCCTGCTCTTTACTGATAATAAAATGCTTTGAAAACTTTTTTTTTTGTCCAGCTCATGAATGTAGCTTGTGATCGTGTGATAAGTGAGAGGAAAAAAATCGAATCTTAACCAATGGAATGGTGCATGAACCCCCCACCACTATTGTGTGGGGTGGGTCTATGATGGACCCACCGGACACAATACTGGTGGTCCCCAGATTGCTCTTAGTCAGAATGGTGGGCCCTGGGTCAAAATCAGTTGAAACACCCTGCTGTAAGTGACTGACAGTCCTAAAAGACAAAAAGAAACACTCTGCACTGACTGCACTTCAGTTAAGTTCTTTATACTGGATACCCTTAAAAGGATAACAGTTTTCAGGGGACATGATGCTTTTTGTCCACGCTTCACGTCACATGACTGCCTTCAAATCCCCCATTAGCCCTCCTTCATACAACTTACTGCATACTGTGTCTCTCAAAATGATCCTAGAGGGGAAAACCTCACCTGGTTGTAGGATACTGATAAAATATGTACTGCAATTGCTGTCAACATTGTGATGGCAAAATAAATCATAATTATACATTTTCAATGCAATTTATTTTTAAATGCTCAAAAATGCCTAGAAAGTGTATATGAGGGAAAGTGAGATGGCCATGTTATGATTCATTAATAACACCACATTTCTTCTCTTATGTGCCCCTGTGAGCCTGTAGCCTCATTCATCATCAATATTGCCAATTCATTATTTTTGATTAACTATTGAACTAGACCTGCCCACAGATTTATTAGCTCAACCACAATGCCTATCATCCCATTCAATATGAAGATAATATTCATCATCATATTTTATTTGCTCACAGCTCAGCCATTTAGCTGAAACTGACTATTGTGTTTTCCATCACACAGACTGAATATCTAATCCGTGCTGAAGAGCAACAATAGAATGCTTTATGTGTGATTTACATTATTCTTTGCTATTTGCGTGTTCTGTTCATACGCATTTTATTTCAATGAACTGAAACCAGAGATCAAATAGTGTTAATGCCCACCTCACATTATCATCATGATGTATGACTGTAATTATCTTCTGGCATTATTTCAGCACAGTTGACCTGCCACTGAACCCATCTTTCAATCCCTAATGTGAGCACTCTATACTGTATATAGGTGGTATTACATGCATACACCACGTAAATGTCATGAAAGGGGTAGACGTTCCCTTCAAGATTCACAGCCCATATACTATCCATACCTCATGCTGTATACAGCCCATCTGTTCCTTTCCATTCCATAGGGGTGACGGGTCAGTGAGTCACATCATGCACACCGCCACACTATATGTAAGGGAAAAACAGGCCCCATTCCTTGCATTCTCAGGCCACATCTGGCTTCACACGTGGGGCCCTGAGCTGCACTGTACTACTATAACATTGTCAGAGCATCTACCACAGAAATAACTTCCCTCCCCCCTCACCCACCTCAATGGTTGAATTACAAGACAGAGGCCACATGTTAGGCTGTCTGTGGAGAGTGCTATATTAGAGTTAGGCCCCAATACTGGGTACCTCCAACAGGGTGGAGGCACCAAAGAGTGGGATGGGTTAAGATAAAATAGGAGATCTGGGCCGAAAGCCAATCTCTCAAAGCAGAGCCCTGAGGTTTGGGGAGCTCTATCTGTCCCTTTGGTATGCACAGTAGAGTAATTTATTTGCTGAGTACAATAAATACAGTGTTTTCTTAGTGCACATCATACTGTACAAAATCACATGGTAGAGCTAGACCTCACATACCGTGGAGAGTGGAAAGGGACAGTGAGCGCACAATGTCATTATCTGAAACTGTATCATACATCATGCAATCACTTGGCTTTATGCAAAGACTGACTTTGCCAGACTGGTTCCTTCTAAAAATAAAAGGTAGGAGGTATAGATATTGAAATAAATAATACAATAAATTAAAATAATGCTTTATTTATTCAACCAAAAAAAGATAAATGCAATTTTATTCATGCGTGTCACTTGAAAATTCAGTGGTAATATGTGGCTGGGAAATACTGCTGAGCTACAAATTACCTTGCCGGTTAACCTACTCATGCACATACTCAGGCCCATATGAAAGCATTGGTTAACTGAGCTTTAAAATAAAAAATTCATGCACAACCCAACTTCCAGTAGGGGCTCTAGCCCATGGCCCCAAAGCTTCAGAGGGCCTGGCGGCCTGCAAGTGGCTATCAATGATGTTGACAATGACGTTGTTTTTTGTGTTTTTTTTCTCTACTGAAAATTGCGACAGTCTTTAATACAATAGAATACATTTTAGGCTGCCCAGCCACAACTTTGATTTGGGTGAATTGGCTTCTTATCTGCTGAGCTATTCTGCTAGCCTAGTGAACTATTCGCCAAATAGCAGCAGCTACGGTACTCTAGTGGATGGCAAAAATGAAAAATAAAATAAAATCAAGAAAAATAAGTTTGAGAAGCTAAACTTGCAGCAAAATTTCTAAATTGACTGCACTAAACCTATAGTTCCAGCACCAGTGATGCCGGTGATGCTGATGCTGCAAGTTCATCGATCAAAAACTAAATGAGATCCACTATGGGACAAAACAGAATCATATGATTTGCATGTCCTAAGCCTGGTCAAAGTCCTGAGGTCTACATAGATCCGGCGCTACAGACACACACACACTGGCTCCAAGAGAAGTATATTCTCATGAAGTAATTTGAGATAAACTGTGTAAACGTGAGCCAGCCAGGAAACATCTGGCTCTAAACTTGCCCCACTAGCATTTTTGAGCTGACACTGCATTTAAGGACAATGATAGCTGATCTCACAATTATTGATTCACTCAGTGTTTGTTGTCTTTAGTCATTCACCGTGGATTAAAAAGAGTACACTTGATGTTGACTATGATAGTGTACAGTACGTAGAGCGCAGGAAGTGAACTTCTGAATGCAATAAAATATACAATGTTTGTCACATATTAACCAACACTTGTGCCAACCCACCACAAACAGAAAGACATTGCATTACATTCACAGGCTCTTTTCCATACAAGAGTTGCATCCATGCTACACCACATATAACCTGTGAACAAGTGGGAAAAACTTTCTAAGGAAAAACATATCCCTGTTTTGTGTGTGTGTGTGTGTGTGTGTGTGTGTGTGTGTGTGTGTGTGTGTGTGTGTGTGTTTTGTGCAACAGGTTAATATTTTCTAACAGATTGCACGGTTTGTGTATCTGACCAGGGGTAATGGCTATACATTCCCATTTCCCAATGACTCAGTTACTATACCTTAAACCTGCTATAGGCGCAAAACTTGGTTAAAACATGATGCACACACAAACATGTACAGGGTGTGCACACACACTGAAATTCGTATGGGTTCATTTTTAAACTCCGAGTTAAAACAACACTGAGGATTTTGCTGTGTGTGTGTGCATGTTCCCTCTCTCTATTGTTTTTATTCTGTACTCTTACCAAGTGCAGCACACACAGATCATCTCGCTGTCATTCTGGATTTTAATTGCCACTTGCAGTTGTCACAGTAACAGCTCTCACTCTGAAATTTGTATTTTTCACATTCCATACAGAAATAAGGGGAGGGGGGGACCTTCTTGAGACTCGTGCGGGGACATGCTTAGTCGACCAGGATATAAAAGATAGTTTTATTCTTCTAAAACTGTGACATATGATATGAAGCATGTGGCCTTCAATAAAACGTAGTCTGAGAGCAGGCACAGAGGCTGCATTGACACTCAAGTGCTTTGATACCAGGGCCCTATAATTAGAGTAAAGGAATGAGCAGAGCTATTAGGCCAACCAGTCAAAGAGGGGCATCAATTATCCGTGCTGGTGTGGAAATGGCTTTGATATGGATGCACAAGGATGGATGAACGCAAGGAGGGGCTAGTTGGATGTTCCATGATGGGCCTGAACTTACCTTGAACAGTCTTTCTGTCAGTCCCCATCGTATTTGAGTCCATAAGAAGGCGCAAAAGAAGAAGAGGCCAATCTCTATCCAGGTAATCTTTGCGTTCTCCAGGAGAGTCCGTTTGGAAAGCTCAAGCCCGCACGCACTGCAGTCTCTCAAGGCACCGTACATGACAGTGGACGCTTTAGTGATGAGGTCCACGTAGCCCGGCATGGGCTCCACAGCCCTGCTGCTGTCACCCATGCTGTCACTGTCACCCACAGGATGACTATCCATTGCTGCACGGCACAGTGAAAAAAAAAAAAAAAAAAAGAGGAACTGGGGGAAAAAACTGACCCCGATTCAGGGATCCAGGAACGATGGGCACGAGGCAGCCGGTCCGGGCTATCCTATGTGTCACTAATCTCTCCAACTGGCTGTTAACCTCAAAACGCGGAAACCAGCTTTAGCTAACCAGCTTAGCCTCTCCAGTAGCCTAATTCTTTGTTTTCTAAATTAAGACACGGGCCCATTCTTCACATACAGGAACAATTGATGATAAGACCGCGAACGTCGACCGTATAATGACGACCCGAACGCATCCAACCCTTATATACACGACAGGATGTATTTACAGTTTTAGGCCAGCTATTAATGAAGCGTTATGGCAATTAATGTGGCCCATCAATGATTGGATGTAATTGTGCACACCATTCCGCTACGCACGCTGCTGCTGCTTCATCACCGGCCGCTGCGTCGTCGTCGTTAGCCGCTTGGCTAAATCAAAAGCACACAATACTGAACAGACCAGCATTTGCAACAGCTTGAAGGATGATAATGTAATAATTGAATGGTGGTACCGCAACAGTTTATAGCGTCGATAAACGCCGCTCCCCGCGCGTCAGCAAATGATTCAATTCGCGTCTATATGGGCCGCCTATGTAACATACAGTACGTTTACAATACAAGCACATGCGACTATTGTGACGCTACGTTAAGGGCTTTCATATCCGTTATTCGTCGTATTATAGTCTGATAACGTTTCTCTTGGTGTATCACGAGTAGCCGTAGCCTATATTCCTACCAGAAACCCGCGGCAGCAGCGACACTGAAATATTTTCTGCAGCAGGAAAGCGTACTGTAAAAAAAAAAAAAAAAAAGGATGAAGGAGAATTATTATCCTTTTGAATATTCGGCCTCCTCTGTTGGTCAACGTGTCCTGGCTGTCTGTCTGTCTGTCAGTGTGACAGAGAGGGGAAAATGCGCGCTACTTCGATGGGAGTCTATTGTAGAACGTGACACCATACGGCACAGTCTAGAGTCGGACTCAAATTCTAATGCTGGACTACAAAGTAAAAAAAAAACGCTCGTCTCCGTCTTCTTCTGTTCGGGGGACCGCTTCCCTCAGCCGTCCAGAAAGCCATTGATTTGAAGTTTATGGGGAAACGAAGAAAAAGCCCCGAAGACGCGTGACGTAATTATGGCCCGCTATCTTCTTCTTGAACTGCTGCGTTAAAGGATGGTTTTTTAAAGAGACAGTACACTCACTGCACAGCAGGCTGACCAGACCACACATACATTATACATACATACATGTACAGGTATACACACACACACATATCTATATCCCAGTGTATCTCAAACTTTTCAAGTTCAAGGTCTCCCCTTAACTCAGTGTACAAATGGAACCAAATGTACACTGTCAGAGTTACAGACTTGTAAGGGTCAATTTAAACCGCCTGAAGGAACCCTGAGTCCCTGGACCACACTTTGAGAACCATTGCTATACTACACACACACACACACACACACATATATTGTGATTGCACACACACACACACACACATATATATATATACACACACACACACACAATATATATATAAATATATATATATATATATATCTCCTACACAGTGCATCATGACATTTAGTACATAGAATTATGTTCTTCAGAATTCTTCTTCAGTTAGGCTAGATTTTGCTGTCTAAAACGTAAATTTAGAGCAAACAGTATTCTGTAGAAATTGCTTTCACTTGTCTGTCACAAGCAAAGACACAGAGAGGACATCCACGTGGTAACAAAACATTTATTACCAAATCATAGGAATGCTTAAAGAAAACAGAAAGATAAATGCAAATACAAAAGACTGATGAAGTTGACCATTATGAGGCTAAATACAGTGTAAGTAGTTTAAATAACTTGAGTTTCAAATTGAGATTTAATTAGTTTAACAATGATTCAGAGTGACAGAACAGAAAACATATACAATATGTATGTGTGTGGCCTTCAAGGTGTAAAACTGAGGCCCATTGTTTGGGTATCCCAGCAAAAACAGTGGGCTTGTTATGCCATGGTAGTGGGAGCATACTGCATCGTTAGTCTGTCGAACTCATTCTCCTGCAGAAAGGAAAAACGGAGAGAAAAGAGGAAATGGTTCAAATCAGAAGGAAAATATTTGACTAGTGGAGCAGCTGTTCGCTGCATGGTTTGACACAATATAACCTATCTTTTCAATGTTTATTTACTTATACTGTCTTGTGTAATTACTCTCTCTCTGTGTGTGTGTGTGTGTGTGTGTGTGTGTGTGTGTGTGTGTGTGTGTGTGTGTGTGTGTGTGTGTGTGTGTGTGTGTGTGTGTGTGTGCGCGCGCACACACACACACACACACACACACACACAACAGGGGTATAAGTTTCAAAGTTTAATGGCTCTATTCCAAGGACACCTGTCATAAAATGAACCAAGCTGGTATTAACTTATAAGAAAACAAAGGTTGCAAGAACTTGTCCACCAGCATTGAATGCATCTGGTGGTGACCCAAACTAGCATGGCCCATGTTTGTCACGTTCTCTCTCTCCCCTCATCTCACCCCAAGTACGTGTTATAGAAGTTCAAATGACTCCGAGCAATCATCGATTTTGTTAGGGGGGGTTGTCGTTTTTTAACATTGAAACCTTAAATAATAAGGTTACGGTCAACCTTAAATATTTACAATTAACAATAGTTAAGTTAACAATAGTGTTTATAGTGATTCGTTTTTCTTATATTTTTTAGCAATACAATACAGCAAGTACAATATAGATAAGTATAAGATAATAGTAATGTTACAGCAGGTACACTGCATTATGTATAAGTTACATTCAATCACATAATTTAATCGGGCATATTTAATTAGTACAGTTTACTGCTGATCCCAAGATATGAATTGGAAGGTATTTCTAATCTGTTTGTTACCTATCTTTATGTGGTAAAACATAAAACAATAATTTGACCTGAGTGAGAATATGAATCACTGAAATGCAACATGATGCGATTCCACTTTGCATGACCAGATCCAATCAACAGCACATTACCTTGGCTAAATAGTCTTTGAGAAATGGGTGGGCTCTGTGGGCATCTTTCAACTGTGAGAGGTACCGATTGGTTACCTGAGAACAGATGTACATAGAGCAGAGACATTTCAGGGACCAGACAAGAAAAAAATTATAGTATGTTAACATAGTAAACAACACAGTTTCAACCTAGTTGAAGGACAGACCAGAGTTAGGCTTTATGTATGTTTGTGACAATAGTCCACATTGATCAAATGAACACTTGCTGACAACCAATACACTAATCTGTGCTTATCTTAAGAAACTCTTACAAGATGTCAAGGGTCAAGAGAAAAGATTATGGTGGATCAGATATATGTTGTACAGTACAAGTAAAACAGATAGTTGGGCCTTTATCTTATGACCTATGTGCTCCAAGGTTTATTATTCTCTTAGAGCACTGGCTTGGACAACTACATAATTTACACCCTTATGCCATTTATTTTATAGCTTAATACCTAAATTGCAAATGTATATACATCAACTGATTATTATTTGCCCTCAAGGATTAAATTATTTCCTGTGCATACATACATTAACAGGAACATATAATACTTACAGAACTGTACAGAATAATAAGATACAGGATTTTCAGAACACTTGAAGCTGCACTACATAACCTTCCTGTTGTACTCCGGATTTGAACCTGAGTCTTCTGCACAAGTGCTGAATTAATTTGTGTCAAACCAGGAACAGGATTGTGTCAAAGGTTGTGTCTAACCTAGACACAGGATATAAATGTCTCAATAGAAGAGCAGGGAGACCAAATACAACCACCTCAATTGTATAAGTTACATTATATTAACATACTCTAGTCTACCATACAGACAAAATATAATTGTATTCACTAAAAAAATTACATAATAGAGCTTTAATTACAGGGGTCACAGGATTGATACTCTACGCAGTACACACCACGGGCTGGATTTCATGTAACTTAAGAGGAGGTTACTTATTTAAAGCTTGTATGTCTGTGGGAACGAAGCTCTTGCGAAAACATAACAAGGAACTACACCCCTTCATATTTCTGTTCTCTCCACAAGAGAACCTGTGGAAACTAGACTGCACCTGACGAAATTCCCCTGGTTTCATCAAACCGACAGAAGCAAATTGAACTGACAACGGGTTTATGTTGCACTTCAAGCACGCTGTGAATGTATGGATTTGCATGGATGAAGTTAAAATCTTGTTTGACTAAAGGCTTGGTCTGTCTGGAAGAAACTAGAAACGCTCACAGCTGTCTCATGAGTCTCCTGGTAACAGCTTTAGGTGCAAAGTCTCACCTCGGGAGCTTTGCCCAGGTGCTGGGTCAGCACTATGAGGTTGATCAGCGTCTCAGGGTGGCTGCTATCCTAAATTGCAGAGGGATAGATAGAAGGATGGGAGCGAGAGGAGGAGAGTGAGGGGGAGATTTAACCACTAACCACACACATCCCACTGGAAAACAATAGATAAATAAAAGTGGAGACATTGTAAGAAAAAGGTAATAGCTCCTAACACTTAAAATGCAGACATCCACACCGATACATTTTTTTTAATCTCAAACATTTATTGTAGCACATGACTGTATGGAGTGTATGTAGTTAGTATATAATTCAATGTAGCACGTGATTGTAATACATTACAGTATGTACTTTAGTAATGTAACCGCATGTACAGTACGTGACTGTGTGTAGCACATGACTGTATGTAGTATGTGACTGCATGCATTATATGACTGCATGTAGTATGTGAGTGCAGCCTAATCTCTGCCATTAGCTGACTGTATCTCATCTTTGTTCTATGGACAACAGCACTGAGATCTCTATGGTCACGACGATTTCCAAGTTAATATTCCACTAGCTTATCACACTGAAATGATAGTAATAATGTGTGTTACAATATGCTTTACAACCAATAAATACTATCAAGAGCTCTTCAATAAAAATTGAAATGAACACAGATTCATAATAAACATTTTGCTACCACCGCACTGTGACTCCACGCTCTGACTCCTCTGAAAATGAACAAACGTTTCGTCTATCGTCTGACGAAGGCTGGATAGACGAAACATTTGTTCATTTTAGAGACATATAAGAAATAATAAAAAAGTCAACTCACTCTTGCCATTCTGAGTGCGACCCATTACATGTATAAAGGATTAATTATAACAATGTTACATTTAAACTACAGACTAAAAACTGTTGTTACCAAGGAGGATATGAGGTATGACACAATTGCTATATTAACACATTTACATTACACTCCCCTCCCCTCTGAACAGAAGTGTAAAAAAACAGTGATCAGTGTTCTGTGACATCCAACAAACCACTAGTTTCCTGCCTGCCTACACAGACACCAACTGTATTGTATGCAAAAGACAGAAACTAATCATGTGGCGGCATCTACTGTTCAAATATAGGAAGCGCACATTACAAATCGCACAAAAGTCTAACCTTGTCCAATGCCTCCTGCAGCACTCCCTCAGCCTCCTCCCACTTATTCTGAGCCATGTAACAGGCTGCCTGCCCATTGAGAAGCAACAGAGTTGCAGAGTACTTGTCTGACATCTCCTGGAAGATGTAATAGGCATCCTGCAACTTCTCCCCACCCTGGAACAACAAATGGAAAAAGTCAAGGACTTGGTGAGGACCGCTGTAATCTAAACCTTATCCAGTGCTAAGAGAACTATAATGTGAGAAGTGGGCTGCAGAATATTAATAGAATTACATTTCAATAGTTTAGTGATGCATATAAGGGATGATGCACAGTGAGGTGGTCATTAATGGAAAATAAACCCAGGGAAGCAGTATCGTTCTGACGTGGAAGTCCCGCTTTGCTTTGGGTTTAGCTTCCAATAATGCATCACTGTACATTAGGGGTGGGACGATATGGGTACCTCACGATACGATATATATCACGATATTAGGCCCACGATAACAATATATATCACGATATTCGACGATGTTCAATATATTGCGATATCACGATATTCGATATATATTGCAAGAAATTTCACCAACGATATATCACAATATCTGAAAATATCGATATATTGCAATATCACGATATATTGCATGAAAATTCACCAACGATATATCACGATAGTCCTTGTATTCAATTCATAAACACATAAAATAGCACCAAACAGTTCAAAATCATCATTACACAAATACAGAGTAGGAAAAACAACGTATCACAAACTTATTATTTTTTTTTTTAATATTGATATTTTTCGGCAGGATATCGATTATTTATCGCGGGAGAAAGTATCGCGATATATCGATATATCGTCCCACCCCTACTGTACATAAAACCAGCTTATTAGAAAGGTACTCCAATCAATCTACTTTCAAGAAATAATAGACTGCAGAATAACTTGTTTTACCAATCATAACGGAGTGTTCAACAAAGCCATGTAATAAGCCAAATTAATACATTATAGTAGAAACTATAATGTATTAATTATATTCAATCATCGTTCATCATATTATACACATTATAGTGTATTGCACATAGGTGATTTGATGCCACTCACCACAGCGATATTGACCCAAGCCGTGGCTAGCTGGGTTAGAGTAGCATCTTCATCCTGCTCCTGCATCTTCTTCAGCTCCTTCCTGTCGACAGGATATCCACATCATGAAAAATGTACATGTTTAACTCAGGGAGTGTTGGCTCTCAGCACACAGAAATTCATGCAGGTGAAGCATTTTTGTTATGCAAGTGCGGACTCAGCAATATAGGGCTACTGAAAGGTAAGAGCGACTGGGTGATTATATGATTGGGTAGGCAAAGTGACAGCTTGTGATGAAGAGCACATCACCGGTCCGGTGACATTATTCAATGAATTAAGATGCCACTTGGACACTTCACATAAGGTTTCACTGAAGGAAAAATAAAAGATATACAGTATATCACAATGATAGAATGCTAGCTACTGTTAAACCTATTTCCTGGTGATTTTGGAATGAATCCATACCTTGCCAGGTCAACACGATCCAGACTCAGCAACACCTGAATGGTCATCGCCATGCTGAAAAATATGGACAGGCTTATTTATTGATTCTTAATATTTTTAGAGAATTAGGCTTACTCTTTCACAAGTAGTTTTCAAAACATTGTTAAATGCACATCTCAACATTTTAGACTTCAAAGTTCAAACCATTATACTAAAGTCTAGTTTACTGAATGCCAAAACTGTTCAAATGATCAAGCCCATAGCATAGTATCTACTATGACTCAAACAGGTCCTTGGTCAGTATGGTCCTTATAAGATTAGTAATAACATTATAAAAGCACTTTTCTTAATGTTTGAAAATGAGTAGACAAAGGGCAAACAATGACAGTGTAAGATAACAAAAATACAGCATCATAATATAGAATAAAATAAATATATAATAAAAACAGTTGAAAAAAGAATGTCCCAATTTAAACTAATTAAAAAAGATGTGTTTTAGGTGACGTTTAAACAAAGATACAGATGTAGCTACACAAAGTATGAATGGTTCAATAAATCATTCCACAACTTTGGTTCCCTACTGACAGAGTTACAAAATACAATTATTTCATTACTGTACTTCATAAAACATCTCATCATATCTGTACTTAAGTTATTTCTTTCACCTTAGACTTTAGGCTTTTACTCACACATTTCAGTTATTCCTGGGTAATTGTCTGCTTTAAAAAAAATATATATATTTACATGTTTTGGGGCTTTATGCCTTTATTTGACAGGACAGTCGGCTGACAGGAAATGGAGAGAGAAGGGGAGTGACATGCAGCAAAGGCCGTCGGGATTGGGAGTCAAACGCGCGACACGCTGTCAGGCTACATTGAGCCTTAATGACTTAATGTCATTTGAGTACTTGTGGGTTTAAAAGTTCAAAATATAGGTTGAGGCTAATCGATGTAATGCCAAGTTGTACTGTATGTGATCAATAAAATTGTGAAATGTATTCTAAAAGCCAAAGGAGGGATGCTAAGAGTAATATAGTCTCTTCTCTTTATTTATTGGCTGTGCTGTCAGACAAATGCCAGATTATTTGAATCTGAACATCAGACAATACTAACAAGTAAGCTGGATAGTAAATGTTTAATTTTAATCATATTTATCTCATAAAATAAATATTTAATGAGAGTGTCACTGGTGATCAATCCAATTAAATGTAAAGCTTTTCAACTGTAGGTATTTCAGTTTTGGTCAGAAATGCATCAAATTTAATCAATATATGTCTCTAGTCTACATGACCTCATTCTTAAATGGTTGACATTAACTGCCTAAGTACCATTTTATCATACAGAAGAGATCAACGCTGGAGCAACACGGACAATTTAAGCCTTTTATTGTTTAGATAAAAGGCTCATGTCATGACTCTGAGGAAGGTCAAAAGACCGAAACGTCAGTCAACTTTTACTTGCACCTAAACAATAAAAGGCTTAAATTGTCTGTGTTGCTCCAGCGCTGATCTCTTCTGCATTTATTGTCCCTACCCTTGTGACGCACCGGACTGGCCGTTTAAGGCTGAGGCGCAACGGTAGAATCCCTTTGTACCATTTTATCATACTTTGTTGTGTGATGTTGTCGCATTGTGAAAATAGCCGATCTACAAGTTGTAGTACTTGTGTCTCATTGTGTTGCAACACATCGTGAGCTTTTAGAGCTGCCATTTTCATCTTAACCAATAAAGACGTGCCGAAAATAGGAACGCCAGTTTCAAAGTGGTTAAGAGTTGTAATGCAAAGTGACTTTTAAAATTGTAAACATTGATCCATCCTTACCACTCCAGGCTCTCTCCCTGGTGCAGTGTCCTGAGAGCAGCGTCTGTGTTCATTTCATGGTAATAAATGGAAGCAGCCATGAGGAGAAAGGCAGTGTTGGCTGCATCCACACTTTTTGCCATCATTTTGTCTAGATCAGCAACAATAGCATCCCTAGACACAGCAGAACAGAAGGGAACAGTAAATGTCAGTGATAGGGACTAGAGAGAGTTGGCTAGAATTGAATTCAGATGTTGGAGATAGATATATATATCTATATATCTATATGATATATATTTTTGTATCCCTTCCCCTGAGCAAGCAGACTATTAGCTTAGTGGTAAAAACTTCAGCTCTTGCGCAGGAGACCCAGGTTCAAGGGTACATCTTGAGCTCTACAAAGAGTTTAGCCCCTTTCGGAACCCTCAACCCTGTATACCTTTTTGGTATTTGGGATGATGGTATCCAGGTTTCCTTGAAAGTCAATGCCATCTCTAATTCCCCCACTGGTACCACTCTCTGGTCTCTAACAAATAGAACGTCTAAAGTGTTGCAGAGAGATGTCAGAGATACTCTGAACTGCATTACATTAGGGTCCCGCGGAAACGTGTGTTGATCGGCGCTGATCGGCATTGCCATTAACACATTGACCGCCAGAGGTTAATCTCATAATGTACTCACCAGTGCCAACGTTTTATTGTTGTTTTTTGTTTTTTTCACGTCGCCATAGACCTCGTTAAAATCCTTAAGATTGAGCTGTGCACTGTTTGTATACATTGCGGAGATCTCCCTGCGTCTACCAGTGAAAACCACGTGTCAAACGGAGCCGCCATGTTGTAGTTAGAACGGTTTATGTTAAACAGTGATCAGCGAGGAGAAAAACTACAATCGAAGAAAATGGCGTTTCAGTGTGCGCTTTAGAATGGAGGCCGACGGGATCGGCAAAACGTGATCCCGAATAATTCCGTTTCCGGTGGTGTTACAATGAAATGTGCCGTATAGAAAATTTCGAAAAAAAGAAAAAGCACCACAGCCCGTAGGCTACGGGATCGGCGCTTTACGGTTGGATTTATCGGCCCGTAGGCTACGGGCCTGGCGGTGGTAGTGTTAAACATGTTTAATCCATATTTAAATTTTTTGTTTTGCTATCTCTCACGCTCCATGCCCCGCATCTCCGTCTTGGGATTGGCTGGGGCAAGTGCAGCTAGCCAATGACATGACGGAGGAGGCGGGGCATGTATGGATTAAAGGAGTAGTTCACCCAAAAAATTACTTATTTTCTACCAATTGCACACCCCATGGAGTCCTGAATTCATCGATTTATTTTAGACACACACACACAAAACACTATAATATGGAAAAATCTACGTTTGGTGGAATAACCCGTATTATTTTACTGACCGTATACCGTTTACCATCCAGCTGGTCCTATCGTGAGATGATAGTAATAGCCACAGTGAGTATGTGTGTGTGTGTGTGTGTGTGTGTGTACACACACACATTCCATCATTGTCCACCTATTTTGGAGACAAAATGGGTAACACAGGCTCTCACCTTTTGCTTTCGCTGGAGCGATATTCAGCAAACATCCGGACGGCCTGCAGTTCAGGTGCAGAGCTGGGCTTGATGTCATCCAGGACTACAGCATACTTTCTCTACAATAACACATAAGTATCAGGTCACAATTTGTCCACAATTTTGGATTGGATCCAGTTTATTCAAGTAAATAGACAATAGACAAAGTCAATACATATAGCCTAAGCTAGCCTTGGATCAAGACTAGCTGTAGTACAACAACTCTCGTAGACGTATTTATGATTCTGACGTTTGAGAGTTGTAGGGTTGATCCCCCATGGACACAGGTACTTTCATCTCCTAGCCCGTAGATCTCCAAACATGTACAAATGCAAAAAGAAAATGTGCTTACCCCCACGCCCCAAATGTTAACTCTTTCTACGGGGTAGTTGTGCAATGTAATAATCCATATCTTTCAATAAAGAAGGGTTTTAATGCCGTCTGTGGCCGTTTCTGTCGGAAGTTCCCAATTGGCGGTAGTGACGGGGCGCATCCGGTGAAACCCGGAATTACACTCAATGTAAACAGGAAGTAAACGAGGGTGAAAAAATGGCGTTCGGCCACAGACGGGATTAAAACACTTATTTATTGAAAGATATGGATTATTACATTACACTACTACCCCGTAGAAAGAGTTAACTTTTGGGGCGTGGGGGTAAGCACTTTTTTTTTTTGTATTTGTACATGTTTGGAGATCTACGGGCTAGGAGATGAAAGTCCCTGTGTCCATGGTGGATCAACCCTACAACTCTCGTAGATTGAAAACGTCAGAATCATAAATACGTCTACGAGAGTTGTGTTCTACAGCTAGATCAAGACTATCATTTTTGATTTTTTTTATCGATTTTGACATTTGCATATCTATAGATACGAAAGTAAAAGTCAGACTCGACAAAATACATCTATGATAGTCTTGATCCAAGGCTAAGCCTTCAGCCATTGATCTCTGTATTTGAAATGATTACTTTAAAGTGGTTACCTGGGCAACGTATGCTCTGTACAAGAACATATCCCTCTCAATCTCCTTTTCTTGTGCTGAAGGCTATAAAGACAAACATTAGTAAGGAACTCATTCAGTCCAGACTCCAGTGACAAGATGCTAGCAATGCTAGCTGACTTTAGCATGAAGTAGAGAATAATAAGACAATTTTTTGCAAGTCAGAAAAAACTAAACAACCTCTGACAATCATTACAATCCAACACTTGCCTTAACCTTCTGAGACTCGTTGATACATTGCTGATAACTGCCAATGTAATAAGCATTTTTCACATCGAAGAGCTCGTCAACATCACCCTGCTGGGCCGCCATCTTTACTAGACTTCCTCCAGCTGACACGTCAACACGGTCGTCATCGTCAGTCGCACGCCTCCTCATCATCCTGCTGAGGCTTCTGGGATGTGGAGTTTGTTGACACCAGAGACGTACGCAGTGGTGGAAAAGTACTCTTATTTTTTGGGCGGTGAAACCGCCCCTATAAGTGAGATTTGGAAAAATGTACAAATATCTTGGGCAGTGAAACCGCCCCTAAAAGTTAGGTTTGGAAATTTGTACAATTATCCTGCGCTGTGATTGGCCAATCACAATCTATTCAGGACTGTGATTGGCCAGTGTCACATGACACATGTGCATAGCCCTATATAAGCAACCATAACTTTAAAAAAAACATACATTGTTTTTTTTTAAGTTATGGTTTTGTCCATCATAAAGAGTGTTTCAATAAATGTATTTATCTTTTGTACATGATTGATCGACTCCATTCAGTACTGTGATTAGCTAGCAAGACACATGCTGTGATTGGCTAATGATACATATGACGAAACTAATCTAAAACCACTGTGATGTAACACTAGTGTATTACTTAGATACTGTCCATTTCGTGAGAACAGTAAAGTAGAAGTCAAAGATCACTATGGCTGAAATGAGAAAAGGGAAAACCGATATTGAGAAGAAAATAGAAAGTCTTCCTAGAAGTGGCTCTTTAAGATCAAAGCATACATCAGAAAAGGTTAACGATGGAATTGTGACAAAGCATAGATCTGTCCAAGGTTACAGAAGAAATTCAGGCAAACCTAAGATTTCTAAGAACACAGTTACCAACATAATCCATAAATGTAAGAGACGAGACTTGGTGAGAAACGTAAAGAAGAACCCAAAAAAGGAAAAGCAAAAGGATAAAATGATAATGGTAAGATCAAAGGGTATTCCAGAAGAGATCAAAGACAGAATTGTGGCAAAGCACAGATCTGGCCAAACTTACAAAATAATTGCCGCTGCAGTTAAGATTTCCTGGAACACAGTAAAAAATCAGTAGTATTTATCTTTTGTACATGATTGGTTGACTCCATTCAGTATTGTGATTAGCTAGCAAGACATCGCCCACTTCACACAGGGTGTGATTTTTTTTACTTAAGTAAAAGTCTTGATACTTTTACTTAAGTAAAAAAAAAAAGTACTTTTTCCATGAATCCACACATTTACATTGACAAAGCATTGGCAGATTCCGCCCCAGAGGTCAAATAAAAGTGCGGTGGGGCCATGCCCTTACAAGTAAATGTCCGGAATTCCAAATTTACTTGAGTAAAGGTACAAAAGTATTGGTATCAAAATAGACTTAAAGTACCAAAAGTAGAAAGTAGGCTACTCATTATGCAGAATGTCCAATTTCACGTTTCAAGTGCATAAAGTGTCTAAAAATGTGGGAATCTGCGGTAGAAATAAGCGTTGTTGTTCACATTGTTCATCCCTTTGAACAATGTGTTTGTGAATGAATTTTGACACACACGGGATTTGCACAATTTCCCAAATCAAAATACATCTTTGGGAAAATAATGTAGATATCTTTACTAAATAAACTTAACAGCTGTCAGCTAACATACAATTTTGTTATTAGTAGTAGGCCTATTAGGCTAGGAGCTATACTGTCACTGTCCTTTGTTTTTCGTAACATTATACTGCATTGCCATGACAACTAAATCTCCCCAATGAGATCAATAAAGGTCTGTCTAAAGTGCCCAGTTCTCCTCTGAGCCTAATCTGGGTTCCCAGAAGCTACTGTCTGAGCCCACTTCACAATAGTGCCCAGTTGTCCTGCATTCCATCCATCTGCATTATGCAAGTAACCCAATGTGACCACTAGATGGGGTACCAGTACTCAATGGAGAAAGTTTTGTACAAGCAGAATTATGAGGGATATCTAGGCTATGAGATATTCATAGAATAGCCTACCTGATCTAAACATACTACTTTTAGACTTCAATGTGTGTTTTTGGCAACGTTAATATTATATTTATACAAATGTATCATATACACTGCAGTGGTGGTAAAAGAAGGCTACTCACATTGCTGCAATGTAGAAATACTGTATTACAAATAAATAATAACCAATATTCAAAATATACTTGAGTACAAAAATTAAAATATACTTAAGTAGCCTACTAAAATAAAAGTACTCATTATGCACAATGTCCCATTTCCCAAGTTTCCAAATGTATAAAATCCTTTGAAAATAGCATAGCAAATCGGCTACTATTTTCAAATAGCCAAATATTAACTGGTTTCATGTATGTTTTACAAAGTAACTAGAAACTAAAGTTTTCAAAGAATTGAAGTGGTGTAAAAAGTTCAACATTTGTCTCTGAGATGTAGTGTAGTGAAGTAGAAGTAAAAGTTTTGGATATTGGAAATACTCCAAAAAGTACCTCAAAATTGTAGCCTACTATAAGTACGGCACTTGAGTAAATGTACTCATTTACTTGTTTCCCACCACTCATATACACTGTAACGCCGATTATTACAGCCCTGCAGCTGCGCAATACAAACTACCATTGTTTGTCCAAGAGCCAGATGTGTTGATGACGCATCGTTCGGTGTGCATAAACCCACGTTGATTGTTGACACCCGGCGGAGCATAAATAACACATGTTGAATCACAATGGACATATTTTGACCTCAGGAATTCCTGCTAGGAAGTGTTCATTAGACTGAAGGGAAACTACCCCTGTCTTGAAAACATCCGCAGCCAAGCATTTGATTCAAACATGTCTGGTAACGACGCTGTGTGTGTGTGTGTGTGTGTGTGTGTGTGTGTGTGTGTGTCAGTGGTGGAAAAAGTAAACTATTTTTTTTACTTAAGTAAGTATCAATAGCAATACTGCAATGTAGAAATACTCTGTTACAGTACAAGTCCAGAATTGTAAAATTTACCTGAGTAAGTACACAAGTATTGGTATCAAAATGTACTTAAAGATCCAAAAGTAGAAAGTAGGCCTACCTACACATTATGCAGAATGTCCCATTTCACAAATGTTCAAATGTATAAAAATCTTTTGAAAATAGCCGATCTACCGATCTGCGTGGCATTGCAGATGTTTAGGCTGGGAACGAGGCTACGTCGCAATGCATTGTGAGCTTGTAGATCGGCTATTTTCAAATGGCCGAAATGTATATAGAGAGTTAATGTAGGCTATGTTTTGTAATAATAATCCAAATCTACACAGTAACTAGTATATGGAGTATTAGGCTACAATATTTTCCTCTGTGATGTGATGTAGTGGAGTAGAAGTACTGAACATGGGAAATACTGTGTGTGTGTGTGTGTGTGTGTGTGTGTGTGTGTGTGTGTGTGTGTGTGTGTGTGCGTGTGAGAGTGAGTGTGACTACCATTCAGGCCAGCTGTAAATAAATATCAACACATCTAGAAAGATTAGAATTAGCCAAATTGATGGATGAAAAAATACAAAAGGAAAATATGTATTTGTGATTTATGATTTAACGAGGCTGACATTTTGCTGGTGACAAATAACACTGAGTGCTCCCCACAGTTCCTGCTCATTGTTCCCCAAACACCATTTCCTTTGGGAAATTCTCAACCTTGGGACTGTGTGTGTGCGCTGGATGAGGATAATGACTGGAAGCCGTTGTTTTGGGGGCAGGGAACGTCCTAGCACTAAATGGGCCTTTCTACTGGGCTAACTGGGTTGGTCCCAGTGTTGCCATGTCGACTTATTATAAGCGACGTTGGGCTTGTTGGGTTTTGGGGGCTTTTCGCGCTTGTTTCTAAGTGTAGTTCCTTAATTGGGGTTGTTTCTAAAGTGTAGTTGCTTAATTTGGGCTTGTTTCTAAAGTGTAGCTGCTTATTTGGGCTTGTTTCTAAACAAGTGTAGCTGCTTAAATTTGGGCTTAATTGTTTCTAAAGTGTAGCAGTAGCTGCCTATTTGGGCTTGTTTCTAAGGTGTAATTGCTTATGTCAAGGATCCCCCAAAGTAATTTGTATTTGTCAAAAATATTCCAATTTTTTCACATAAAAAAAAAAATTAAATTTAAATTTTTGAAAATAGTAGATCTACAAGCTCGCGACGCGTAGTGAGCTTAGATCGGCTATTTTCAAATAACCTATATCCTCTGGTTTAAAGTGCTCATGTGGCCTAATATAATAGTCGCTTCTTTTCATAGACCTGGTTGCTTATTTCTCTCACAAAACCTGGCAACGCTGGGTTGGTCCACTTCAGTTGTGCTCGTTCATTGGCCGAACTCAACATCAATCTGGTGCCGTCTGTCTGGGTCCCTCAAGTTTGAAACTTTTTTTTTGGCTTGAAGGAATCGGGTTTCAAACTCCTGTAACCGATCTCACAGCAGCGAGAAGAAGAAAACACTCTTTCAATAATTTACACATCACTGATCAGTACCTTGATACTAAACACGGTCACACTGTGGAGGAGAGAGACGACACCGTTTCCTCGTACAAGAACACGGAGATACGGGTAGAAGCGACCTGTTGTTATGCGTTGCCATAATGAAGACTTGAGATTTTTGCCTTGATTAAGTTGTCAACTTGTAGTGTTTCCACTGATCTGTCCCATTCACGCCCCGCATCCGGTCGATGAACAGAAAGAAAAGGTAAGTTCAAACCGTTATTGGCTTCTAGTGATCTAGATCAGTGGTTCTCAACCTTTTTCAGGGCGCCGTGACCCCCCAAAATAACCATATTTGCACTGGGACCACCAAAATAATCATATTTGAACTGGGACCCCCCAAATAATTATCCCCCCCCCCCCCACCCTGACAAGCACTTGGAATTGAGGCTTTACATTTAGTTTGGCTTCCACAGATAAATATTGTGAAACTAGTAGATCTACATAAGCTCACAGTGAGCTTGTAGATTGGCTATTTTCAGAATTTGTGCCTCTTTCTTATATTATTTGTTAATTTGTCTAATGTTTGACCACTTTTTATACTGTAGTATAGTTTATTGATTACTTTTGATGCAGTAATGTTTTTTTTCTTCATTTTATTTATTTATTTTGTATTTACATTTTAAATTGTCACTTTACTGTCACCTGGGGACCCCCCCAAAATCATGTGGGGACCCCCCTGGGGGTCCCGACCCACAGGTTGAGAACCACTGATGTAGATCTGTGCGCTTCAGCAGTCTTTACTGAAACATAACATCAAGATGGAGACCACATACTGTTGTAGGCCGTGGTCAAATTACAATCAGGGGGGATTTACAAGGAACCTTTCGCTCCCTTTTTATTTCAATAAAGGTTTAAGACCCTAAATGGGTCTTAAACTTTTATTGAAATAAATTGCACTTTGCCTCGTTGACATAAAATGACTTTTTAAAATATCTAAATTCGGATTTACATCACATTTATATGTGACCATTTCACAGTTAGCCGGCTGTCTTTTTAACTACACAGTTAAACAGCAAAGTTTTTTTTATCAGTAGCCTAAGTGTTATCACAATTTTGGAGATAAGCTCAACCTACTTTGACTGCAATGCATTAGTAGCAGGCTATCAATTCACAGGCTGAAAGCACAGCCCATATGTTTTGCCAACATTGATATGTTTTGCAACACATTTCTCTGTTTACATTCTATAGCCTCTGCTCTGAACAAGGCTTCATTCTGGATGAATAGCCCCACTGTGTAGGTTATGTTCTGGCAGGTAGCAAGACAAATTATCGGGCATAGCAGCCTTAACAGACATGTCAAGTGAATTACGACCTTGAATTGGGAGTCAGAGTTGTCTCGCTGCTTAAATCAACTGTGTTGTTGGTGAAATGATTTAGTGTTCACTGCTACCACCCCTGTTGTCATTTGTCTCCTCTGCAGCCCAAATCTCAGTTGGTACTGCAGTAGCAGATAACCAGTAAGTTGATGTTGGGTACGGTTGGTTAGCTTCTGTATTTGAGAAAATCCAGTTATCTGAGTTTCTGTTTTTCTAAGCTGACAATAGAGTCAAGCTCTCAGCTCTGCCTTCCTGCACATTCTCTCCTAAGAAAGGGAAAACATTTATCTGTTCAACAATGGTGGAGTTACTGCTGTTCCTGCTGAGGTGGATCCATGGCAACTCATTGACAAGAACGAGAGGTGTCTGACCTGCTTTTACTGGGCTACAAAGTTCAGTTGTCTGGGCAGGTGGCATTCTGTTGCCTTGGAAACCTAAAGTATGTTGCTCGAGGTAGAAAGAACAGAGCTGTTGGGCAAGCCACATTACTTACAGACATCATGCCATTATTTTGAGTGTGTTCATGTGTATGTGAGATAGGGACAGAGATATTCAACAATCACACGTGTTAACCTTTCTCCTGGAGAGAGAATGTAATTGCTCCACATGAAGTGGCCTTTGTGAAGAAGTAAATCAAATTAACAAATTATGTTTTCTGGGAATGAGGTGAAGGATTCATCATACTGTGCCTTGCACTTGTGTGGTGAGGATAATCTAAATGTCTTTGGCCCCCATACTTAAAGATCAAGCATTGGTTAATGCTTTCATTATATTGTGCATTATTTATAATGCTTTCGACAATGTGCTAGTACTACTGTGTATATATAACGGCATACTGGTTTAGATAGCAGTTAAACTGTAATCACATGACAGCAGAGTAGACTTTATGTTCAACAGCCAACATCTTTCCTCTCTTTTTCCACAAATGCATTATAGCTGACTGCCGAGACACCACAATTGTATTGGTACTTAACAAGAAGATACTGCTCGGTTCTAAATCTTCATGATAAATTGCGAGTTTTCGTTGACTGTGTTCCATTGGCCCCAGGGCGCCGTAGGAATGATTTTGCTACTTTATTCCCAGCCTCATTGCACATGCATGAGAATAAGTTGATGTTACTGAATTAATTTTGCGGGCTCCTAGCTTACTTACTGTACACTTTAGTAGTCTGACCTTTTATCCCTGTCCTACATTTATTGTGCCATACCTGTTGCATCATGGCAGACTTCAACCAGCCTCCAGGTCTATTTTTCTCCAAATCGCCGAGCTAAATTATTAATCCATGATCCATTATATGCCGGCACGTTAATTATTAACTGCTCAGAGGGCTTCAGCAGATCTGCAAAGACTGTAAAAAAGGGCAGGTTGGGGCTGGTTTCTTATAGAGGCTGTCTCTCTACCTTATGAGCAGATCTCCATGATCCCTCATACACAAATAGGAAGATGAAAGACTCCACATGCTCATCATATGATGTCTAATAATATGTTACATGAATGCATATAAGTGCCCACATCATGCATGGTGCATGTATTCAAGCATACGTATGAACCATTATCTCATTACCATGCACATGGCATTCATATCATGCCACAATGAGATATGCACATATGCAAGAGCAGTACACATGCACCTGTACTACACCACATAGTAAAGTACAGTCTTATTAGTACAGTCAGTATGTTATGCAACAGTTAGAGAGGGGAGAGGAAAGGGGGAGTAATGCTACAAAACTCGATGAAAGATTAAATTGCAACAGCACTCAGTGTTCCTCAAAAGCTGTTAAAAGTGGTTGTGTTCAGTGAGTGGTTATAAGTCCTCTTTGAACACAAAACGGGCATCTACCAATAACAAAGATTATGTTCTCAAAGGGCATAAAGTTTATGTCCTAGAGCTGGGGGAAAATCTATGTTTCCATTACAGTTTTTTTTCGTCATATAATGTAGCCTGTGATGTGCTAGTTTGGTTCAAATTCAGTGCTCTTCAAACTTGCTATAATGTATGGGCTCACATCTTTCTTTTGACCCAGAAGTAATTTTTCAGGCTATTGTACAAAGTAGGACAATAGAATTTCCCCTGTAAATAGCTACTGCCTACCAGTCTCCAGTATTGATTCCATCTGTCTATTGTTGCAGAAACTTGGCGACATTTGTGAATAGCTTTGTGTACCAAGATCTGGGGATTTGGGGAGCTGTTCTTACCCCCTCCAGTGAACAAACTTTGTTTGGATTCTAGCCCATTGTTTGGAAAAAACAATCAAGACTTTTGCCCCTGAAACCACATAGTCAATGAATCCAGTCAGACCCCTCACCCCTCTGTTACAGGTACACGTGATTTGACAAAGGCCCAATTTCTAATCACATTATGGTACCCAAGTTTGAAGCACTGACAGCCCATCAGTCTTTTTTATATTGGATTAAAGGAAAGTTTCCACCCTGAAATTCTGAGCGTTTGATATAATGTAAGTTATAACTGAAAGTGAGAAAACTGAACAGAACATTGTTATTTTCTACTGAATGGATGTTGTACTGGCACCAAGGGTGCGCCAGTAGCTCCCAAGAACAGTTAATTATCGCAGGTATTCATCCTGTTTCCTCAATAGTATAAGAACACTGAAATGGATACATAGTACAGCACTGTTGTGAATCTACACTATCTTTTTACCAGCAAGTTCACAATGTTCTGCTTGTTAGTACTCTTCTTAGAAAGAGTGCAGCACTAGGAAACCAGGACAAATTCCTTATACTGTAAGACACTTGCCAAATAAAGGTCATTCAGATTCTGAATGTAGCCCCACTGTCCTGATTACTTCTCACACACACAAAAACTCCTTTCAGGAATTTGTGGTAGGCAAATACAGGTTACTAACATCAGAGAATGTAAGTGAATATATAAAGCATACAGAAAGTAGTTCACCTGGCCTTAATTTTTCTGACACAATTTAGGCCCACCCAGTGATTTAGAGGAATAGGTAGGCATTAATTGGTTATAAATAATCTTCATGGCCATTGGCCAAGCAACTACTACTACTACTTTAATTCATGTGGTTGACAAAAGGCAACATGCAGTATACAGTAGTAATTGCAGCTAAAGTATATCTATCTTTATAATATGCATTTATATACGTTTGATTCGCTACTCCTCTGGCAGTTTTTGCGGCACATGCAGAACGCTACACTCACATTTGGTTTTACACTCTAACCAACAGTGAATTTTGCCATTTTTACTCCACGATATGTAAATGACCATAACATAATTTGTATACTATATACCGCTACCATTGTAGTGCCCAAGTCCTATACTTAAGGTACTACTGGTTGCCGAGGAAGTTCAGACGTGGGCTCAATAACCGATGTCCAAAAGGTCTGTTGAGTTCATAAACAAAATATATTTATTCTCTGTAGCCGATCTGTCACTTGAGCATACAATAAATACATCAATAAATAAACAGTCAGGATACAGACCACCAGCTTAAGAAACACAGTCAAAAAACAGTGTGCCTCTGCCACAACGGCCGTGTTAAATACCTAGGCAACCTTGGCCTTGACCAAGCCCTGAGGTGACGTCTCTTACAACCATACTAAACCTTCAAATGTTTGTCCATTCCTCCTTTCATTCATAACCAAATTATTAAGTGATAGTATTAATGGTTTTGGAGAAATGAAGGTCCAAGTGACACATGGTATTCAACTAGGAATGTCAGCTGTGTCACTTTCTAAGTCATGCTATACAACACAACAGAAGCCAAGCTATGCTCTGTTATTTTCATGGCCTTGTGTTGTGGTGCAGGTGTAGCATAAGTATACAGCCTTGGAAGATGGAGGGTTGAGTTTAAAGTCATACTGTGTACCTTTGCTTTTTTTAATATTTTTGGCGACACCTCTGGTAGCTATGTGGTAATTATAGCATCTGTTCATAGCTTGTTTTTGCGGCTTAGCTAATACATTTCAAGAAAAATAAAACAATATACATTTCAGGGTCCAAAGCAAAGCTCTTCCTGTGAGTGTCTGTGTAATTTTGGCAGGAGTGTAGAAGTGTATAAAATAGTATTTATAGAGGTGGAGCTGGAAACACCCCACAATATAATGGTTGTTGTGAAAAATATGCCAGAGACATTTTATGTAGAAAATTACTTTCTTTTTAATTGAAAAGGATACAGAGTGTGAACAAGTCCAGTGACATGTTTTGGCATTGGAATGTTTTCAAATTACATAAAATCAACTTGCTTCATCAGGAATCGTGTGTGTGTGTGTGTGTGTGTGTGTGTGTGTGTGTGTGTGTGTGTGTGTGTGTGTGTGTGTGTGTGTGTGTGTGTGTGTGTGTGTGTGTGTGTGTGTGTGTGTGTGTGTGTGTGTGTGTGTGTGTGTGTGTGTGTGTGTGTGTGTGTGTGTGTTCACAGTCACACTACGTATATAGCGTAACACGGTAGAACACACCACTGGATGGCCATAACCAAACAATAGAATTTCTCATGTAGTAATATGATTGTATCCCTTTTCATAGAGTTCGAGGCTGGTGTAAACATCTGTCACGCCCAAGTGAAGCTGTCTTTGAAATTTGTGTGGGCCTTAATAAGACTTTGATGGTGTGTTCACTTGTATTGGGGATTATCTGGTTGTGCGAGAGCTACAGGTGTATCCAATATCTGGCCCCTTTTCACCTGACACACACCAGAGTAAGTATGAGTGACAAGCGAGTGCAGAGGCTGCAACCTGGAATCCTCCCAAACAACTCTCAACTGGAGCTAAGTGCTTGGATGCGTTTGCCCCAGTGTCCTGCTTTATCTGTCCCTGAACTTTAGACGAGGCAAGTTCATGCCAAGTATAGCACATTTCATACCCAATTGAAGGTGCTTTACATCAGTCATAAAAAGTCATTCAAGCACATAAAAGGCATTTAAAAGCAGACTAAAATAACCTGTTTTAAAAAGAAACGGGTTGAAGGTGAATATTTTAAGCAGAAAATTGTTCTTAATAAAAGAACATAAACAGTATAATCATCATACTGTCTTGCAGTATTTATTTTGGAGTGCCGCTTTTTCCACTTAGGTGGTTTTTGATTTGAAAAGAACATAAACGTTTTAGTAATTATCCAGGCTAATTAGCTAAACACTGCCTGTCCATGTTTTGTTAGACCAGTCCCGGACGATCTGAGACTTTTTGAGAGTTCATAATGTACGTCAGAGATGTATATTGGCACTAAAGTGATTTAAAGATTATCACCAATATTTTGAAATCAATTCTGTGACTAGAAGCCAATGCAGAGATCTGAGAATTTATGAATGTGTCCAGCGTTCTTAGAAGCTGCATTCTGAATGAGCTGTAGCTGACTGATAGCTGTGTTGGGGAGATCTGAGAGAAGACTATAATATTCTATCCTACTAGAGATAAAGGCATGGATACGTCTTTCTAAGTCTTGTTTGAACAATTCTTGCTGGATTTTTAAGATGAAAATATGTTGACTTTATTATTGACTTGATGTGGCTATTAGATATTAAAGGACATTTCCCAGGACATTTCCCGTCTTATGAGCCTGCACCATTTCTTTTTTCTCACGTCCTTTCATAGCCTCTAGTCAGGCTACACAGTAAAGTCCTCAATGTTAATTTAACCTAAAAGGGGATGTACTGTGACTGTAAGTGATATTTCTGTTGAAATAAGTGTTAAATAGGTCTATATGCTGAGTGTAACACTGTCAAATTGAAGCTGATAAATGATCTTTGTGGAGTTCTGTCCTTATTGGATTATAGAATTGGTATCCTTAATTGAAAATATATTTTATGGTACACCCTTTTAAGAGAGTAATCTCTGATCTAAATGCACCTGGTTTCCTTTGAATGATCTCAGAGTTACAGTATATTAAAACTGATGATTATACTGTGAAGGAGACCACACAGGCCTATAGGCACCTATACAAAGGGGTGAGTGTGCCAGAGTAAAAGAGCCAGACGTAGTCATTGGCTATCACTAAAGAGAGCTTTGAACAGCGCTAGGTTCCAGTTTCATTTCCATGAGTCATGTTTGCCTGCCAGCTATTAGCCTGTATGTTGTCACGGCTGAATGTATACTGGCCTATTCTGAGAGAGGTGTTAGTTGTTGATTTTCCTTTGTTTGTATAACAGTCTCTCTAATTATGCTGAGCAGGTGTTGGCTGGTTGGCTCTGGTTCTGATATCATTTAATACCATTCAACCAGCCAGCCAGGGCCCATATCAAGGTTTCAAGGTTTGTGTACTATGCACGCACACACGGCTGTGTATCTGCATCTGCTTTTTTATTTGCTTACGTGATTGCAGGCGAGCTGCTGACCGAGGCTTAAGTATTTTGCCTGAACACAAAGCAGTTGTTGACGCTGTCATGTCTCGTTCCGCCTTCAATCGATTAAAGTTTGTCACCATAAATACGGTGAGAGATGGGGTGTCAGGGTTGGCTGGCCTCTATCCCTGGGCACCAGCCTACTCACACATATTTTAGATCTGGCACTAACAACTCTCACGCTGCAAAGTCACTGGAAAAGCAATCCTTGATTGAAAACCTTCTCATCATTCTAAGCACAGGGCCCTTTTTATGAAGGCTTTACTCCTCTCCCTTTGGGGAGCAGGAGAGGGAGAGCGAAGATGTGCAAAGAAAATGAGAGATCGAGGGTGAGGATATCTGTCAGTCTTTTTCATGAGGGCGTCGGGGATGTGTTATGTCATTCTTTTGCTTTGAGTAAAGGCACAGACAGATGTTCCTAAGTGCCAATCGCATCACACGTTGAAAGTGTTTGGATTGACGGCATGAAAAACAAACACTTCCTTCTTCTTTTTCTCTCCTCCCTATTTCTTCATAGCTATCCCTATTTCTTTCTTCTATTTCTTTCTTCTATTTCTCTGAGGTATTATTCATCGGCATTGTAATGTTGACAGCTTTGACTGTAACAGCCCTAGGCTTGAATAGGCAATATGCTGAGAGTCTCAAACAGGTGCCTTTTGGTTTTATTTCTTCATGTTGTCAAACAACATTTTGAGAACCATGACAGCTATAGAATGATAAACAAAAGAAATGGACCAACAACTCTATATAGTCTCATAAAATGACAACAGTCATTACTCATTACATAAGAATTAATTAATTGTTAGTTAGTTATGAAAAGGTCATCTGCTTCTTAAACAACACCATGACAAGTTTGGATATTAGGATATACCCCAGAAAAACTACCTTAAATTACCTTTTGTGAACAATACAAGCCTGTAGTGTTACTAATATGGACATTAGAATAATAACCTTTCCCTTACTTTGCATAAACATGAACCTCACTCAGTTTCTGTAATAAAAGGAAAGTTTTAGAGATAGTTTTTCCTAGTTCACATATTGAGTCTGTTCAACTTTAGTGAACATTTACCGGGCCTCAACCAAGAGCAAAGAAGTGTGTGTGGTTGACCCCACTTGGCTGCCATTGGCTATAATTTTCTTACCACATGTGACCAAAAACCACAACCACTCAAACAGACTACAAAGCAGCAAACCGATTTCCGTGTGTGTCAGACCCTGCGCTGCCTTCATTCAGCATGACGAGATGCAAATTTAGCCTCTGCAGACTATGATTATTCGCCTGCATTCACACATCATGTGTGACCTTGCCCTAACTAGGCAGAATGCGACAGTGCATTGTTAATGGGGTTTCCCTGCCATCTCTGCATGGACTGATCTGAGTGCTCCAGCAGAAGGCAGAATCTTCCAGGAAAACTACAGGCAACTGCACACATAACTGAGTTGTTTAGAGACCATACCACTCAATCTTCCCAGTAAAAACCAAATGCAAGAGATGGCAAAATGGTAAACATTAAACAATAAAAGAAAATATTCGAAAAATGTATCGATCATTAGTCTAATCATCAATAACTATTAATGATAGTGAGTGGGCATAATTTAGGACTTTGGAGAACTGTAAATGCAGCATTATTCCTTTGCTAACAACCGCCAAAGCAATATGAATGTGAACAATTTACATTGATGACCAGGGATCACTGACGAAATAAGCATTAGTTTAAACATAAATTACTATTAATGATAAGGAGCGAGCATAATTTAGGACTTTGTTTGGAGAACTGCAACATGCATTATTCCTTTGTGATCAACCGAGAATGCAATATCATTGTGAACTAGTAGTGCACATTTACAGTGACGCTCAGGCTCTCTGAGACAGCCTAGAAATGATCCATAAGATTGAGGGTGACTGTAGAGTATCCCTTCTTGTATCCTTTCTTGTCTAAATTGTCCACGGATAAACAGAGCGATGAACATCTAAAGCTTTTCTCCATGATTTTCATCGTTGTGATCCCAGTTCCAACGCTTGGTAGAACCTTGATTACATGTGCATCATAGAGGCAAGGAGAAAGGGACACTTATAATTCAACAGGAGACTTGGTATATAAATCACCTCTCTTTTTCAACACTAACACTAAATTTCCCTGGTGTTTCAAGATAGAGGTGTAATGTTCTGTCTTCGTCCTCTCTCTCTCTCTATCTTTTCCACTCTCTTCATACTCTTTGGGAAGCATCCCGCTGCCTCTCTCCAAGGAGTCTTATTGATATTCGTAGAGAGGCAATGCAAAGAGAGAGTGAGAGGAATGAAAGTCATACTGCCTTCCAGTAGGCCTACTACTGACAAGAATAAAGATCACAAGGCACACGACACAGCAGGGGTGTTTCCTTATTCACTTTGTCTGCTGAGCTAAATAGTACCTAGTTTATTACTTGCCTGCATACAGATAAGCAATTTGTCGGTCATATAGACTTACAACAATGCTCTATTATTTGCATGTGGGGTAAGATTGGGCGGGAAATCTGGAAGGGATTCATATCCCTTATTGTAATTTAATCTGTAGTGTAGGTACATAGCACTTTATTTAGAATAGGTGAAATGTATTGACTGCACATTTATTGGTTTAAAATAATGTAAAATTGCATTGATTGCACATGTATTGGTCTAGTTTCTGATGTATATCGGTCTAATGTATTGTTGCTGTGTTGTCGTTTGTTATGTTGTTTAGTGTTTTTTTTGTTGAAGAGGACCACAATGGAAATAAACCCCCAGGCTTTATTGTGTTTTCATCCTAGTGATACATTGACTGTATGTCAGAAAGTGCTTTGGTGCTCTTTTTTATGTCACCAAATAAAATCAATCAATCAATCTAATAGGCTACATTTAGCAAATTATTGACAAAGAAATGCATCAAGAAAATAAAGTCTGGCTGTTGAGCCCGTTAGTTCTCTGGGGCATAGGCTAGTTGTGTTTAAATTAACTGATATACAATGGTTGATTGCCTTGTACTGTATTTTCAAATCTATCCTAGTGAATGGCAAACATCCCTCTCTCCTCTTCCACTGTATTATGCATAATGCACATTTAATTGGAATAGGGGTGGATGTGGGATCTCTAATGTTTAGTGCACTGAATGGGACTGGATCTCTTCCTGGACTGAAGGCTTTGGTGCCTGGGCTGCAGTCCACTCATACTACATTTGCCCCAATTCTTTTTCATGAATGTTCTCCGTACCATGTGTTTGCAGTTAATTTTATAGTGTGCACATGTATGTATGATCATCACTGTTTATGCTCCAGGCACTGGTCTGACTCTGCACAAAGACTGTGTGTGTGTGTGTGTGTGTGTGTGTGTGTGTGTGTGTGTGTGTGTGTGTGTGTGTGTGTGTGTGTGTGTGTGTGTGTGTGTGTGTGTGTGTGTGTGTGTGTGTGTGTGTGTGTGTGTGTGTGTGTGTGTGTGTGTGTGTGTGTGTGTGTGTGTGTGTGTGTGTGTGGAACGCCACAATGTTACACGGCATAAATAAATCATATATTGATTATTTTGCTGAATGTTGTCATTGCATTCTGAGATGAATAGATGTGAACACATGCTTTCTATACACAATGCATTAGCATTCATGGAGGCCAAGGATTCTCCACACTGCAAGAAAGCATACAGTACGTACGTAGTGTACTGTCTGGGGCCATCTGAAACATTGTTTCCTCTTGTTGAAATGTGGAAATTGTAGTTATTCTCAACAGAGCCATTTCTGTCCTATCTTTCAACATTGTGTCCCACTTCACAACATTGTTGTGTGTGGAATGCTCGATGCTGCTCTCTTTCAGTTTGCTAGATTACTTTGTCCTAAAGTGGGCGTACACAGAAAAATACTCTGTGTTCATTTAACTCTAATATAAGAGCAGTGGCGGAAGAAGTACTAAGTACTGTAGCAATACCACAAAGTAGAATTACTCTGTTAAGTAAAAAGCCTGTATTAAAAATTCAGCTGATGTATAAAATAGGGCGTAAGTGCTAAATCTTATGTTTTATAATAATACAAATCTGCAAAGTAACTAATAACAAAAGTTTCTAATAATTAGTGGAGTCAAAAGTACAATATTGGCCCCTGATACAGTAGGTAGTGGAGTAGAAGTATAAAGTCCGGAAAATGTGAAGTAAAAATACCTCATTAATGTACTTGAGTCACGTTCCACCACTGTCTTTGAGTGTGTAAAACATTGATACAAATAGATACATTTTCACGCTCTCAGAGCTAAATCAACACTGAGGATGTTACTTTATTTGAAATGGGACTGCGTTTTGGGAGCTGAAGAAGTGATCAGCGAAATGGTCCTCCTGGCTCATTTGATGGAGGAAGATATAGGGATGTGAAAGCCCATGGTTCCTCTGACCCCATGTATTTATGGGCTGGCATCAAGACAGCCTTCCTCTGAGTCACTTTGGTTTAACACACACATGCACACAAAGGGAAAACCGCCACATGCATAAATAAATCAATGATGTGTGAGTTGGCACTGTCTGTTGTGCACTTTCCTGCACACACAGTTATACAAACACTCCTATTGGTTTCCCTGTGCTTTAGCTCTTTTTTAATTCATGGTACATGGTACCTATGATGATACAATATGCTCATCACTACCTAGTACGAGATGTTCATACAGTATGCCCAGAGGGATATTTGGACTAATTTGACCGCTACCGTGACTCACTGTCTCATGAAGGAAACAGTGGGTGGCTTTGTGCTTAAAAAACAGCAGTGGAAAAAGGTCTTGATCACTTTGATGCCATACAGTGAGTACATTCTTTCCATGTAAAGGATCAGGCTTTGCATTGTTTCATTATTGTCATTATAAACACTATTCTGAATTGAATATCTGATGTAAGAAACCATTCCTTCATTGTGTCTTTATGGTTGCTTTTCTTGAACAGGGATTCCTAAAGTGGGGTGCGAAAATAAAAATGTAATGGTGGTTTAAATGGATGTAATAATAATACACCATTAAACCAACAAATGGGTTTTTTCATGAAGTAAAAGCATGCAATTAAAACGTTTCCTTTGTAAACTTTGGTAAAAGCTTAATCCAAAATTAAAAACTTACATTTTAACAAATTAATTAATGTACCCAAAATGCTCTTCAGCTGCAATTTCATTCATTTTAATGATTTTCTTTCATTTAATGGGGCTCAATTATGACAGCACTCCCCCCCCATCTTATCTCATGATGGCCCTCTGCCAATGAGCCTGTGCGTGTGTCATTGCCCTCATCCTTCCTCTTTGCTATTTAAAAGTGACGTTTGTAAAGCACAATAAAGTCTCGCTGTTGAAATGTGCTATACAAAAACACTTTCCTTTCCTTGCCTTGTGTGTAACTTTGTTGCAATTAATTTAAACTTTGTGACAGTGTAGTTTCAATTTAAAGTCTGTGCTCTCTTGTATTTACTTACATGTTTTGTGATTATTTGTGCATGTGTGATGCCTTCAATGTGGCTATAAATAGGCTATTTTTCTAAGGATAGGGGGTGGGACAGCCCAGGATGTAGAAGGGGGCGCAATGCCTAAAAAGTCTGGGAACCGCTGAACTAGGACAATGCCTGCTGTCCCCATTGGGAACGGCCACTCCGGTTATGCAATACCCCTTGTGCCCATTGTGCCCACTGTACCCATTGTCAGAGTACTTAGTGTAGTGGTAGTAGTACCCATTATCATAGCACTTTGAGTCCGACCGCCTTCACACCGGGCACCGCGCGCTCCCCTCGGTCGTCGGCACGTTTGAAGGTGATCGGTCAGACGGTTCTTGAGATACGCAAAGGACGGAATGATACACACTCACTCACGGAGACTGAACTTATAGAGAGACTAGGACGATGCCCATTCAGAACGCATGCCCCACTCGGGTTATGCAATACCCGTAGTATCCGTTATCAGAGTACTGCAGTAGTGGTACCCTATTATCATAGGGCTTGGAGGCCTTTCTATGACAACAGTACTATGACGTCATATTGACGACATCAGGGATCTCCATATATGGGCATAAAAGGGACACGGACATACGGATCTCATTCTCCATATATATGAGGATTTGCGGATTTATCGATATTCTTTGGAGAACCGCTAATCCGACGGACTTCACACGGGCACCCTTGTGTCCTTCCTTGGCAACACACATGCAGAGTTTGAAGTCGATCGGTTGGCCGGTTCTTGAGATACACGAAGGACATACACATGCACACGCCCACACAGATTTGTGTTAAATAGAGGGACTTTCCTTCCTTTCTTTCCTTTGTCTCTGCCACTTTATCTAGTGCTCTGTAGTCTGTGCTTCCCCCACCTCTCTCTCTCTCTCTCTGTGTGTCTCTCTCCCACTCTCTGTGTCTCGATACACAGATGATTGTCAGTCTTTACGGTGGTTGTATTCCATTGGACGTCCTTTTCCTGTCACAACAGCTCACAAATCTTGCTGCTGTGTTTGCACATCAGCAGATCTGGATGTTTTTTGTTATTGGTCATGTTTTCAAAACTTATTTTTGGGTGTTTGTTTTTAATCAGTGGGAAATATGTGTCTCTGAAGTCTTGGTACATTTGGCAGGTAGTTAAAAAGTGCAACTCTTGTTTCCACCTCATTTTGTGTGTGCAGTAGGTACACAGTGGGTCTTCTCTTGGGAGCCCGGCCTGCCTGTGGCGGCCTCTCTCGATGGCGAGGCTGTGCTCACTGAGTCTGTACATAATCAAGTATTTCCTTAGTTTTGGATCAGTCACGGCGCTCAGGTACCGTATTCAACCACTGTGTATTCTCTGTTTACAGCCAAATAGCGTTCCAATTTGCTGTGGTTTTTGGTTGATTCTTTCCAATATGTCAGGTAGTATTTTCTTTTTGATTTCCTATCATTTGGTTTAGTCTAGCGGGGTTTCTGTGTGGTGGCTCTGCTTTTGTCCCAGAACCAGCTGGCTGAGGGGGCTCTCGGTAGGTGGGGGCTTTGTTATGGAGCATGTCAGGATCACTAGGTGATTATGACATTTAAATGCTCTCTTTTAAATTTAGGTAATTAGTGGATCTTTCCCCATTTCAATTCAATTCAAAGGAGCTTTATTGGCATGAGAAAACATACGTTTACATTAGTGCTGCACGATTAATCGAAAAAAGATTGTGATCTCGATTCAGACACCTATGCGATCTCGATTTTAAATTATGACGATTTTTTTTATATTTACAAGATAATTGTGTGAGAATCGTGTGAGAATCGTGATCTCAATTCTTATGGAGGAAAATCGTGATTCACATTTGAGCAAGAATCGTGCAGCACTAGTTTACATTGCCAAAGCAATTGTAAAAATATAATAAAAACGGTTAAAATGGGGAATGTATATACAGTTGTAGGGAGCACAGCATTGTGTAAACAGAGCTTTGTCACATTGCGTTGTTATACATGTTATATGTACAGGGTATAAAGCTTTTTGAGACAATAGGCAGCAATCTTTTGCAGTCACTTTGGGACAAATGGCAGCATTCTTTCTCAAAACTATTTAAATAGTATACAAAAGAAAAACAACCTCAGATTTAAAATGCGTTTTAAATCTTTTTATTTTTTGTTATTCAATTTTTATTGATTTTACATACAGAGAAAAAAGCGTTTCAAGTACAAAAAAATCATCATTATTGAACTCGGTATCCCCCACCCTTCTCCCTTTTCCCACTCTTCCTCCCCCAATCCTTTCCATCCCGCCCTCCCTCCACCACTCCATCAATCAAGCATCACACAACTCATCCACTGCATCACCGAGTCAGCAGGTCTTTCAGATCTGATATCAGGTTTGTCCACAGTGACATTGTGCTCTTTTGAGCATGGTTAATCCTTGCCGATGACAATTCCAGATAGGCAATGTCCAAAAAGCTCCTTAGCCAGTGTGTTCTGGATAAGTCATGTGGAGGTTTCCAGCGTTGGACTATATAATCCTTTTGGCTGCTGTAAGTCCTGCCAGCCAGACTTTGCGTGACTCTTTGCGTGACTTTCCAGTAAGAGCCAGTTTAGAGTCATCATTCAAAAGATGTACGAACGGGTCCATTGGCAGTTTTACTTCCATTAAGTCTGTTAAAGTCCCCAACACATTTCCATTTCCAGAACTCCATAATCCCGGACATTCCCATACCATATGGACAAAAGAGCCCAAGGTTCCCGGGGAACAGAATGTGCAAGATGGGTCAGGTGCCAATCGCATTCGATGCCTGATTCTGGGTGTTACAAATGCTCTGTGACAAAACTTAAAATGTATATATTGATGATTTGGATTTTTTGATGCACCGGATACATTGTCCCAAATGGCATCCCAGTCCAATTCTAGCCCAAAATCTGTTATATCCCTATTCCAGGCTGTCATTCCTGCCGAGGGTGTATATTTTGATAATATAAGTATGACACTATTCGTTTAGGTCCTAAACAAATAGTGTCCTAAACTTTAGGAGCTCTCTGGAACCAGCTAAGAATGGGAGTTTTAAATCGTTTTTAAATCCCTCTCTTCATCTCTCTCACCAATTTCTGCAGATCTGACCATGGACTCCTTCAGCACCAAGAACTTAGCCTTACAGGCGCAGAAGAAGCTGATGAGCAAGATGGCTACCAAGAGTGTGGCCAACCTGTTCATCGATGACACCAGCAGCGAGGTGCTAGACGAGCTCTACCGCGTTACCAAGGAGTACACGCGTAACCGCAAAGAGTCCCAGAAGATCATTAAGAACCTTATCAAGATGGTGGTGAAGCTGGGTGTCCTTTACAGGAACAACCAGTTCAGCAACGAGGAGCTGGTGCTTGTTGAAAGCTTCAGGTGAGGACGGGGGACACTAGTAGTGCACAGACCTTATTGTCACTGTCAGGTGGAAATCTTGTATGTCCACATCCTGTGTTCCAATGGATCCAATGTACTGTAGGTATTATTTAGTCACATGCTCTTGTTAATACTTTATACAGTATTTATAAAACCTCCACTGAAACACTTTCACTTTGACCAAAGAAAGACATTAGCAAACAATAGCAAAAAAAGCATAAAAAGACAATTTAAAGTAGCACAACACTTATGTTTCTCATTCTATTTCTTACCAAGTTGTTTTATTGTGGGAATGCAGAGAGCAACCTATCTAATCATATGCACTCACTGGGCCAATAAACTATTTCTGATTCAGTTCAGTAGATTGAGAACTCAACTTTTGTCACACGTCATATAAGACACCTTTTCTTATGTAACCAAATCATGTATTAAGAAGTTTTTAAGAACTGATGAAATTGCAGGAAGCTGGTCTTTGTCAAGAGCCAAGACCCCTAAAGTGGGGACCTGGGAGGAAATATGTATATATATATTTTTTTGTATGCTAGCAGGAGAGGGATTACAGAAGTTCACTTTTACCATTATATCTCAGTAATGCTATACTGTAGTAGAAGCAATTTGTGTGTTAGGAGTCATTCCACGACAGGAATGCTAGGTGTGGAAAATAATGTTTTTTATTGCCAATATGGAAATTACAGTGAAATAAAATTGCTCAAAGCTGCTTTTTGAGAATAAAATCAAGACACAGACATTTTTAGCATTGCCCCACAGACAGCATTTTGCTTTGGGTCACACAGATGAGGTTAAGCCTGGATTAGAAACTGACCGCCTCTCATGTCCTTCACTTTCACAGGAAAAAGGTCCACACTCTTGCCATGACAGCGGTCAGTTTCCACCAGATCGAGTTCACCTTTGACCGGCGCGTCATGAGCGCCATTTTGAATGATTGCCGCGAACTGCTACACCAGGCCATCAACCGCCACCTGACAGCCAAGAGCCATTCGCGTGTCAATCACGTATTCAATCACTTTGCCGACTGTGACTTCCTGGCAGCTCTCTATGGGCCCTCTGAAGTTTACCGTGGCCACCTCCAGAGGATCTGCGACGGCGTGAACAAGATGCTGGATGAGGGAAACCTCTGACCGCAGGCCTTCTGCTGACCCCTGACCTTCATCCTAATTGTAGACTTTGCCATCAGAATTCTTCACCTTGGGTCACCTCCCAAAATTTCCCTTCTGTTTTCTTTTTTTTTATGAGACAAAAAACTGAACATATTTTAACATTTTTACTTTTTGCCATTTATTGGGTTGTGTTTTTGTGTCTATCAAAACATTACTGTAATACCGAAGTCCCTCTGGTTAGTCATAGTCCAAAGTCTCCATGTTCTCTTTAATTTCTTTTTTGTTATTTAACAGTAAACAAAACCCATAGGATTTATCTTAGTGAATGTAGAACCCTGTGCTCTTATCAGTACATTCTTGAGCCATGCGCCTTGACAACTGTGCTTGAAACTGTATTTTTACCTTTCACTCCAAGAGCACTGCTCCCCTCTGCTTAACTTAATCATAATGAAATGACTCGAGCCAGAGGCCTTAGGTCGTATCACTTATTGTTGGCTCTAATGGGCTCAAGTTGTTTGGGGAGCACCAGAAAGGAAAAAAAGTGAATTTCCATCTTTTCTGTCTCCCCAAGGAAATAAAGAAAGGGATTTTGTTGCTAAAAGCAGTAATGCACTCCAGACCGAACAAGCGCTGTACTTTCTTGCAATAATGAATCCATGCTAAGCACAGCAGTTGAATAATCCTGCTTGGCATTGCATTTAGAAAATCTCTCAATCATGCACTGAACACCATCCTACACATATTCAGACCAGTCTTTTGTTATGAGGCAACGTGCCTATAAACCCTTTGTTTTTTCCGCTTTGATAGTCTTTATTTTATAGCCTTGACAACAAAAGTGGTGTATTTAGGTCATGGGGGGACCATAAACGTGAAGGAATTTGATTGTGCTGTGTATTGTTGATTGTCTCTGCGCTGACTCAGGAGTCTCACTCCTTGTAACCTCAACTGAGTTGTACTGAAGCTGGCACTTGGAGGAACTTCAGCTGTGTTTCCATTACTGTGTCATCATGACATGCAAAAAGTCGCTTGGGCGTTTTGTCAGACGGGAATAGAAGGCACACAAAAGCAAAATAGACGTCAGAAGTGGGATTTAGCGGGTGGTCATTCATAGGACTTAAGTCTGGCTTATCCCCAACAGCACTCAAATTCAAATATAAATTCAAATGGATGTGTACATTAAAAAAGCTCTGTGTGTGTGCTGTCGAATGAAAGATACACCAGGGCACACAAAATGATAAAGCATCCCCTCTCCGACGACCTCCCAGAGGGGAGGTTTATCACTTGTTTTGGTCAGATCACAGCGCTGCAGTGATGTGTCTCTGAAAAGGGCCAGCTTGGCAGGGTGAGGTTAGATTAGTGTAGACACAAAACAAAACCTGACTGTATTATCCCTCTGCAATTATAGCTCCCCACTTGGGTTGGTAATGGGCTCAGCCTGTCTCCATCTAGTAGGCAGTCCACTCCATTTTCACGCAGTGGCCCCATGTAATGTGATGTCGATAACTATTGCTATTTGTGCAAAGCAAGTTGATTCTATGCAGTGAAGGTTGTTGATATATTTCTTTTTCTTATAAAGAAGCATATGGATTGTTAGGCTTAATTTATTCTTTACTTATTTTTGTTGTACAACACAAAGTATAAATTAGCCTTTACTATTCTTCTTTCCTCCCTCTGCATAATAGATGGCTTTCTATCCGTTTTGTTTTTTGTATCACTGAAACCATCTGGGAAATTGTGTTGCACCACAGCCTCATTTGGTATTCTCTGTGTGTATGTTTGTGCGCGTGTGCGTGCGTGTGTGTGGTCCCTGTGAGTGAATTGGAAATAGAGCCATGTAATGGGTATTGTGCTTTTAAAGGTAGAATCGCTGAGACTCTTAACTTCATCCACAGCAGCTCTGCCAAAGAGAAGGAAAGCTGATGTTTTTCTCAGCTGTCCTGAAAGCAGTCATTCCAAAGGAACATTCAAGAAGATCAGCATGCACTTGGGTGATTATGGCCCTGATGATGAAGGTGCAGCACGATGAAGGTGCTCATTTTCATATCATTTCCCTCCCTTTTGTTCCAGTTTTTGCCCATTTAGTTTGAACCATTTCATTTGGACTTTGGTGTGTGAGGGTATAAAGTGAATGCTTGTACAAGGGTTCAGCAAACGGGTCATGTTAAATGCCTTTAAATGCCTTTCTGTCCAATCCCTTCACATCTCGGGTTTAGGTTAAATCTCCCGTTGCTGAAGTCATGGCATGCTTAGAAGAATGCACCACCACAGAATGTTTAAGTACCTCTGCAACAGCTACACTTATTTTACTTAAACTCCCCAACGAAGCATACTTTTCATGTTGGATTTTTACCATGTTGATTGTGAATTACATATACATATTTTTTTATTTTCACTTGTGTACATATGATCATCTGTTTTGTGTACTTTCTGTGTACTGTATTGTGACATTGCAAATATAATACAATTTACTTTTGTAAAAGAATAAATGGTTTGTCTTTTTCTCGCACATTAAAGCACCAGGCCACCTCCTGGGATTTGTCGGCCAAATCAGAGGCTAATCTGACTGTTTCTGACCTGGATTTAGTCTTTAGTTGGCCAAATCCTCCCCTCCTCCACCCATCATTGTTGGGTCTGTCTGTGTTTAGTTTGATAGCTTCCTACTGTGTGTGAATGACAAACACGTTGGGTTTGGAATCATTTTCCTCCACATCCCCTTGAATATAAATTCATAGTCCAGCCTGGGCTCATGGTCCGGTCAAATGTGGAACAGAATATTAGTAAAGCGGTAATTAATCTGCATGCCATCTTTTTTTTCCCATCGTCTTCATGTTTAACTTGTCATATTGTGCACCTATTTTGCTATTTATTGCAAAAAAACTAAACAAAAAAACGAACAGCAATTTGACATCCACCCATCAATCAATCTTCAACTTCAAAATGTTTCCCATGTTTGTTATGACACGCCCACTTTCCTCCCAACATTTAAATTATAATTGTTTATATTTCGTCTTTGTCCCTTTTTCTCCCCAATTTTAGTCATTATGCCAATTGATTCCTCCCCTCAAATTTCTGTGAGTTGTCACAACTGTTGTATCCTACTGGCACACCTGCCAGGCAGTGAGGAGCTTTTTTGTCATTCTACATTTGCACATAGGTGAATTTTTTCCTTTACATTTACCCATCCTAATTATTAGGAGCAGGGGGCACTATTAATACAGTGCCCAGGGAATGTTGCCCAGGGACACTTAGACACTATTCTCTCCAGACAGAATCTGTCGGCAACACTGCCCTAAACATGTAATGTTGTTGTTAGTAGGAATAAACACAGAAGCACCCGAAAGGAAGTGGACTAAGAAAGGGGAGGAGCCAAACCGAGTTCTGTTTCTACACAAATGTCATTTTTTTTTACCGAATGGGTTCCCAGATTGCTTCAACACAGACTGGGTGGACTGGGGGGTGAACCAGGGACTTTCTGATTCCCAGACGGCCTCTCTCTACCCATTCTCTACCACCTACGCTGTTTGCTAAATTTGTATTCCTAGGATGAGCGGGGCGCGGGAGCGCTTGTTTTCGGACACACGAACGGAGGTGCTTCGTCTGAAGCGGACTTGAGCCACGAGAGGTACTGCCGAGCGAGTCACGGTGCCGAACGTTGCGAAGTCCGCTTCAGCCGACTCAGCGCCATCCGAGTTATGTTCTGATAGGGACAGGATGGTAAATCAACACCGCCTCGTGCGCGGTCCAAGTGAACACAGCCGAGCGCTCTCTACCCCCCTTTCAGTCAATCAGAAACTGCGTCTGGACCCGCTCATCCCTGGGAATCCTGCTTTCGCTTGGAAATCTATAAAGAGTGCAATGAACACAAAGTTCTGTATATGGTCAATTTTAGCTTTGAGCAACATGTGTCGAACGACACGTCGCACTACTTGTCTGAGTTTTGAGAATTCATACTGTCTGTGACTCGTCGACAACGTCACCAGAAAACGTAAACGAGAGGTGAATTACAGACCTGGCACACAAAGCATAAATTGACCTTAGCGGGTGGGCCAGTTGGGTCACCCAGGCTCTTGGCCTCAGTTGTTGGACTAGCAACTCAGCAGTTGCTACACAGGTTGGTCAGGGTCCTGTTCAGCAGGGAGAAAATAAATATATATACACTGAAAATATGATTGGTAATTCATATAGGGTACATATAGGGGTGTTATGTGTATAGTAAAGAGCACTGAGCCAAAAGCCAAGTCAAAAGAGTTGAGGATATGATTAGGTTGCTTTTATAAAATGTAATCTTCAAACTTTGAAAATTAAAACTTCAACATCATTCAATTTGTCACGACTTGATTATCAAAGTTGATATGAATGAAGGTTCTAATATGTTTTGGTGTTGAACCTGCCTTTCATCAGGGCATAATTATAATTTCTACATAATGAATTGACCACAATGAAGCTGTCTGAATCTTAAGGAGTGAGCTGAATAGATGAGCAGCAGCAAGGAACCATTACTTATGCCATGCATATTCAATCACACTTTACTGAGTTACAGTATCACTGATGGTCCTGTTAAGCACAGCTGTTCCAAGCGAACCAAAAGCAGCATCCCACACACCTTAAGGATAGCAGCAATGGGCCCCCCTCCTTTGTAATTTTACAAATTTGCTTCGACTTAAGTATGTAATCCATCACTGTAAAAATATGCAATTAATGTAATACAAATATAATTATTTACATATGTGGTAAGGTTTTGCGATACAAATGTATATCCACTGTTTCACGAGTACAAAACCTGCACTCTGAGTCACATATTTGTCAAATGGATGCAAGTTGATGTGGGAAGATGTTTTTTCCATTATACTTTCGTCATGGCAAGTCAGAAAAAAGAATCTACATCAAATCTTCCTATCAGTGCTTGAGTTTATTATAAAAAATCAATAAGCATGTTGGGATAGGTTGGGAGCACTGGAGTAGAAACTTAATCAGGATGATTTAGTTAAGTTATGGATCTTATATTGCAACCTAGATGCTACTACATAATAACTGCTGCATCAGCTGCTGTAGCTCGCTGATAATACAATGTATATGTATTTGATAAATAAATGTATAATCATTAAAACACATTTCAACTTGTCATCTGATACCCACCACACCCCTCTTTTATTGTGAATGGTGCAGTCAAATTGGAAAGTCAGTTGTGCAGAACACTCATACAAGTGGTGTAGTGCTCAAGAGTGTAGCTAATAGCTATGAAGCAAACTGCAGCCTGCACCAGCTCAAGTCAAAATGCCTCCCCCAAAAAGGGACACAAGAAAAGCCCAGGGAGAACAAGGAAATGAAGAACAATAAAATGAAAAGAGCAGAAAGTCAATGGCAAAAAAAAGTGTGATGAAGCACCAGGCAAAGCAGAATGTGGCAAGGTAAGGAGCTAGGCAGCAAATAAAACTTTAGCTAGCTAGCTTAACCTTTAAAGACTATTACATAAATCAATGTTTACGTTTGTTTATCAATTAGATAACTTAATTAGATTTTCAGACCGCTTTGCAGCCTGACATTCTAAGGCACTGATCAGAGCACTACATCACGCAAAGCTTGCCCAACCCGCAAAGCCGATGGGTTGGGTTGGCCAATCATATCCGGCTGTTACCCCACTGTCGACCCACCCACAGGGCCATTTTAATCTAGGATGGAGGCCCACCCATTACACAATCTAGCCAAATACTAGGTTTTGACCAGTCTAGACCTATTTTTCTACTCAAGTGCTTCTGACCGCTCCCGAGATGCAGCTCATTGATAGAGAGGATGAGGGTGACAATGGTGGTAGAGTATTCTATGTCTACTTTAGTGCAGTGGGCCTACGGTACTGGCCTTTTAGCCATTATAAAGCATTATTTTGTACTTTTGCATTTGACAATGATGGATTGCGTACAGTAAGTGGAACCAAATGTGAAAAAACATCACCGGAAACCTTTAATTTGAGTCAGTGGAACAAAGATGACAAAGCGATGATTCTTGCAGGGAATCGCGATGATTCTTGCAGGGAAACGTAATGTTCTCTGCTGTTAGGAAATGTGCTGGGAAGGGTAATCCTTAATTTATACAACAACAACATACAACAGTGTCACAAAGTAGGTTTAAATTGAGCAGCAATTTCATAGTCCAGCACTGCGGGCAATTTGCAAGGACATAACACAGAGAAACCTGCTTATCAACATGAGTAACAACCATGTTTATAATTTCTTTCTTTTTTATATACCATTATACTGCACCAAGAATAAAGTATATCGCATTATCGCATTGTGTTCAAACAGAAGCTGCTGTATTTAAAACCCATCATGCCCCACAGCCATTGAACATTTATTTTAGTAAGTTAAAAAGCCAGCAGACTGGGATGCAGTCAAAAGCAGAGAAAAACTGTTAACACAATACAGCTTTCTACTATTCAAACCAATCCTGCAGACTAGTAACTTTTATTTATTGACCTATCTCTGTATACAAATTAGAGGCACAGTTATAGATCTATCTATATATATCTATTATGTATAGAATTCAGAAATTCTGAAACAGTTTCCATTGGATTAGCTTGAGTGAATAACTGATATCTGTCATTCTCACACATGTAAAACATTTTTGCCACATTACAGTATGTATGAATGATGATACGGTCAGGTGAGATACTTTGATGGTGTAACTTATTTCTATGGAAATTCATCTGCGGTGGTCCAGCATTGCATTGTGTAGGCTACAGTATATTATATACTGTAAATCTGATTAGGCCATTTGTACAGTGAAGAAAAATGGAAACCAGTTTATATGAAACCTGTGTTGAATTTTCAAACAGCATCCACAAGTTATTTTTTTGTTGTTGCTTTATCTCATCAACGTAAACATTGATTTATGTAATAGAGTCTTTAAAGGTTAAGCTAGTTAGCTCAAGTTTCATCAGTACCAATCTCCTGTAGGTTAGCTGCTTGAGCACACAGTAAAACCCTGAGTATTAATTTATCTCTGAGATCCCTTCAGGGTCAATTTTTACACTCTCTATTAAACTAACATGGCACCCTTTATGTTGGCGCCTTGGCTTTACTCTGTAGTCTATTCACATCGTCTCTCATCTTGTATGCTTAAAGGTGCTCTCCCCTCCGGCAAGCACGGCTATGTCTAACTTTTCTTATTTTTTTTATTTTTTACAGCTAAGTCTAACTGCAACTCGGAAGTCTTTCAAAACTCCTTTTCTCTTACACTCTTTTCTGCACTTTCTCTGTTGCTTCATTTATACTTCGTCCTATAACGTGTCGCTCGCCGAAAATAGCTGATCTACAGGCACATCACAGATTAGGCTTGTGTCTTTTGCTCTTTCTTGTGTCCCCGCATATCTTGTTATCTCTCTCTCTCTCTCTCTCTCATCACACGCGCGCGCTATTCCCCGCCTCTGTTATGTCTCTTGCTCAAGAATCCTCAGGGAACACCTGACTGACATGTTATTCAAGGATGAAAGGCATGGTGGAGAGGATTCCAAAAGCAAACACAAAAATATATATGAGAGAGCATGGAGAGACACTGCGTCACCGTTAGAACAAGCTGTGCCTCCTTGGCCCTGAAGATGTTCCCCGCCGCCGTGGACGGAATCGGCTAACGGATCACTTCCATTTATATCAACCAACACTTTGTGCTGTAATGAACTTTTCCCTTTTACTGTAGCCTGTGTAAATAAGCATGTGCATAATTGACTCCATACCACACACCCCCCCCCCCCCCCCACACACACACACACACACACGTGCACATACATACACACTCTACATCATGAACTACACCCAGGCGTTTCTGCTGTCCAAGGCACAATGTAAAATTAGCACGCACCCCAGAGGCATTCACACTGTAACTAAAAAGCCATTTTGCACAGAGCTTTGACAGAGACGTGGGGTATCATCATTCAAAGGGGTGCATGTAGATCCATCTCTACCAGTGAGTTATGTAAGCCATTCAATGGTGCGCTATCCTCTCTCTCTCTCTCGCACACTCTCTCTGTGTCTGATGTCTCTGCTTGGGGAAACTGTGTCGGGATACTCTATCTGCAGTGGCTACAAAGTTGTGCAAGCACACACACACACACACACACACACACACACACACACACACACACACACACACACACACACACACACACACACACACACACACACACACACACACACACACACACCCACACACACACACACACACACACACACACACACACACACACACACACACACACACACACTCATGCGGGTAAGGTGTCTGTGCACACACGCTCTGCTGGTTCTCAATGGGCAGGCAGCCTAGATGTTGCTGAAAACGACAGGGTGGTGGCTACATGCTCTCTCTCTCTCTCGCTCTCTCTCTCTCTCTCTCTCTCTCTCTCTCTCTCTCTACCATGGGAAAAATATATTGTAGGCATGTGTCCAGGGTCAAACATATACTTTCAAATATAGTGTTTGGTCAGTGTTCGCACCTGAATGTTAGAATATACTGTATACAGTGATGACCTAGCTCTCATTTCCTACTCCAGTAGTAGGCTAGTTCTGAAAAACAAATGCCTTGCGGTGGCCAAAAGCCCTGCTGTGTGAAACTCCCTTTTTCAGGGATGCAGGCAGAAGGAGAGGAAATGAAAGAGTGGAGGAGGAAAGGAAAAGGAAGTGAGAGAAACTGCAGAGTGGCATGATTAGGGGTAAATTACTGATTTTATACTTACGGCTCATACTGTAAATCTATGCAGTCTCTCTCTCTCTCTCTCTCTCTCTCTCTCTCTCTCTCTCTCTCTCTCTCTCTCTCTCTCTCTCTCTCTCTCTCTCTCTCTCTCACCCACTGACTTTACAAGAGAGAAGATGGCCCACTCTCACAAATGCATTGTAAGTCTGGTTTATTTGGCAGGTGTTTTATGCTTGTTTATTAGGGCTTCATCAGTGTCTGAACGAACGAGCAGGAAACAAAACAGCAATCCAACAATGGTGACACCTGTTGTGGATTGTCCCTACATTAGACTACTAGAAGATCAGGCATGGGATGAATTAATTAACTTTCGTTTTTTTTTGTTCAATTTTTATTGATTTTACATAGAGAAAAAAAATATAAACGTTTCAAGTACAAAACATCATCATCATTGAACTCAGTATCCCCCACCCTTCTCCCTTTTCCCACTCTTCCTCCCCCAATCCTTCCCATCCCACCCTCCCTCTACCACTCCATCCATCAATCAAGCATCACACAACTCATCCACTGCATCACCAAGTCAGCAGGCTTGTCCACAGTGACATTGTGCTCTGTTGAGCATGGTTAATCCTTGCCGACGACAATTCCAGATAGGCAATGTCCAAAAAGCTCCTTAGCCAGTGTGTTTTGGACAAGTCATGTGGAGGTTTCCAGCGTTGGACTATAATCTTTTTGGCTGCTGTAAGTCCTGCCAGCCAGACTTTGCGTGACTTTCCAGTAAGAGCCAGTTTAGAGTCATCATTCAAAAGATGCACGAACGGGTCCATTGGCAGTTGTACTCCCATTAAGTCTGTTAAAGTCCCCAACACATTTCCGCAGAACTCCATAATCCCCGGACATTCCCATACCATATGGACAAAAGAGCCCAAAGTTCCCGGGGCACAGAATGTGCAATACGGGTCAGGTGCCAATCCCATTCGATGCCTGATTCTGGGTGTTACATATGCTCTGTGACAAAACTTAAAATGTATATATTGATGAATTGGATTTTTTGATGCACCGGATACATTGTCCCAAATGGCATCCCAGTCCAATTCTAGCCCCAAATCTGTTATATCCCTATTCCAGGCTGTCATTCCTGCCGAGAATTAACTTTAGTTAATGTTTAGGCGCTGTTAGTGCAGTTGCATCTAGACATGGGTTTGGTGTTGGTTAGCCTGAGGCTACGAGCTCAATCCATGGTCTTGAAGGGCGCACCCAAACACAGCCGCCCGGATTTGTGCGTGGCTTCCTATTGCTTCACCAATCTATGTCCCCGCCTCCCCTCCCCTCCCCCCCTCGGCCTGTGCACGGAGCACGCTGACGTCACCAAATTTAGAGCGACGCCCCTCTGCACTCTGATTGGTTAGGAGATAACAAGGTCCAAGACCATCGTTCCTGCATGGCTCCCCCAGGCTTTTTTTTTTTTGTAACAAAAAAAAAAGCCTGGGTTTCTGAGGCTAGGTGTTGGTTAACCTTAGGCTAATTGATTTGGGGTGGGCATTCTGTCTCTTCAGTGTAGCCATTGTGACAGTTGTGGCTATAGCACTGTGATTGGCTGCTTGGTACCACATGAAGTGAAACCAAACAATACTGTAGGCTGCATGTTTAACAACAAAACTCTAACACTAACCACTGATTAAATACATGTTCGCATGACATGACCAGGGTTGCCAGATCTGGTTATTGTAATTTCCCAGCAAGATTTTATTTGAAAATAGCCGATCTACAAGCTCACAACGTGTCGCATTGCGACGCGTTGTGAGCTTGTGGATCTGCTATTTTCAAATAGCTGATGTATATGTTAAAGTGCTCATGTGGCCCATAGTCGCTTCTTTTGGGCTGGTTTTCCTAGACCTGGTTGCTTGTTTCTCTCACAGAATCTGGCAACACTGGACATGACCCAACAGTACATTTTGGCCAAGGGTGGCGCTAGAGAAAAGGCCATGGGGTCATCAACAGTCACCAACAGTCCCTCACATGTGTACAGTTAATATGGAAAAAATGGATAGAGTGGAGTCAACTGGTGGTCTGACTGGATCAGCTACGCAAGAGTTAAATGAACAGCAGCTGTGACAGGATCTCATTAGTCCACATTGACTTTAAAATGAGCAACTGTTCTGTTTCTCCGCCATGTTATTTATGGACCCTGCACAGTGGGTGGCTGATTGTTTGAAAGCCGAGAATTTTTAAGAGGCGAACGGGCCAAGGTCCAAAATTCCCTGACACACACACACACACACACACACACAGAAGTTTTATACGGTAATGTCATTACATTACATTAAATGACCTGCTTAAAATTCTAATCACTGTGTTATCCATTGGATCACATCAACTCAGTAATATATAAAATTATTACATTCAGTAGCCAATATGTTAATTTTCCCCGTAAGTGAATAAAAGTCAAGGGGACATTTTATGTTAATTTGAGGTCTATAATCTGAATAGCCTTATCATTGATTACTTTACCTTCTTATTGTAATTAGCTATTATTTCCAGCGGTGTAAAAGTATGTCCAATTATACACTGTCCGTTGAACTGTAATTTCCAGTCACTAAGGAGTACAGCTAGCTACCAAACTTTTATACAGTGAATAGTGATACTTTAATCAACCTGCACACACAGACATACAGTACGTGCACACACAAACACGCTATAACTTCTCTTTTCATCACTTAAACCCTAGACTTAGTAAATTGGACTTGAGTTGGCTCTGTACTTGGACCGCCTTTTCCCCTCTACATCAATACTCTTCGCTAAAAAGAGATAAGGATCGTAGATCGGATATTTTGGGGTAATGTTCCCCCCAGAATGAATTTGGATGGTGGGGTTCAAGTGGCTAAGAAATATAATCTGTTCTATTTTTCTATTTTGACCTTTGGATGACTTACCTACTAGATCAATGTGGTTTGTGGAATTGTCAAAGTGTGTGTTGGTTTGTCAATATCTCAAATGTGTGCAACATCTGCGACAAGATTTATTAGTGGGTATCTGCTCAGTCTGACATGCATCAGTCACCTTGAGGAGACGGAACGTTTAGACATGCAGATGTGTTCACTGAAAGACAACATGACTGTAAGGAACACTGTGTGTGTGTGTGTGTGTGTGTGTGTGTGTGTGTGTGTGTGTGTGTGTGTGTGTGTGTGTGTGTGTGTGTGTGTGTGTGTGTGTGTGTGTGTGTGTTTCTCTTATACCTCTCTATACAGTATGCAAACACGTCCCTGAATGAGTCATATTTCAATCAGGCAATGCCAGAGGGGATGCTTTTGCTGACTAACACATACAGTATGCTTTGAGTGCTGAGTGACAGCAAACCGTCAAGAGTTTTCTCTGGCAGGGTCACTGTCGTTTCATTCTCCATGCAGCCAAGGAGGGTGGGGAAAGAGCAGAAACACGACTAGCAGGTGTATACGGGCTTGTCAGACACAAGAAATCTAATCCAGACAGCCAAGAAGTGGAATATGAATGAGTAACCCCAAAATAGCAGCTGTCTCCGCATAATTGGAACAAATGGAAGATGCGGGAATGCAGCAGAAAATAAAATGGCAAAAACAACGGGGGGATATAGTACACACAGTGACACTGTTTTGCTGACAGTCACAATGGGCCAAGGAGAGTCGTCTCACCGGCAGGCTGTTGTTTCGCAGCTGGGCGGGTTCAAGTGTCTGTAAAACTAGCGCTGATCTCTGTTCTTATACAGTACATGTTGCAATTATGTGCCCCCTCCACCACGCCCCCCACCGCCCTCCACCTCGCAAACTCCTCTAAAAGCACCTCTCTTTTATCCTAGGCAGCATTTAATTGTGAGGAGCTGAGCCAGAAAAGGAATAATCAGATGAGAGCTGAGGTGGGGGGGGGGGCTGCTAACCAGGGATTAATAACACTGGCATCTTGATTGAAGTTCAGTTGCTCTCCCTGGCAAAAAAAGGGGGGTGGGAGAGAGAGGATACAGGACGATAGGATACAGCAGGACGGATTGTGGAAAAGACACGAGGGAGGGACCGAGAGAGAAAGAGAGAAGAGGGAAAGAGTGGGGGGAAAAGTGGGCAGAAGAGAGAGAGGGAATGAGCATCAGGGAGGTTTTGATTCCGGCAGGAGGATAGAGTAATGGGGGAAAACAGATAGATAGAGATGGGGAGAGAGGAGGGAAATAGAGAGAGGGAGTTACGGCAGTGAGAGGGAGTGGGTGGAAGAAATAGCGAGAAGAGAGCAGTACGGCGCAGTGCGGGAGGGGGGGTGAGCAAGAGTGACTGAGACAGAGAGAGAGAGAGGGAGAGGCAGAGACAGGAAGCAGCGTGCCACTGCTACTGAGCCAGAGAGACGCAGGCAAGGAGAGAGAGAGGGAGGCAGAGAGAGAGAGGGAGATAGAGAGAGAGAGGGAGAGAGAGGGAAAGGCCCTCAGCAGCTCTAAGGCCAGACACAGAGAAGGGGAGCGAGGGGCTCACAAGCACTGCTACTATACAACAAGAACAACGGAGAGAATAGAGGGAGGAGGAGAACCAGGAGAGGACGGGAAAAGAAGGGGAAACAGTCAGATACAGCCTCGGACGGGAACATGGGAGTGGGTGGATGAGCTGGAGCTGAGCTCAGGAGGGGGAAGAAACAGATGAAACTTTTGGGAGCGAGATTGAGAGAGAGACAGAGAGAGAGGGAGGGAGAGAGATAGAGAGAGGCAAAATAGCAAGACAGAGGGTTTAAAGATAGAAAGATCAATGACAACAGTTTATGTTAATGGCAAAGTTGGGAAGGGGCTTGTGGAGAAAGAGGAGGAAGGTCTCTCACCTTCAGGAGTGCTCTACTTCCTCTTATTCCTCTTCATCCTGTGAAGCCTCTTGACAGCCTCCGCAGTCATGTTCTCGGACAGCAGGGATCGGGGACTTGGGGAACGTGGCGGCTTCAACAAGCCCCACACCTCTCACTTCTTGCCCTGGTTCCGCAACGGTTTGAAGCCCCACCGCCCCAGTAACCTGGGGCTCAACAGACCGTACAAGTGCACTGCCGGGGGGGAGCCCCGCGAAAACCTCACCCCGCTGGAACGAACCAAGGGGATCGGATTCTTTTCCAGGGAGCTGATCCAGGGCAAGGACAAGGGGAAAAAAGGAGAGCTCCGGTGTAACGGTGTGAGACTCGCCAGGAGGCTGCCTGAAATGTTGAGAGCACACAGCATACTGCCTGAGAAAGTGGGTAAGAGAGAGGGCAGTCCAGCTAAATGGGGCCAGTCTCCAAAGCTCGATAGAGACCCAGACATAGTGGTAAGCCCAGAGGACCAGCCTCAGGGTCCGGACCACAGCTCTACCCCTGTCCAGGACAATTGCTCTGAACGCTCCACTGTCAGCAACCATCGTAGCCACTTTAACCTCCTCCATCCCCAGACAGACAGAGCCGGCCCCTCGGTTAGGAAGCACGTGCCTTTGACTCCTGTTCACGTTCCTGCATCTCCAGGAGAGTTCAGAGGTCAGGAGGCAAACTTTAAGACGCCTGTTGGGGTGTGCGCAGAGGAGGGGAGGGAGAAGCTGTGGCACTATGACAGCTACACCCGCCGCAAACGAGACTCGCAGTTGTCTGGCTGGCTCGACACACAGGGAATAATAGACAGGCGGCAGGGATTTGGAGACCTGAGCATTTGGAGAGACCTGAGCAAGCAGAATGGAGACATCTTCTCCACTGACACGCCTTGCGATGGAGTATACCGTAACAGAATTCTACGAGGCCCCAGGAGACCCAGACCCAGCTCAGAACACATTGTGACCCAGTGCCAGAGCCAGGCGTGTGTCCAGACCAGGCCGGCCAGCGGAGGTGAGCTGCAGACTTCTGCAAAGGATGCAGGCTTGTCAGGACCACGGTGCAGCAGAAAGGCGGTCCGGAATCAGATTAAGCGAGTGGTGGATAATTTGGAGCATGTTCTAGGAGCACTGAAGGACGTCCACCAGGAAATGAGAGAGGTAACAGTGATATTGACTGTGAAGACTGTGATAAGCACAGCTCATATGATCAAAGAGATAAAGAGCTCCCAGCATCTTGATAAGTGGTGTAATGTCTGTCTCATATCCTTGCCTAATGTCATCTTCTGACACAATAGTTCGCCCAGTGAGAATCAGTATTCAGGTCAATATTCTTCCCAGGACTCAGCCAAACAAAAAAAATCATGATTTATACAGCATCTCTAGAGGCAGAGAGAATAAATATTTGGTTGTGTCATTTCATATAAATGTAAACACTTTTCTTAACCTTGCTGGAAAAGCATATGCCTGCTAAAAAGAACCCCGAGGGCCTGTACACTTTCATAAAACAATGCAAGCTAGAGATTGTGACCTCAGAATAATTTTACATGCATTAAAAAGTAAACTCAGCTACAATATTTTAGGTTACCATTAATTCTGAAACAGCTCTACAGTAGGCCCACTTCATGTGAGCCATCATCACTCTAACTATCCAGCATAATCTGTCTCTGACTCTGTACAGCGGCACAGGTGACAATTCATCACACAATTTTCATATAGGTGGATGTGGCAGTTGTGATGCTCCATTTACAGTGTGTTTTCAGTGGTTGATGTGATAATGCTGTCTAACATTAGCCAAAGCAGTCTCCGTGTGCTTCCGACCCCCCCCCTTCTCTGTCTCTGTCTCTGTCTCTGTCTCTGTCTCTCTGTCTCTCTGTCTGTCTGTCTGTCTGTCTGTCTGTCTGTCTGTCTGTCTGTCTGTCTCTTTCTCACACACACACACACACGCACGCACGCACGCACGCACGCACACACACACACACACACACACACACACACACACACACACACACACACACACACACACACACACACACACACACACACACACACACACACACACACACACACACACACACACACACACACACACACACTTCTCCCTTTTCCCTTTCTTTTTCTCCAATCGCCCTCCTTTAGACAGATGCTGCATCAGAGAGAGGCAGCTGGCTAGATCCAATCCTTTTATAATCCATTTATGGCTAAGCATCTCTGCCTCATATTCCTCATCCCGTAAACGTGACACGTAAATCTGGGCTCTAGCTCCCCAGCGTTTGATCTGCATCTGCGGGGCTTTTTGAGCTTGAGGTGGTAACCTCATCATCTGGCCTGTTTGATATACTAGGTTCTTTTTTCAATAAATAATATTACACTGAATAAAGAGCAAGCACTGTGGAAAGCAACCAGAGAAATCTATTTTTTCTTCAAGTCATAGAAGAATGATCAAAAGAGGATGAGTCGCCTATTTATTTCTAGTTTTATTATTCTGTTGCATGAGCTAACGCTTCAGCTATTATTCATAATAAGGCATTTTGAAAAGATAGGGTGTCAAGATTAATGTGAATTATTTCTTAATGAAACACAAAATGAAGAGACCAAAATCAACACAGAGATAAAAGGGAGGCTGAGTCGTCACCCCCTTGTTCCCCAATGCTTGATTAAAATATTTCTCAGCTCTTTGGCCTCCTCTTCCTCAAGGCCCAACAACTTGAAGAAGACCTAAGGGGTCAAAGCGTTATTTTTAATCAACACACTTGGGAGCATGGAGCTGAAATGCAGACATCTTTTTCTCTTTTATCTCTGACGACTCTTGATATTAACAAGCAGCCACCTGCCCGCAGACACTTCATGTGCATATTCGGTGTACTTTCAAAGTAATATAAAAAATGAAACGACAACAACAAAAAAGCCTTAATAAAAAAGGACAATCCAGGTCGTCTTTGACATCAGTGAGGTTGTTGTTGAGCACAGAGAACAAAATAATAATTCATTTGTTCCAGCAGGGACCGAGGAGGATTTATCTGTTCACATAGAGCAGGTGGAGAGATAGGTCAAACATTTTCCCCAGTGTAATTTTCTCCAATCTCTCCAGCTTCCATCAACGTGTACATGCATATGTGTGTGTGTGTGTGTGTGTGTGTGTGTGTGTGTGTGTGTGTGTGTGTGTGTGTGTGTGTGTGTGTGTGTGTGTGTGTGTGTGTGTGTGTGTGTGTGTGTGTGTGTGAGTGTGTCCACCTGCCCCACTGAACCTTTATGGCATCATTCTGTATAGGTGTGTGTGCACCGGTTGTTGTGCATACGCTCATGCATTACTGTGCACTCATTTAAATGTGTGTATCTATACAGTATGTGTGCGCCTGTGCATGATGTATGACCTGTCTCCCTAGTATCCAGGGATGTACGGAAGACTTGTACCTAAACTCTGTATGCCAGCCTTTTTATTTCACACACCTTTATAGGCCAATATAAATCTTTATGCAATAAATCCACAGAATGCGTCCATTGGATAGCATGATAATGTTATGCAAAATACGGTCTTTTCAAGCAGATAACATTTGAATTAATGCCAGTTTGAAAATATTTGTCTGTTTAAAAGGTTGATTAGCAAAGGCAATTGTCTGGAAAACAGAGGATTCAGTCTGTGTATTATTTGGTGAACAAATCTGCTTGCTAAGCTACCGTCCCCGTTTCCTGGAATTTGGTTTAAACGCTGTGCTTTAGTGTTATCGTTTAAGACGCTGGATATCTCATCCATAATGCTATGATGAGGCATCTGTTTGTCTCATGGCGACACAGAACTGGAGCTCATAGCTCAACCAGCATGCTACCTAGTTACTGCTCCATCACTGTATCCCCATCCGTCCTTTGTCTTCCAGGTGGTGGAACAGATTGACTATCTGACCTCAGCTATTGACCTAGATGAGGTGGCGCTGGCAGGAGAAACAAGAGGAGGGGAAGGAGGAGGAGACCGTACCAAGCCACCTGCTGACAGTAGCTCCAGTTCGAGTTCTAGTTCCAGTGGCGTCACTGTGAGCAGCAATCACCAGAGGCCCTCGGACCAGGAAGAGAATCCAGGACGTACAGACCTGACCACCACGATCAGCAGAGGTCAGCTGTTCAACCATACCAGAAGCGTGTCCCCACTAAGCATGTTACAGCACACCCAGAGCACTGTGCTATCGACAGAAATGACTAAAACACCCAATTTCCCCCGTAAACTCGGGTGTTCTCTCAAGCGATGTGCCCCGCCTTCGTATCACCACGACCCTCCTTCGTTGATCAGAACCGGAAGTCTTCCTCAACCTCAAAACCTTGCACCCTCTTCCCATACAGGCAGTCCTCTTGCTGTTCGCCCCCCGACTCCTGGTCTCTCTCCCTTAACGGTCAACATCCATCATCCAAACGGCATTGCATCCCCTAGCCCTTGTCCTCGGCCTCAGTCCCCTGGGCCTTTCTCTCACATTAGGGTATGCCCTTCCTCCCCTCTGTCCCTCATGCCTCCACAACCTCCCCCACCTCCTGCCCTCAGCCCTTCTGTCATCATAGAGACCAAAGTGGTGTCTGATCAGACAGTGCATAGTGACCACCCATCTGCTAGTCCACTCTCTCCATTATCAGCCCGGCCTCCCTCTCCCAGCAGCCCACCCAGGGACTCTGACTCTCAGCGCAAGACGGGTGGAGAGGAGAAGGCACGCTCAGATAATTCAGCTCCCCGGGACCACACATCCCCTGCAGGCACAACTAAGATACCTCCGGCACAGAGCCGCAGGGGCCGCAAGCCTCCACCATACCCACACAACGGACCCTTTGAAAGGGTGAAGAAAGCCAAGGAACCCCGCAAGGCTCCTCCGTATCCTGAGAAAAGAAGGCTGCTCTCTACCACTGTGTGAAACAACACAGCAGGAGGGGGAGGTTGATTGAACAGAGCCAAATTCACAGTCACGGCCACGGGCCTGCAAGAGCAGAGAGTGATTTAAGGCTCGTCAAGTTGAGCAGAGACCAAGTTTCCAAGGCGATGGGACGAAGACGCAACTTGGGGTGAGCATGTCAGGCAAAACAATTTGGCTCTCCTCATGCACCTTTTCTGTCGGTCTCTCACTCTCATTCTCTCTCCCTTTCACTGTAAGAAATCTCTGTGTACATCCGCTGAACTATAGAGTATCATAACAGCTGTCACTGCTGCTGGTTTGGCAACAAGAGCCCCTATACAGATGCTTCACTTGGAGTCTCAACCCACTCTTTTGCCCCCTAGCTCCCCAGCCTCCCACAGACACATTTTAAGGCCGTATATGATAATTGAGTAATCTCTTGTGCAATGAGAAACTCCCAATTAACATAACAAAGCAAAATAATACCTGAACGGCTCACCATATGTATTATGCCAATCTGTGCAGTCTCCAATTGTGGAAATGGTCACTCAACCTGAATCTGTGCTGTCTAGGGTGGCATACATAATTTCTGTTCATTCCTGTGTAGATGGTTATTCTACACAGTATAACCATCACACATCAGCTCAGCTCAGCTCAATTCAGATTGGCTTGGCTCAACCGTGTGGAAACTACACAAGGAGAGAGACTAGAGTTAGAAAGGTCATGTAGTATGAGGATATTAACAAGGCCAAACAAGAAGGCTCTCTGGCTCATGGCTGACAGGGTCACCAGGCCAGTTTCTGGGTGGTGACAGGGGAGACAGGGGCACAGTTGGTTGTTAGTTGTACCCTTCTCAGGGGCCCCTGATGTTAGAGAAATTCCATCTCCGTCCTGGCTCTGGCTTGACCCAACCAGCCACAATTTCCATCTGTTCCCCTCCAAATGTCAGGAGACGCAGAGGAGGAAGGGGGCAGGTGTGCATATGTCTGAGAATGATAAAAAGGAGAGAGGAGTCTGAAAAAAAACAAAAACAAAAGAAACCCTGAAAAACAGACAGATGGAGAAAGAAAGAAAGAAAGAAAGAAAGAAAGAACACATTGGAATGATGGCCAGACTCATTACAGTCATTTACCAGAGCAAATCGATGACTCATTCCATTAGCTCACCCGGCCTATGTCTTCCTCTCCAATGAGATCCATCAAGCCATGAGTGTACATAATATAATGTAGTTCATTTCAATGCCATCTTGTGGTTCTTTCTTGTACCTCAAACACAACTGTTTCTGGGCTGTGAAACATGGTTCTAATCAGGCTCTTTGGAATGGATGCCAATGTAATTTCAGACAGTGTTGGACAGTGTTAGTTGTTTTTCCCCCCTTGATGGTCATACCGTAGAAGTTGGAAGTAAACATCGTTTACTGGTACCAGATGGTGAAATGTAATGATGTGCTTAAGGTTTGGACAAGAGTACAGAGACAGCTCACAGTCTCCATGGGAGAATGAAACAATGGCAAATAAAGACGTATTGTAGCATGGAGACTAATTTACTAACCAATATATTTTTTTCATGGTGCCACAGTGAATCCTTGTTCTAAAAAGGGTAGCCTATGTGGTGTCTTAAAAGTTCCTGTGAACAAATCTCAGGAAGTCTGAACCAGTAGAGCAAACTGATGTTTGCTCTACTGGTCTGCAATTGTTGGCACAATATAATCCTGAAATTTCCAGGCAGTGATACCTGTGGTTGATACCTGTGGTTTGGATAAATGTATAGCTGTATAGACAGACAGACGGGCACACGCACACACACGCACGCACACACACACACACACACACAGACACACACACAGACACACACACAGACACACACACACACACACACACACACACACACACACACACACACACACAGTGTGTAGGCCACCAATAGGGGACATGTTGACACAAATGAATACAATGTGCAATCAGTCACAGTTAAAGGCCATATAGTAGTTATGTATGTACCAGGTAGTAAAAGTACTTATATATGTAATAGTTAGGGCAGTGGAATAGTCTATTTTGGTGGGTGTGAGGATCCGTTGTTAAATGAGCGTAAACTTCATCATTTAGACCCCCCCCCCCCAAAAAAAAAAATAGAATAACCTAAACATACTAAATGTTAAGGCAAAGGACATTTCGCGATTGCAGTATATACCATCATCCTTGCGTCAAAGATTTTGAGACAACTGTTGTTAATTTGAAGATTACTGACCTTTCCCTGGGCTTAACATAAGATGAAGAAATCCCTCTTGGCTCTGTAAGCCCTGTAAGATCAACCCCTATACATTCCCATACACGCCCCTGGCTTCACTAGATCTCCCCTGCAAAGCCTTTATCCCCAAACCCAAAAAGAAACAATGGAAGCATCTTATCTTGTGGAACCTTCTGCTAGGACATTGTGTGGTCACGTTTTAGTTTTAGTATACATTTGCAAACTCCCTTCCTTGTAATACATGATGGAATGCACATTTTATCCCATTTGTATGTAGGGCAGGTCATTTAGTTGACCACAAGGAGTTCTTATAATACAGACAGCAGTTTCATTTACAGTCCATTAGCACTGGGGCTGAGAGGATTGTGGATTGATGGAGGTGTGTCAGGGACCTCACCATGCTCTGAATATCATGTCCTTTATGCTAGCACTCAATGTCTCATTTTATGTTTCCTCTCAACAAAATTGTGTAACTGTTAAATCAGATTCGGACTGACAAAACAAAAACTTACATCCAGCCAAGTGACAACATGACTTTATTGAAACATCCATCATACATTATCATAAATCAGAATAAAAGAACATGAGTAGAAAAAAGGAGGGGAAAAAAACAAAAACAAACAAAATTGTGTAACGTGCTGTCTATCTTGTGTCTTTCCATTCCCAATTGGTTGTGGCATTTCCTGTTGGGACCCCAGAGGGAGCCTAGCAAGTGATGGGAGGGGAGGGGATCTCACTGTCCCGGCTGAGGATCACTTCTAGACAGACCGCGGACTCACCCAGACAAAACACGGTACTGTATGTCTCCCACAGACAATCCATCCACAGCTTTAAATCAGCAAAATATTCAAATTGAAAACCTGCAGAACTCATCCCTCTGAACACTTGTGTGGATCTAAGGAAATTGGATGGATGTGAGTAAGATTAAGGAAATCTCACCTGGTCCACGAGAGGGCCAGGTTCAGGACTGTGATATTGGCGCACAACTGACACAGGTCCAACATCCCTCCAGATCCACACAAGTCAAAGGGGTGTAGCAGTTTGGTGATGATTGGTAGGATTCATGCCATTATCCTCCCGACACCACACATCTCCTAAATCACACTATTTTAAACTATTTTCACTATTAAGACTTCTCATTTCAAGTGAGCGGAATCTATGTATTGAATGATGACAGGGCTCCAATGGATTGCCCCAGAGCATGTCTGGAAGAGATGCGGATAAAGAGATAATGAAATAGAGATAAGGAGAGAGATAAAGACAGGGACTGTGGTGATCTGCTCAACAGTGTATTAATCATTCTGCAGCTCGGGAAGAAAAGAAAGCGAGTGAAAAATTGTAATTGTTCTGGGACACATGACGCTGATGGAGATTACTCACTTTCCCCAGGCATAAACGTAGGATGAATAAATCCCTTGCAACACTAAATATTTCTAGCTATATGTCCTCAGCTTAAGATCAATCCTCTATGTATTCTCTCTGGTCCTACAATGTAATAGATTCCCCCAAAGCAAAGCTTTTAGCCTCAGAAACTAATAAACAATATTCGAAGCACTTCGTATTACAGCATAATTTATGCTAGGACATTGTGGCTCAATGTAATGTGTTCTAAGTCCCGTTTCACTGTAAAAACAAATCTGTTTCACAGAGAACATGAAATTAATGTTCTGTAAAAAACAAAGTGCCGATATATTCAACAGTAAAGTAGCATTCCAATCCAACCTCTGGCTGTCACTGCACAAGAATTGCTCTCCTTCACAATTCCTCTATCTACTGAGGTAGAGCATGGAGCCCCCGACCTCAGAGCTTCCTCAAATGTTCTGATTGGTCAATACGACCAAAGTTACGCTAGGGTTCCTTCCAAACTACAGCTCGGTATGTTGTGTCCGGCCAATGAGGGTCAGTTTTGAGAGTTCAGCCCGGAACTTTCCATCGGTCTGGGTAACTAGAAAGAAAGATACAAACAAATAAGGTTTTAAGTTTTCAAGTAATAGACAAGTAAATAAGATAATACAATATACAACAAGGTCGATATTATGAGATAAGGCTGTAATATCAGCGGTATCCATTCTCTATATACAGTAGATTAAAAAAAGCATAGAAAGCCAAATAGCATAGAATTTCTGAACACACCCTGTTGTAGATTAGCAAATTCTGTCCTATGTCAAATGGTCTAATTTTATATGTTGTAACAAATATTTATTTCCATTTAAGCAGTATCAGTCGACAGAAGCCAAATAGAAGCTGTATTTTTTGCCTGGAAACAAAGATGTATATCTTGTGGAGTTATTCCAAACACTGCAATGGTAACAAGGTTCTATGCACATTTCCAACAATTGTTCAAAGTTATTGATTTCCAGAAATTGTTTTAACTTCGGACAAAACAAAAATGCATGTGAAAGGGTGGCTTTTGCTTAACTAGAAAGATGAAAAAAATAAGTCTCAAATTAACAATAATAATAGAAATATAATAGACTATGATAGACAGATACATAGATGTTTCGACCAAGTTAGTCTGCAGAAATCTGTCTTGAAGTACTCTAAGACTCTTGATGCAGGGATTATCATTCTATGTACAGTAATCTTCATAAAAGCTTCCAATTTATGTTAATCCCCTCTGAATGAAAATGGTGGGTACTATAATGTGTAGCTCTAGTACACAACTGCTGCCACAGTAGGGGTGACAGACATAACAACATGAGTGACAACAATCCTTACTACAGAGATAATATTCTATCCCAACCCACAAATGTAGCGTGAAATCGAGAGAGAGAGAGAGAAGAGAGCGAGCAGGAGATGCGAACAAGAAACAGGAGATGGAGCTATAAGAACAACAAGGAAGGCAGTAGAGAATACAGTGAGAGATGATGTTGACAAGCAAGGGAGAGCTAACGTTATGTCAACAGTAGAGTCAGTCATTTCACCTGTAGAGTCTCCAAGTGAAAACTCCTCCGGCTTCAAAGGCACATCGCTCTGTCCTCCCACCGCCGTCTGTGACTAGAGCCCCCACACACACACACACACACACACACAGCAGGAGATTGGAGGGGAGGGGGGAGGTCACGCAAAAGGACAGGAATGAACAAGGAGGAAAAAAAAACAGAAAAGAAAAAACATTAAGAGGCGGCACTCAAGGAGACAATTTGATTCCAACAGACATGGCGTAGTGGTGTGTGCGTGGGTTGAGACAAGGTCAAGGAGATGCTGAGCGTGTGTGTGCGTGTGTGTGTGTGTGTGTGTGTGTGTGTGTGTGTGTGCGTGTGTGAGAGAAAGAGCTGGCAAGGAGAGTTATTTTTATCCCATCACTTAGAGAAGTTGCTCTCCGTGTGTTTGTCTCTCCTTGCAGGGCACGGCGCTGGAATGGAAGAGGAATGTGTGCTCGGACTGATGACAAGGTGCCAGAGCTGTCCTGACTGAGGAAAGAGGCATGTCAAGGTGTACTGTGCTTTACCAAACCACCACACTGACGTTATGCACTACCAGCGAGTGAATAAAGAACGTGACTGTGCTTAGACATTCTGCTTTCATGAACTATCATCTGCCAAGCCTTATGAATATTCCAGTGGAGAATATACTCATAATAAAATTAAGGTGAGAAAGGAAAAAAAACGGTTGTACTGTTGCTTTGACTAACTGCCTGTCTGTGATTATCAAAGCTGTGATTTAGCTAGAACAGTCGCCAGTGGACAATTGCTCTAAAAATGCACAGGATTGCAATTAGGTGATTACAGGTTTCCATGGAGACATTCTGTAGTAATTGCTGGGGGGGGGGGGGGGAGACTCAGAGCAGTGGGATTCAAGTCTCCAAAACAAAAGGGAAACGGAGGTTGCACATTTCAGTGCCATATTGTGCAGTACTGTACACTCTTTGATGCCAAATACCTTGTGGATTTACCTTTTACAACATTTGTTTTCATCAAACAGAAAGACTATTTGATGTTCCAGTTCAGTTTATTTACTGTAGGTGCCTGGGTCTCAACATGCTGTAGGAATTGAAGGATGGAAATAAAAGACTTGTTGTACTACACTATGCTCTTAGCCTTTGGGAATAAAATGTACTGTTTGTGATCAATTGTACACACATCCCCCCATCTTTGTACCGAGCCAAACTGCAAACCACAGTAGTTCCGTTTTATAAAGGGAGTCTCATTTTAATCCTCTGTAAAAAGAAAATATTTGAAACGTTTCGATCCGTTTTGGGTCTTATTCAGGTTGTTTCAAGACACGCAAACCTTATATTTTGTTACATTATTCTTTTTAAAAGAATGATGTTATCATTAAAATCTTGTGTGTTTTGCCAATCATTTTGAGGCCCACTTGCAATACCCTCATGGCCCACCAGTGGGCCCCAGCCCACAGGGTGGGAATTGCAGATCTAGAGACATGTACATTCTGTTTTTAATTAATTTCATTGTGTGCCAGCTGAACCACAGTCAGCAGTCACCATCAAATATATCCATCCCTCTGAGACCACCTCATATGGGCTCTGCTGCTGTAGAAAGTAATGTACTCACCCAGTACAGCAACTGAGAAAGGCTTTAGTTACTTTAAGTGTATCTCTTGTCCTGTCAATGGAATTGTTGGCACAGTAGTGGATGATTTATTGCTTGCATACGAAGCAGAAATATTTGCTACTTTGGTTTTCCCAAACATTTTTGTAAATGTAATCCTTAAACTTATTTTGGACTTAGAAATGCGATGGAACCGAAAGTGTTGTTCCCATGGAGGCAATATCATGGAATAAGTTTGTAATTACATTTGACATTTACCGCTTTACTGATTGACTTCATTGGGCAGTATGGTAAACTACAAGTTATTTGTTAAACATCACTACAGCCACTCAAACCAAAACAAAAGCTAGTGCTCCAGGAGTTATAAGTCTTATTTTGCACCTCATTATACGACAATGTCGCATGGCGAAAATAGCAGATCTATTCTGCAAAAATGTTTGCCTATAATGACGTGCCCAAATTAGGGATTCCAGGCTGAAAGTGGTTAAGCCAAGGAGCAGGTTTCTCTGCTTGAATCAGCTTGATTCTACATTCTGCTGGCCTTGTTGTAAGCATGGACATAAATGCTGGATCTGATAAATAATGTCTCTGTGGAGCTATGTGGCCAATCAAGGATATACTAATTGGTGCCCACAACTCTTTAAAATTATACAATGCGTTTTTTAAGTGGATTCTCAGGCTGAAAATCTTGAATTTCACACAACAAAATACTTAAAAGTCAACTGACCAGTGCTGCTGTCTCAGTGTAAAGCGGTGGGCAAGTAACATGCTTAAAAAATTACACACTTCAAATCTACTTCACAGTCAGTGGTTGATCAAGAGACATTACCATGTAGCCTAAACTTTCATTTCACAGAGGGAAAAGAAAAACACAAAAATTGCCATCTGGATGTACGCCCCCACAGCAGCAATTGTCAGAGGCACACAAAGAGATTAGGAACACATATGGATGTAAACTAATGACAGGCAGAGCCTATAGGCAATACACAGTAGGCTATTGCATAAGAGCTTTAAAACAATGTTGTTCCCTTTACCCAGTACTTACATATGCGTTGGCATATTCAATCTTGGCTCCCTTCAGCTCAGCTTTAAACTGTGTGAAAAAAAGGTATGACTTCCCCTGGGGCCTGGCAGATAAGAAAAATTGCAATCGTTATCATCAACATTAATTTCCATCCACACTGACTGTACACTTATCAAGTCAGACATCTGACATTTGAACCCTCAGCCATTGCAACATCCATAATATGTCATTGCTTCAACATTGTGAAATTTGATTACGGCAAAAGAGAAATTAAATCAAATCCTATAATGAATGAATTGGAGAAAAGGAGCACAGATTTTGTAAGACTGGATGTCTGGGTCAGTGGGCCTAAGTGCTGAATAAGTTATATGCAACCTTGTACCGTGTAACGTGTGTGCTTGTGTGTGGTAACACAACACCACAGCTTACCTCCACACAGAGCATGAGAAGAGTCTGTCATCATCGCTCAGTCCCACACTCATCAGCCATTGCTGTTCAACAAGACGGAACATAATTATGAATATATTATTCACGTCATCTGATAAGTATCAAGGTGCAAGGTTTCTTTATTGTTACATCTTGTAACAATGTAAGAGTACAGTGTATGAGTACATTTATTTTTTGTTCCGGTAGACATTGCAGCAGTATTAATACATTAATAATAATAATAATATGACATCAATATAACATTTATAGCTGCTGAACTACAACTACTGCATGATTGGTTCACATGCTGAACATTTTCTAATGGGAGAGAATGTGTGAGAAAGAAAGTTGATACCTCGTTGGTTCCCCCTTGTGAAGCATATGTGAATGAGCACTCATAGTCTTGCTGTAACAGAGGAAATAGAACATACAGTACTATTAGGATTCTAAACAACAGCATAATGTGTAATTCGTACAGTACTTAAGTACAATTTTGAGGTACTTTCACTTTACTGGAGTATTTCAATTTTTTCAATACTTTTACTTCTACTCTATTACATCTCAGAGGCAAATATTGTACTTTTTACTCCACTACAATTATTTGACAACTTTAGTTACTATATAGATTTTGATTATTATCACAATACATATACATTACCCACTTCAGCCTATATACATTTTGGCCATTTTAAAATAGCCTATCTACAAGCTCACAATGCATCGCGATGCGACCCATTGTGAGCTTGTAGATCTGCTATTTTCAAAATACATTTATACATTTTATACATTTGAAAACTTGTGAAATGGGACATTCTGCATAATGAGTACTTCAAGTAAATTTTAATACCAATACTTTTGCTCAAGTCAATTTTGAGAATTTCTACATGGCAGCGTTGATACTTTTACTTGAGTAAAATATTTGAGTACTTGACCACTGTTGATAACTGGTGTATGTATGGGGAATCTATTTAACTGTTAACTGTTATTTACAGTATAAGAAATTGACAATCAATCATAACCATTCTGCATAAACACTGTCACTTGCAAATAACAGAGATGGAGCTAGCCCTAGAATGTCTGTGATCTTACATACATTTCATGTATTTCAAATACACAGTCATAGATCACCCTCGTCGACGCACTGTGTAGTGATGATCTGCGCGGCCATAAAAGTGCTCTAAACTCCGTCTGTACTCACCCAATAATTAATTCCTAAGCCTTGGAGTCATATTTTGTCCTCTAGTTTCATATCCATTTGAAAGTTCTGCCAGAAAACGTGTGTTTAGTCAAATATCTCCACTTTTCCACGAGCTGCACACGGACGACTTTCTGTACGGGGCGAGGGGGGCTGGAATGAGTGCAGGACTGATATATGTAAACTTCCTTTAGGACGCACAAATGTTTGGGACACAGATGGCAGATGGAGTGATTCATTACCCCGCACCAATCACAAGTACCTGTCAATTGTGTTCCCCATTCGTTTGTGCTTCCCTGTGTCAATTTGTTATGACGTTTGTGATGACAAGAGGATTTGGGTAAATTCGGTCCATCACTCAAGTCGCACCCCCCACTAGCCCGTACAGAAAGTCGTCCGTGTGCAGCTCGTGAAAAAGTGGAGATATTTGACTAAACACACGTTTTCTGGCAGAACTTTCAAATGGATATGAAACTAGAGGACAAAATATGACTCCAAGTCTTAGGAATTAATTATTGGGTGAGTACAGACGGAGTTTAGAGCACTTTTATGGCCGCGCAGATCGTCACTACACAGTGCGTCGACGAGGGTGATCTATGACTGTGTATTTGGAATACATGAAATGTATGTAAGATCACAGACATTCTAGGGCTAAGATGGAGCCTGCTAAGACCTTTATTGTTAAGGGGTGAATTATACTTGGTTGCACTGAAAATGGCAGATCTACACGCTCAAAAGCCCTTTAGTCCTCTGGACCAGGGCCAGGGGTCTTCAACGTTTTTCAGGCCAAGGACCCCTTAGCAGAGAGAGACATGAAGCAGGGACCCCCACTACATATTGTATAACATTGTGTTGCAGATTAAACATTTTCATAGATTTAATAAGATTCATAAATTTGTTTGACAGCACACTATCGTCAGTGTATTTTCGGCCATTTAACCTATAAAACCTATTGTTTTCCTTCTCCTCTACACCAAACCAATTTGCTAAAAATAGCTGATCTACAAGCACACGATCAGCAATTCCAGGCTAATATTCCCCTCAGAATAGGGATGCTAGGGTTCAAGTGGTTAATATAAAAAGAAAAATCCTATCGCACACAGATTTGGCAAATTTTGGTGACCCCCCCTGTAGTAATTCTGAGGACCCCCTAGGGCCCCGGACCCCCTGTTGAAGACCCCTGCTCTGGACCAATGAATGGCGTCCTTGTGGCACTCTGGCAACGACGTGTCAGCCTCTCACAGGCTCTGCTGCTCCTTTCCTCATCAAACCGCGACGACAGCATTTTGCAAAAGCTACCTGTTTTACAAATAATACTGAGCACGACCGATTTAAATAGCTAAATCACGAGTTTTGTGCTGCAGTAATTAAGCTATTACAAACGATTGACTTGTATTTTGCCGTTTGATTTGTAATTTCGAGTAATTTACCAATGGTAAATCAACACTTCTACCAAGCCACACACGACGGTCGTCTGTCACGACCGTCATGGATGAACTTCAACCTGGTGTTTGCACTCTCTCCATTTTTGGCCCGTATATCTACATAAACGTTCAGATTTCAAATATAAAGTGCTTACTCCATGGCCACGGATGTTAAAATTATGTACGGGCCCTCAGAAGTATCCGTATTGTTTTGTATTGTTTAATAAAAAGGATTTTAATCCGATCGGTGGCCATTTTCTCTGTATTTTCTCCAATTGCTACCCGTTATTGCACTCTGATACATTATAACTACGGTATGAGAAAATGGCCACCGATCGGATTAAAATGCTTTTTATTGAATAATACGGAATATACGGGTACTTCTGAGGGAACGAACATAGACTGTGGCCATGGAGTAAGCCCTTTATATTTGAAATCTGAACGTTTATGTAGATGTATGGGACGGGCCCACAAAGGGAGAAAGTGCAAACACCAGATTGACGTTCATCCATGACTGATATGACAGTCATGTTTCAGGGCTAACACTTCTATCATGCCTGTAAACGTGTAGATGTAATAGACACGTTATTCGGATGTGTACGTTTAGTATGAATACAGTATTGGTTCTGTAACCCATTGAAAAAACGAATGGCATAAAAAGAGAGAATCACTTACTATTCCCTCAGCGAAGGTGTGCACCACTCCTCCTGGTTTAACGTTGAATTCCACCGTTTTCGTTTGCTCTTCAGAGGCATTTGCCAAAGCAAATGTCGATATGACCATTAATACAACCACATTGTGAGCATAAAAGTTAAATTCAAACGCCATCGTTCCTCAGTTTGTGGGACTACTTTGACACAGGCACTCACGGCTTGCCAGATAAGGGGTGCGTTCGGATATTGCACACCGGAGCGCACTCGCCTATTAGTTTGTATTGGCCAGTGCGCTCAGTGCTGTATTTCCGAACGCACCCAAGGTATGTCAGTCGACTGTGAGTGTCGTCACACAATACAACACAAGGAAGTAAAGTAACTAAGTACATTTACCCAAGTACTGTAATTACAATTTTGAGGTATTTTTTTTACTTTACTGGAGTATTTCCAAATTTCTGAATGTTTACTTCTACTCAACTCTCAAAGGCAAAATAGCCTACTGTCCTACAATATATGAAAACTTAATTACTAGTTACTTTGTAGATTTATTATATGAAGATAGGTTGAACATGGGTGAACTCGTCCTTTAAAACGTAACCTCAACAGACTTCGGTTAAATTCTGATCCTCTTTTGACAAAGCATAAATAATTTAAGAAGAATTCATTCATATTAATTCATAATAAAACACTACTCGTTGTAACCGCATGGTGTCGCCATTGTCTAATTTAAACCAGACGGAGATATAACCATGGTTAGTTCTCATTTAAAAGTGGTGGTAACAGGTAGAAAGCTACTAACTTGGCAATGCTACCAGGGCTTAAATGATACCATGGGCATGTGGGAACATAAACATCATCATTAGAATTTGCCACCAGAATGGTGGAACTGTGGTGACGGAATCTCCATCTGCAGAAGATTGGCTTCAAATAGGCTAGTCTGTGAGATTTTTGACATGGTCATGGACTGCTAACTTGAGGATGAAGAGAGATTTTTGAGAACAAATGGGGGAAATTGATTGACTATACTTATGAGTGACAGGAGGTAAAGGGAATAGGATGGTTCAAACTGATTTCAAATAAATAATAATGTTTGGTCTTGAAACGATGCTTAACCCATGACATACTCATGTATGTATATGTACATACGCAATTCATACATAATTTTTTTAAGGAGAAGGTATTATGAGTGGGATAATATAAAATGTAACTGGTTGTTTGAACGAATGGAACAAGCTAAAATCCCTTTTGTTTGTATCTTGTTTGTATCTTTATTGTTCAATGTTGCTCCCACCTTTTTACTTCTGTGCTGTTTATTCTTGTCCTTAATTCTTTTTAAATATAATATTCCTATTTGATATGGCTTATTGCGCATATTGCATATTGCGTTTTGCATCCTTAATTGGCCCTGTATATAGCAGCTATTTATTAGTATTATTATTATAACATTATGATTATAATTAATGCAAGGGCAATCATATTAGGCAGAAACAGAGGGCGCGTTCGAAAATTACGCACCGGAGCACACTCGCCTATTAGTTTGTATTGGCCAGTGCGCTCAGTGCTGTATTTTCGAACGCACCCAGAATGAGGTTGCATTTGGACCCAAAGCGCATTTTTAAGTTTGGTATTTGCCGTTTAGGTAGTTTATGTGTTGCATGCAAAGCCTGCCGCCTGTCCATATGCTTATTTTCATAGGCCTATATGTTGTTAAAAGATTCTCTCCACTTCCCTCTACTCCACTGAAATAATAACTGGCTTGGATTTCAAAGGAAATATAGAAAACCCATTTGGATTATGATCAGAGAAGTGTTGAATTCAACAAGTCTGTGTGTTATGGCGCAAATGGAAGGGCTTCAAGTAACTGAAACTTTGTGTTGGTTGGATTTTACCTGCGAATTCTGCTCATAATTTATTCGTTAAAAACGTAATTGAAAAGTCACCCCAGAAGAACTCAAATGTCGAACACATTCTCAAAGGCTTCTAGTGGCGAAATGGCAAGGCTAAATGAAGAAAATGCGATGAAAAAGTCCTAGACCTCTCTCAGTCTGTGCATGCATACAACAGTGGTGGGAAAAGTACTCAAATGTTTTACTTAAATAAAAGTATCAATACTGCAACGTAGAAATACTCTGTTACAAGTAAAAGTCTGGTAATCAAAATTTACTTTAGTAAAAGTAGTCTACAAAAGTATTGGTATCAAAAGTACTTAAAGTACCAAAAGTAATTATGCAGAATGTCCCATTTCACAAGTTTTCAAATGTATATAAATAATTGGAAAATAGCAGATCTACCAGCTCACAATGCCATCACATGGTGATGCATTGTGAGCTTGTAGATCGGCTATTTTCAAATGGCCTAAATGTATACAGAGCTGAAGTGGTTAATGTATGTTTTGTAATAATAACCAAAATCTACTAACTAGTAACTAAAGTTGTCAAATAATTGTAGTGGGGTAAAAGTAGGCTATAGTAGTTGCTTCTGATGTAGTGGAGTAGAAGTAAAAGTACTGAAAATTGGAAATACTCCAGTAAAGTAAAAACACCGCAAAATTGTACAGTAGGTACTTGAGTAAATGTACTTAGTTACATTACACCACTGGTGGACATTCTGGACAAACATTACTAACCCCGAGACGTCTCAACCCAAATATTCACCGTGGCGACGCTGCGTGACGGAATCAAGTGTGTGTCCAAAACATCACCTGAAACATCACCTATATTCTCCAACAAGTGTCCAAATCAAACACACGCAGGAGGACGCACGCAGGCAGCTAATGTCTCAATGTCGGGGCTCTTCTGATAAAGACAACAAGACGTTTATTAGACATGGAGACGTTCGCTTTAGCGTCCATTTACCTTCTCCTAATTCTGGCACATTTTGGCACCGGACAACAACAACAACAACAACAACAACAACACGCACGCGATCGTGTTGGCCCGTGGAGACAGAGGATCCAGTGGGAGAACAACGGCCGGGTGTATCATTTACTGAGCACGGGGACTGAGTACCGCGCACCTGTTCAAGCCAAAGGGCATCCCCAGGTCTTCTTGTCAACAAAAAGGACAATCAACCGACAGCAGCCTGTCGCAGGCCTACTGAGAAGGTCCTCCAGGACCAGATCTGTAGGATCAGAGGATCGGAGACCCGGGGGTCCTTCTCAAATAAACGCTTCATTTCTCGGCGCTGATGCTGGTCAGTATTTGCTCGCCACGGGCGCACGGATCAGGAGTCAGCCTCATCAACCGCGCATGGCGGCGCCCACGAGAAACATCGTGGTTGCTGGATACCCTGGAGCGCACCGTTTACACCAACCCTCATCTAATAATACCACCGCTCGCACACTCGCCGCCATCCAGGAGTTCTCAGGCAGCGGGGTCCCGAGAGGAGGACGATCAAGCCCCACTGATGGGGACGTCGGTCCGACGGCTCCATCACCGCAACAGGTCACCGCGTCGTCGGCAGGATCATCAGACTTTACGCGCCGTCTGCGAACAGAGCGCCTCGGATCAACAGCTCAGCCTCCTGCCACGGCTCGGCGGGTCGGTGATGGAAGGGACACCGGTGCCATTCGACGCGTTCACCAGCCTTCCAGTCTAGGGGAGACTCGGAGTGTTCACAGAGCGCATTCTTTAACCAGACCCATAACGCCGTCCAATGTTTCCCCCGTATCCCATAACGCCGTGGAGACGGATTTCCCTCGCCCATCACCCCCCGAAGCAACATCATGGACGGCGGAGGGACCGATTAACGATGATGATAGCCGCGATGCACAGATTAATAATCACAGGAACTCTGTTTTCTATAATGTGTACCCGCCAGGCGGCAGGAGCAGGGCACCTGCTGTGCGTAATCCACCAGGAACGGGCTATGGCACCAGGCTCTTCCACAATGGTATGGATTTAAAATGGAAAGATGTAGGCTACATTTTCAGCATTAGAAATTGGAATATTCTCACTAGCACTACTCATGTTTTGGTGTATCCTATAGTCATACACTTCTACACTCTCTGAGTCTAAACAATAATAGTGGATCCATTGTGTTCTTCAGGTCTCCCAGATCTGGTTCCTGATCCTTATTACATCCAAGCTGCATCTTACATCCAGAGGGTGCAGATGTATGCCCTACGCTGTGCTGCTGAGGAGAATTGTCTGTCCAGGTATAACTCCATTGGGCTATGCCTAATATTATATTGCAATACATTCACAGTTAAAGGTGGTGATGTTTGTGATAGTGATATGTTTTGTGTAAAATAAGTGTTAAATAGCTCTATTTGTAATCACTGTTATAAAGTGTTTGTTTCATTCTTTTACTGCACTGTTGCCCCATGGGATGATTGTTTTTATGTGTGCAATTAAAGATAGGGTAATTGATTTTCTTTGGTTAAAATAAGTGTTAAATAGCTCTATATTCTGGTAGTAGTCATTGCTTTAGAGTGTTTGTTTGGTAACAGGAGTCTCCATGTCTCTCCAGCTCTTTATTAAATGCATTTTCAGGTCAGGATACCAATTTTATCCAATCAGGATAGAGAACTCAGACATATGATATAGATTAAACAAGTGAAATTGGAAGTGATGACACAAAGAAATGAGCAGACAAAATTGGAGTTGGAACACTATAAAAATGAAGCTGATAAATGGGTACTCTCTGCTGATTGGCTGATTTTTTGTCACCTACCTGAAATGGTATTTTCTGTTTAATAAAGAGCTGGAGAGACAGGGAGACCCCTGTTACTGAGCAAAGATCTATAGCAATGACTACTATCAGAATATAGTGCTTTAACTTTTTAACAAAACACTTACCCTACCTTTAAACATACATGTATAAATAATTACAGCAACAGTATATACACTTCCTATGACTGAAATATTTGTTGAAAAGACATCCTAAAGGTACAGGGAGTAACGGAGAGAAACCTGGCAACCAAACTGGATTTATTGCGCTGGTCTGACCAGCCACTCTGCCAAGTAGAATGTCTCTAAAATGAAAGACTGTAGATCCCTGAAGTAAATGTGAAAATTGCTGAAGCAAAACCAAAAACCACTTATAATATGTAGAGATACACTCTAACAGTTAAATTATCGCTCGGGATTTGACAGAGTAGAGACTCAGCTGTTATTTGTTATATTGTCCCCTCTTCTCTCTTGGAGGTCTGCGTACCATCACAGTGTGGGGGACCTGGACTACAGGGTTCTGTTCCGTTTCCCCCAGAGGGTAAAGAACCAGGGAACAGCAGACTTCCTCCCGGTCAAACCCAGACATGAGTGGGAATGGCACAGCTGTCATCAGTGAGTTCAGGCACCACTACACTACAGCCTGCCATCACCTGTATGCATGCTATGAATGTGTATGTGTTACAATTGATATGGTGCACAGAGGCAGTATATGGAGAGTACTTGTGAATAGTTCTTAGTGTTTCTTTTAACCTGCTCAGAGTACCAGAGTTGAGTTGACATGTTAAGACAAATACTGTATGTACACAATACAGTCCTACAAGTGTGTTAATTTAACTCAGAGAGTGTACAAATGGAACCATAAGGGTCATTTGTCTTTCATACTGCATGACAGACTGACCAGTCTCTCTCACCTCAGACACTACCACAGCATGGAGGCCTTCAGTAACTATGACCTGCTGGATACCCTTACCGGCAGCAAGGTGGCAGAGGGGCACAAAGCCAGCTTCTGTCTGGAAGACACTTCCTGTGACCCAGGGATACGACGGCGATTTGCATGCACTACTCACACACAGGTTGGTCTGCCTGATGTCTCTCAGTGACCATTTTATGTATGATATGAAAAGATATAAATAAGTAAATAAATAAATAAATAAATAAATCGTATAACATTTGCTTGCATGTATACTTCTGTCAGGGGCTTGGTCCGGGTTGCTATGATATATATCACGCAAACATTGACTGCCAGTGGATTGATATTACAGATGTGCCACCAGGAAACTATGTTCTCAAGGTAGGACTGTAGGAGTACAGTTTATTATTTATTGTTTATTATTTAGGATCTCCATTAGTCTACACCTTAGTGGAGACTATTCTTCCTGGGGCCCAGTGGGAGACAATATCATTAATAACATACTGATAAGCTTTGTAAGGAAAATGTCAAAAGACTCAAAAGGCTAACTGTTTCAAAGACACATGCGGTATGGGACAGAACTCTCTGGCTCTTATTTTGTTCCCAGGTGACAGTGAACCCCTCTCAACTCGTCCAGGAGTCAGATTTCTCCAACAACGTGGTGCGATGTGACATCAGGTACACTGGTACCTACGTTCAAGCTAGAAACTGCAGGATCACTGTGTAAGTCAGACACAAGTGTGAAGCTCTTTGTAATGAGGCTCAAAAACATATATTGTGTGACAGAGCAACATATAATTACTTACACTATTCTATTCTATGTTCCACAGAAGCTAACCTGGCTGGTGAGGAACATTTTCTACCATACACCTGCCCAAGCTTGGCAGGCCACATGCAGTCAATATGTTCAGTGTAAACACTTGATCAGCACTTCTACAGTGAGAAGTCTTTATTCATTTCCTGCTAATAACATACAGTCTGATGTACAGTAGCTAAAGTCACCTTGGTTAAACCATCATAATTTGAAGAATTTTGGTTATAGCATGTTTTAAACAATGCATGGCCACATGGTTAGATGTGATATGTAGGCTACTGTAGCCGGAGACCAGGGTTAATAATTGATTTACAAGTGTAGACAAAGCAAAACAGTCATGAAGAGGTAATCAAATCAAACATTGACTTTTACAGTATGACTGAGTCAGTGCTTGTTCTGAAAAGAGTTAGTGATGCTCTTGTCTCAGAATGGTTTGGTCTCAAAAGAAGAAGATACTGTGCTCAGAGTAGTATCATTAACCATTACGAGTCATGCATGTTTACTGTATTACAAGAATCAATACCCATGGCATGCACTCCCACATACACATTTCTTTCCGTATGGTATTTAAGATTCTGTGCATTATTTTGTAGACTAGCCATGTACTGCTAAAGCATAATGTTCAACAGTGTGCTGATTATGTATAAATAATGTTTGTAAGTTGTACTTAATTTTATACGGTTGCATTTTATAATAAAGTTTGACATAATGTTTTTGAGACCTGAATGCCATTGAAGACTAAAGCCTATTCATTTTCTCTCATAATTGAAAGATGGGAATTAAGCTCCACTGACTATATTATTTGTACAAACATTTTCTACAATTATGTCATTCCACTTCTCACTCACATTTAACAGGCTGTCTGTGGCACTTTTCTAAAATATTTAAAATAACACTGCACATCTCAGAGAAATGCATGAAATGGTCCCACTTAATTCTCTGAACTCTCTGAAATGAAAGGGCTACACTGAGTGTTTGACATTAAGTGTTTTCACCAGAGTACCTAATGTTATGCTGTTTAACTTAACCAGAATGACTGGAAAACAAACAAACTGTGCTCCTGACTCCATGTGTGCACTGTAAACATTGAAACTTGGTTCCATTTGTACATTCTCAGAGTTAAATGAACACTGCAGATTTTACTGTGTAGTGTCTAGGAATTTCTGACCTGTCTTTATACTCTGTCTAAAGCTAGCTTTAACCCCCCCCCCCCCCCTCTATTTAGAATAACTAATAATACAATTATTAGTCCAAGAGGAGTACATTGCCTCATGGTCCTGAAATGTTAAACACGCCATGGACTTGCAAACATCTCCCATAGTGACACATTTTCAGAGTCACCCTGTTATAGCTGCCAACAACCTTTGACTTTGAGGACCACTACACATAATGGATCAAATTAATTGAAATTGAATTATGTATTCAGCATATTCAAAGTAATACAATTTGGTTGTTCAAGGCAGCCGAGTTCAATTCACAATGGAAATGCCAAAATGACATGAGTGCGCGTGGTTGTAACACCATAGAAGCCCTCACTATTTGTGATCACATAAGACTTAAGCAGGGACAAAGATTTGGCAACAGGATGAGTCTGGGATGTTTATGGGAAGTGTAGGCAGACAGGTGGGTGCTGAGGTCATGGAGTACAGTCTGTCTACTGTAGCTCTATACAGCATCTGTCTAAAAATGTGTTATAGCCATTCAGCTCTCACATTGACTCAGCCGGTGAAGCAGACTTACAATAGTCCAGCTCATAGCTCTGTCTGGGGAGGTGTGAGATGCTTTCTCCATCATGCGGCCAGTCTACAGACTACACAGTCAAATCCTCACTGTTAATGTAACCACATGACGTCTGAAAACATTTCTCTTTTTTTCTCCTTTAAATTGTTAAAAAAAAAAAAAAAAAAAAATAGCACAGCTACAATCTCACAATGCATCGCGATATAATCCGTTGATCGATGATTTGACTGTGTACCACTAGACTTATTCCTTGAAAAGACTGGGGTGATTGTTTAGCATGGGTGAGGTTTAACACCTGTGTGCATTTTTTGTTATACATTCAGAGGGGGCAGACATGGATACAGGTATTAGATAAGTGTCAGAGAGATTAGGTGAATTTCTCTCTGGGACATCACATTACTGTGCTTTACTGTATATAGGCTATCCGTGTTACACTGGGTGTGAACGTACTCTGTAAACCCCTTCTGTCATGCTCTTATCCAAACATGACCTTTTTTATCGAGCCCACACCATCTTTTGGGTGGAGAGCCCAAGAGGTTAGTTGCTGATGTGAATTTGAGTGTGACTGAGGGTCGGGTCTGTCGAGCATCCTCTGCCGGGGGAGTTTGCTCAGGGCAGGCTGACGTGCTAAGCCTCCGGAGCGTGCATGGTGGGCAGAGGTGCGGGCGCCCCTGCCTACCCCCCTGGAAATGGCGGGGAGAAGAGAAATTCCACAGTTCCGCAGTTGGCCAGGAAAGCCTGGCCGGAGACTGCTGAGATCAGCAGCACCATGGCTACACCATCCTTATCATAGGCTGACTGTGTCTCTCATGCTAGTCCAGAGGCCCAACTGTCTCAGACTCCCAGTCAACAAATTCCTAGAGGCAACTGACTAGACCATTGTGACACGTAATTTGGTGAGTTGTTGTTCTAAAGCCCTGTTTATACTTAATCATACCAAAAATAGCAGATCTACAAGTTCACATGCAGTGACATGTCGTGGGCTTGTAGATCTCGGAGCCATTTTCCGCATGTAACACCTATCATCGTATGAGCCTACGTTTGTGACCTGTCCCCATTAATCAAATAATTGAATGTCAAATTGATGTTGATGTTGAATTTCAAAACAGAATTTGTTCTTGGAATATGGTCTGTGTTGACTTTGTATCAATGGAAGATCTGTCGGTTTACAAAGTTGACAGTGACCATGTTTGTATGAAAATGTTGGATTTGAAATAGGACAGAGTGTTTTTCACTATACTGTTGGGACTACATAGCTGAGTGTCTGACATCTCTAAAGAGGAAACAATGTTTACCTGGGCAGTACAAGTACTCCTTGGTTGGTCAGACCATTTACACATCATTATATGTTTAACAGGTGTTCTGTTTCAAACAGGGAATGTTTGAAATAGAATAATGTGTACTGCTTAATGGCTCCTGTACTTTTCCCCTCAGAGCTGTTGTGCAAACACCATAATAGTCTGAAGGTCATCAGAGTACATGACATGCACACTCATTTTGAACTGAGTGAAATCCTGTTATTCTATTATTTTTGGGCAAGGAAGTGGGTCTGGACAGGGGGGGGGGGTATCCGGATGAGGCTGTGAATGGAGAGGAGGAAGACGGGAGAGGGCGGTGGAGGAGAGTAGAAAAAGTAGAAAGAGAAGGGAAGGGTTATTGAACTGAAACAAATTTATTTTAATATGGTTCAACATTTTAGTGGACATTGTTCTCTCTGAATAATATCACATATTTAGTTCATTGAATAAAACAAATTATTATTTTTTTGCAATGAAATTGTCTAATTTTTATTTATAATATTACAAGAACAGTTAAAGCTGGCCTCCTGCTACATCTCTACAAGCCAAACCATGTGGACATCGAGGATGCAGTAAGAGACTATGGGATGCACGCACAGTCGTCAGTCTCCATTCTTCTGACACCAAGTTCGTGTTTGGTTGGCTATAGCCATGTTATTAGGGTTGTTTTTTCACGCCACAGTATTATTTAAGGTTAACTAAAAGCTAACCCTAACCCTTTGAGGTCATCATGAACATTTGGTTCTTCTGAACAGTATGGAGGAAGGATCTCACATGCCCTATCTTGGCCACGGTGCTAAACCCACTATTTGGGGATTTAGCATGGCGTTCCTGTGCAAAAGTTGCCATCTTCAGACACCAGCCTTATCCCTAAAACACCTGCGCTACCCGTTACATTGTGCATAGGCGTGGTTTGGACGTTACATTAATAAACCCAATCACCGTGCCAGATGCCATTGCCTTTAAGAGAAGATTGCGCAAGCCATTGTCCCCAGTGCAATCTTACGCTCTCTCTCTCTCTCTGCCCATGGAAGAGCCACGTTGCCTTGGAATAAATTTATATTTGACACACAGAATTATCACTCACACATTGCTGGTTATAGAAAACTTTAAATTACAGCAATTGCTTGTGTTCTGGATTAATAAACAAAATGGTCTGGTGTGGTTATAGCAAACACAGATCAAAGACATTTTATTTGTCTTTGATAAGCTTAACTGGTAACTGCTGATAAAAACACAATTTATTGACACAAGGATTTAACAGTCACACTTTATTTATATTGCAAAATACAGTCAAAATACAGTCAAAATACTATTAAATCACAAAAAAAATAAAACAAATCAAAGTTAAAACTCAATTTTTGTTAAAGGCCAAGTCAAAAAAGTGAGTCTTGAGTAGGGACTTAAAAACCTCAACGGACTGGGCGGATCTGATGCAAAGGGGAAGATCGTTCCAGCGCCTGGGGGCAACCACGGCGAAAGCACGGTCACCCCTGGTTCTCAGTTGGGCGGTTGCTGTGGGAGTCAGTAGAGAGAGGTGAGCTGACCGTAGGGCTCTAGGTGTGATTCTACTCAAACCATCATAGATCTCATTCTAAGATCGGACAGATCCAGAATCACCAAGAGTGTGGTTATTATATGCGGGTTAAGTGATGATCACTATATCATCTTCTGTACCCGTAAAAAACAAAATCCCAAGGTCGGGTGTCTTATCTAGATCCATATAAACCTACTCTAGGGAGGCCTTTAATCACGAACTGGTGAAGCTGGACTGGTCCCCTGTCAACTCATGGCTCGGGTTCAAAACCAAATTCCTAGCAGTTCATGGCTGAATTCGGACATACTGACTGCTATGAAAGTCAAAGACAAAAAATACTCTGAAGCAGGGGCGCTGGAACGGGAAATGGCCTGGGGGTGACACATCGGGGGACGCGCGTGCATGTCAGAGGTAATTTTGTCTTTCTATTTAAGGGAAAATCAAGGTTGCTCTAATGAAAATTAGAAGAACTCCATCTCCATGACACATATCATTTAAACAAAAATAAGCACTTTATTTAGGAATAAGGAAGTTGTTGACACTAGTAGAAGTGAAGTTGTCTCCTCCACATTTTGAAAAGTTGATCAGGTTTCGAGAGACATCAAAACGGCAAACAGGACATATCAGTCGTTTTTTAGTACTGCACAACACAAGCTAGTCTGGATTTGTTAACCACTCTTGATTGCCTGGCAGTGTCCTTTTTTGCAACAAATGGTTGAATTGGTAAGTCAGAGTCAGTTGCATAAAGGCAGCATGAATCCACACACACCGTAGGAGCAGCAGCAGCAGTCCCAGCGAGAGGAGCCTCCTCCTGGGACACTTCTGCATCCAGTCCTGGGGCTGGTGGCAGTTGCATTATTTTTATTGGGTGACAAAGCAGCTTCCACAGGCAGCGTTGCTGGTGGTCTCTGAGACCCACCCAGCCTGGGTCCCCCATAGAGTTAAAAATAAGGGGTCCCCCCACCTCGCGCTCACGGTGGTCGCGAGGTGCGGGGGACTGGACTGATTTTATTTTATTTAAAAAAAATGTTTTGGCTGGACTGAATTGTGGGGGGACACAGTGTCTTTTAATTAAACAGGCGCCGACGCCACTGCTCTGAAGTTCAAAAATGTAAGGCTAAGCTCGCCAAATGCTTCAACAATTATCTCAAAATCCACCATGTGAAAATATGGTTTTGGTGACAACTGATGATGTGTTTAAAAATGTTATCCCCTCCAAATTTCTCAGAGAGACTCAGCCGCCTCCATTTCTGAAATCATTGCCCACATAATAAACCTCTCCATCAAACAGGGATGCGTCAAGATTTCAAACTAGCGAGAGTAACCCCTCTGTACAATATAGGCTATTTCTATTCCTAGTTCCATCTTGAAAGTTATGGGAAAAATAGTTTATGAACAGGTTGAAAAGTATATTGCTGAAAAAATAACTATTATTCCAATCTGGCATCAGAACATCCCATTCCACTGACACATGCCTTCTCTATTTGAACAACCACATCTAACATGTGGACGTGGGCAAATACTGCGGCATGGTCATGCTGGACCTCTAAAGGGCATTTGACACCGTAAATCACACTATATTGATTGATAAGCTAAAAGCAATCGGTTTTGATAGCACATCAGTGAACTGGATGAAATCCTATCTGGAGGGGAGAGAGCACGTGGTGGAGATGAACGGAACCCTATCCTGTCCCCCTGTCCCCCCCCCCCCTCCCAGTGAGCTGTGGCGTTCCACAAGAAAGCCTTTACTGTTCCTAATATATGTAAACGACATGACATCAGCTTGTGACTGCAATTTATTCTCGTTAGCGGATGACTCTGCTCTACTGGTCTCGGACAAGCCCTCTGAACTCTGTAAAATCTGCACCTGGCTCGCTGATAACGCTTGGATAAAACTGAATCCATTCTTTTTGGGTCCAAAATACCTCTGCAAGGCCGACGGCTTCACAGTAAAAGTGGGTGACAATGTGATCACAAGAAAAGAGGAAATTACCTACCTGGGTTGCATTTTAGAGGCAAATCTTTCCAGTGAAAGAATGGCAACAAAAGTAATCAAAAAAGGGGCAGGGTGGCGCATTCGCTAGCGCTGTCGCCTCACAGCTAGAAGGTCCTGGGTTCGATTCCCACCGGGGACGCTGTGGGCGCTGGGGGCATGTTCTCTCCCCTGTGTCATCAGTGCCCATACCCTAGGTGGACTTGGCGAAAGGGCCTTTCTGTGTGGAGTTTGCATGTTCTCCCCGTGTCCCTTAGGGTAGGTACCCTCACAAAAAACATGCAGAAATCCTGGTGTCTATATTGCCTCCCCCTGGTCAGCTGGTGTGCCTGATGGAGGGGAAAGGAACTGGTCGGAAAAACATGTTCCTTCCACGCGCTACAGCCTACCAGGGAAACTCCCCCCTGTCAGGTGATAAGAAGCGTTTTGGCAGTTTTTTGTTTTGCCTGATGAAGACCTAGAAGGTCGAAACGTTGCATAAATAAAAAGTGAGTTTTTTTGGAGCTTGAGAACAGTGTGCAGACTTTCTTCTTCTTATCCGCGGCCTGCTCACTCCTCATACATTGAAGGAAGCGAAAGCTCAGTTCGGAGCTCTCCCCAGGCTGGCAGGGGTAGAGTAGCGCCAAGGATAGCTTAGGCAATTGGCACTGGGTGAAAAATGGGTTACAAAATCATGGGATACAAAATAACAAAATGTAATAAAAAAAGTCAACCAAAGAACAAGATATTTTTTACAGGATCTCCTCTCTAGTAAGAATACATTGAGGACTAACAGGAGCACTCATGTCACTTCGACTACTCATGCACCGCATGGTACCATAGCACCACAAAGGCCTTAAAAACAGGGCTCCAGACATCCCAAAATAAACTGGTCAAGCTACTGCTTGGCCTTACATCTAACTCATTTAACCCCTGCTCACTTTGCTAGGGTGGAATGGCTCAGGATAGAGGACAGAGTACACAGAAACTTGCAATGGGCCTGGTCTACAAGATACACTACACCACAAAGACACCCATGTACCTGTGAAACTACTTCAAAAACATCAGTGACGTCCACAATCACTAGCCTCGCGTGGCCAGACTACATCACTGTGTGGATATGAGGACGTTTTTTTTTCCCAAGGGGCGGGATCAAAAGAATGGCTCTGCACGCAATTGGTTAGACCTACAACCAACTACCAATCACAGTCTCCCATATTTGAATACTGGGCCCTGATTGGTCACCCCAGACTTCTGGAGCTGGAAATGGATTCACAATGGAGCGGTGCCAGACCCAAATCGCAGAGGGCATTTTTTTTTTTTGCACTGGCAGATTCGTGTGGTTCCAGGCTACACAATCACAACACCAGTGGGAGCTCCACAAATCACGTTCAAGCCAGATTTGTCTCTAAAAAGGGATTACATTCGTTCTACTGCTATACCCAAGGGGCCAGCTTCTGAGTTGTAAATTGAGGCTGTATAGGAAGTGACAGTTCATATGAATGGCCTGTAGTCTCGCTGTTTCACCCCTGCTGGTGCTCCATTGAAGCGGATGGGTTTTTGGAATGTACACTTGATTTTATGACCTTAGTAAACATTCTCATAAATACTATATGCTTCCAGACGCTAGTTTAAAGTCTTCTTTCAATCACCATGATATGCGTTTTGGTAAATGATGGTCCCATTTATTTTAAAATTGATGATAAAGTAGGGTATGCTCTAGGAGGGGCGTGGCTACCTTGTGATGATTTGATTGACAAGCTTACTCTCCTTCAAAACCGCTCTAAAAGAGCACTTACAGGTGACTTTGCATAGTACTGTAAATTTGTCATTAAATGTTTCGATGAATTGAGTACAAAGGACCCCAATGGAAACAAACCATAGTGCTTTCTTGGGTTAAAAGATCCTCTTAACAGACCTTGTATTGAACTGTACTTTATTGTGCTTCAGAGACAGAGACAGGGACGTTGGGGAGGGAGACCCTGTTATATTACTGAACATACACTCTTTGTTCAGTAACAGGGGCCATCATTACTGAGTATATAGAGCAATTGAACACTTATTTTAGGGTAAGAAAATAAATGAATAAATAAATATATATATATTTATTTATTTATAAAAAATAAAAATAAATGCCATCTCGGGACACCCAATCTTCTGCCACATGATGGCAGTCAACCATTATGGAAAGTCTGCACAGCATTCTGAAGTTCCTCTCAATGAAAACTTGATCCAAGGCCAGTTTAGGCTTATCCACACGAGTGTTGATTGAGGGAGGAATCCATAGCCATATTCAATCCCATCAGTTTTTTATTCTATTCGATCATCTGTTGCTGTGTGGACCTAGCCTACTGTAGGCCTACACAATTTTCATTTAAACTACTATGAATCACTTATGAAATAGGCCTACTTAATTGTTTCATTGCTAGTTTGCCACTTGACTTAGAGCTCATACGGGTGTGCCGCAGGTGTGATTTATTCATTTCACTCAAGATTCTCATCACTTTGACCGTGGTTGTTAACATCTCCAACGTCATATCTCATATTTCATCATGCATCTAGACAAGCGTGTTCACGTTGGTTGGTTTCATGTTGGATAGCCTATTCATCCATTTGGATTTAATTATGTTAGGGACTGTCAATTGCAATAAAAAAAATAATCAATGGCTCAATAGCTGATAGAAAAAGCACATAGACAGCCCAAAACATAGGCATATTTCATAATGTTCTTTACCCATGCATGCCTACATGATGCATTCCCTTTAGGCTAGGCTAATTTGTCAATGTCCTAAAATAATTTTTCATATATTTTTTTTAATCTAGGAATTTCATTAGCTTATCTGGTCACTGTAAGCATGAAGCCAAGGATTCCAATATTTTATGACATAGTCATGGTCAACTACATTAGTCAAGTCAAGTCAAGTCAAGTTTATTTGTATAGCACATTTAAAAACAACATCAGCTGACCCAAAGTGCTTTCCAAACAAAGAACGTTTACATTACTACAACAATAGCCTAAATGTAGATCTATTTCTAAAACACTGTCCCTTTATTCGCTGTAATGCACTGCCAACGTTAGATAAACATCCACTGAACAAGAGTTGACATCTCCAGCCTCTCCAGCTGTTGCTTAGTGTAAAATATAGTGTTATCCAAGTGTCCAAAGCTTTTATGTTCAGTGAGTCACACCTGTGTTCCAATAGATCTAATGTAGTTATTATTTAGTCACAAAAGCTCTTAATACTTTTCATTCGTTAAATATTTATAAAACCCACAGACGTACTGTAACCACTGTCTCTTTCACTTAAAAATGTTTCAAAAAGATCAAAAATTGCAGATCTACAAGCTCACAACGCATCGCAATGCGATGCGTTGTGAGCTTGTTGATCGGCTATTTTAGCTACTTTTGTGTGACACTGTAGTATTAAGAGATGCACATTACTACTCAGTAGTGTGCATCTCTTTACAAGCGTAGGTTATATCCTCACACATATTTCATACGTGTGAGAGAATTGTGTACACAATACCCACCCCCAACCCGTGCACGTATACACACACACATCACCGCTCTGATTTTCTCTGTGTGCATGACCATCAGCCTATCTCTCTGTTGAAATATGCATAATGAAGATGATGTCGACTGAATAGAAGTGGGTGAGGAGTGGGTGATTGGTGTGAGAAGGTCTCACCCTGTCCTTGCATTGCCCGTCATTTAGCCTCTGCCACAGTACTGGTTGCTGGCAGGGATACGTGTGGATAGTCTGGTAGCCTCTAGCTGCCTGCTGGTCTATATATATATATACACACACACACACACACACACACACACACACACACACACACACACACACACACACACACACACACACACACACACACACACACACACACCTCCCCTGACACTGTAAGAATCTCAGCTAAATATACTCACACACCCTGCCTATGTTCACAAGCACTCAGAGCCTTTCTGCAATGTGTTGGAGTCTGAGCTGAGCACATGTGCGTGAACAAGTGGGGAAAGAGCTATAGTGCGTGTTAGTGCGTGTGTGTGTGTGTGTGTGTGTGTGTGTGTGTGTGTGTGTGTGAGAGAGAGAGAGAGAGAGAGAGAGAGAGAGAGAGAGAGAGAGCGAGAGAGAGAGAAGTTACAAAAGAGAGCAGCTCCATCATGGGGTCTTGGCTGGCCAGGTTTAGTTGGTGCAGTCAGGCTGCAACTGGATCTGTGACGAAGCGGGCGTCATGTAACCACCTCTTTATTTCCCTTGTGCAGCATCACGCCTCCATCCCTCACACATTTTGTGTCACAAAAGCCTGGCAAACAGGACTCATTCACAGTTTTTTGTACACAACATTTCAGTCAATCATTAATCAATCATTTCAGTCAAAAGTTAATCGTCAACTTTTATTATTATTTTTAGTGTTACAATTCATTCTCTTTAAACACTGTGTCATGATGTTTCAATAACAGGCAGATTTATTATGGGTATGCAAGTTGGTCATTGTGACTCCAAGAAGGCAAACATTATAGGCCTCTCTTCCAAAGGGGTATTTAAGACATATAGGCTACTGTATGTTGCAGGTGAACATTGTCTCTGCAGTGTATGTATGCATGTGCATGTGCATACACACACACACGCACGCACCGTGACGCACGCACACGCACACACACACACACACACACACACACAGTCACAGTCACGCTCACGCACACACACACACACACATGCGCACACACACACACACACACACACACACACACACGCACGCACGCACACACACACACACACACACACACACACACACACACACACACACACACACACACACACACACACACACACACACACACACACACACACACACACACACACACACACACACACACACACACACACACACACACACACACACACACACACACACACACACACTGGAAAAAGATGTTTAGACAGGATTTGTTTTGTGGTAGGATTAACTTCCAACTTTGTGTGTGTGTGTTGTCAGATTCACTCAGCTCAGTAGTGTGCATCTCTTTACAAGCGTAGGTTATATGCTCACATGCAGCCAGCGCACAAGTGCAAGTCGACACTTGTTGAGTATGCCTGCTGTGCCATGAGCTTTTATGTGTGTGTGTTCAGGGAAAAGCTCACAATCATTGGTAGAGCCATCGCAGTGTGTATCTGTGTGCCTGGTTGTAACTAAGACCAACACTATCATCATTACATAGGTTTGTACTACAACCATATTCTCTCCATCTCCAATGACCACTGTGTAGTTTTAGATCTTGTGTCTGATTTATAAGTCTAGTCAGTGAACTGTGGACTACATTTACGGTGTACATTACACAATGCAGGGACAAGACACTTGGCAAGCAATATCATGATGCCACCACATCTACCTCTAATCTACTGTAGAAATGGACAGTAGTAAAATGATGACATGAATACAATTCTTAATACAATGTAGTTGCACCATGCTTCAAGGAAAGGATGGTTGCTTGAAATGATTACAACACAGAGGCAATACAAACTAAATACACAGAAAGACAGTTCCTGAGGGATTAACCCCAAGAACAATACAAGCATGTACAAACACAGTGAATAAATAAATAATGCAATGACTGAGTGATATTACTTTCCTCATCAAACCAGTTCATGTACGTAGCTGAACCACAAATTTTGGGCATTATAGGCAAATCTTTTCCAAAAATTCAAAACTTTTCAAACATTTTCAAAGATCACTGGACATGATTGGGACGCCAGGTTGAAAATGGATAATCGGGAAGGTCACTCGTAGAATCGCCACCTTCCAGATGGATTGATAAAGTTAATATGAATACGTTTATTCTGCCAGGTCATAGCACCTAATTGGGACGCCGGTGATTGATGGAAAAATATCTCACAATGCCGATGAGGAAAAAGAGCAAGAGAAAGACGAGTGGACGCTCGGCAGCAAATGCTAAACTTTCTAACACAAACAAGGAGTTCGCCGTGGACACTGACGAAGACGACAGAGAAGTGCTCAACGGGGAGTTTAACGAGGAACGAGTGGACCTTATAGTGGAATGAGTGACTGCTACAAGATGCTGGAAAGCAAGCTGGACGCCTGGACGCCATAATCAAACCGATCAACGAGCTGTCAAAGAAATTCAACACGTCGTTTGAGAGAATGGAAGGAGTTGAGCAGCGGGTCTCAGACCTAGAGGACGCATTAATAATCACTGAACCGCTTATGGACTCCCTGGAGAACAATCTTAAAAGAGCATTGGAACGCCTCGATAGGTTTGAGAATGAAAGTCAACGACAGAATGTGAGGATCTTGGGGCCGAAAGAAGGTTCGGAGGGTAAGGACCCGGTGAAGTTCTTTGAGAAGTGGATCCCTGAGGTCTTGGACCTACAGTCAGACCAAGTCTGGGTCGAGACAGCCCGCCATACCGGACCGCCACTCAAGTTTCGTGGTAAAGAAGCTCCACAGGCTCTAGTAGTGAAACTACAGAGCTACACCGACAAGCAGAGGATCATGAATGCAGCGAGGTCGTTTGTCCTTTTCCCACGACCTCCCTGCAGTGGTGGTGAAAAAAGAAAGGAAACTGCAAATGCCCGCAAATTGATGAGAGACGCTGGCATAAGCTATTCCTTCGTGTCCCCAAACCGGATAGAAATAAAACACTCCAACGGAACGACATCGACACTCTCAAACACGGCAGAAATGAATGACTATGTGAAAAGGCTCCCGGCTTCATCTTGAATCAGCTGTGTCCATCAGGTACACTCATATTATACACGCATGAACAGATGAACAAATCTGAGCTTTGGAATTAAAGAAGACACTAATAGGATCAATGGGTACTTGAGAGATGGGATGGGACACTGAACTGAACTAACTAAGGTATTATTTATTTCTCTGAACAAAGTGCTTTATCGCAAATATCAATGCTGTTGTAATAATTGTATCTTATTGTGTTAACCTTAGGTGTAGACAGACTTAATGGCAATTTAATGCTACAATCCAAATGGGAGGCATACTTTCCTCTCTTCGTAGTTGTACTTTCACAATGTTAGGGTACAGCAGATGTTTTTTTGTTTTAATGTTTTAATCCATTTTTTGGGGGTTGGGGGTGTTTCTTTTCTTTCCTTTTCTTTAGAATGGGGAATCCTTAGGATTCGTTTTTGTTTGGATCTATTGGGGGAGTTTTGTTTGTTGTTGAAGCTCAGACAATGTTTAACATCACACAACATCACACAACATGAACATTTTGTATCAATGTTCTACTCTGAGCTAGAATGAACTCAATCAGAATAGACTTTCCCATTTGAGAGAACTTTGGAGTTCAACGCTTAATGTGACATTAATACAAATTCAATTAATCTGGAAGGCAATATAGGAAGTATCCCAGATTCTTTGAAGGTGCATAAAGAAATAGTCCAATTCTTTCTAGTTAGCTAGGAAAGCAATAATGACAAAGTGGGTTGGAGATGAATCTCTGTCTATTCAGCTGTGGAAATCTTTAATATCCGATACTGCCACTCTAGAGAAATTGAGATACTGTATTAATGAGAGAGCGCACCTGTTCTCTAGATTCTGAGAGAAACCACTGAACCTGCTGGGCATAAAGCTTAAGGTGGTATGAAGACAACTGGTTGTCACTGTCATGTTTAATATAAATATTTGTCTACTGCTCTAAAACTCTTGACTATTGTTGAATGCTGTACGTAACTATCTGCAATTCTATGCAAACTTATAGATCAGCTGAATGCTGTTTATACCTCTAGTGAGCTCCAATGCATCACAAGCCACAGGGGTACACTGAGGACAACTTCACGGTCTGTTTGACCTCCTCCCCTCGGGAAGGAGGTTGCGCAGCATTAAGGCCAGCACCACCAGGCTGAAAAACAGCTTTTTCCCCGAAGCTGTGCGAATCATGAACTCTCGCTCTTAGTGATCTGAAAAAACTACCTATGAACTCTGCACTATGAATTGAACCGTGACACATTAACTGTTTTTTAAAATGCTGTTTTTAAATGCTGCTGTTTTTATATAGTTTTAGCCTTTGTTGTGTTTAGGTGTCTTATTTATCTTATTTATTTACTCTGCCATGACCAGGACCTGAGTAACAAATTTCGTTCTGTATGGAATGACAATAAAGCTCCTTGACCTTGACAAATTGAGGCAAAATTGTTGTGATAACAGTTTTTTGATGACCTTGTGTCCCTTCTCTGCAGCCCCCTGATGGATGTGTACAACAAGTGCTACTATATCTCCATTCCCTACAAGGAAAACAATATATATATACGCTTTTTTTTAAAGCATAATCATGGACATAGTCAAATTGCCTTCCTAGTTCAAGTATAATGAAGCAATTCAACTTTCACATGTATGCATTCAACTTGTACAAAGGGAGCCAAATAACATACACTGCTGTTAACCTCCTTCAAACAGCAGTGGTGTGATGAACTAAGGTTAACACACTGACTTCTCTATGGCAGGGATGAGGTATTCCCTTAAGGGAAATGAGCAATTATCTGGGCTATTTATGAGTATGGAAACTTCGGTAACAGCACGTGCATGGAGCCTCATGTGCATCAAAATCCAGCGCTAATGGCCTAAATCCTGTGTTTAGTCTGTGACCCACTGAGGCATCCGTTTGGATTGAAGGAGAGGAGGTGTATTTCATACTGTATGTATCTACAGCCCTGTTGACATTTCTCAGAGAGGGATATATAGATGTGTCACATTGTCCCTTGTTGCCAAAAATATCACAGTAAGCCTTAGAATTAATTAATATGGATAATTTTCATATCCTGGCAGAGAAGTGTTAAGACAATGAGCCCATACCATACACTGCATAGCGGTCACATTTTGAACCGTACTTGCAGTTAGCGTTGACCTACATGAAATCCAGAATGCCCTGGTTTCTTAAACTATGGGTCACGAGTGACTATTTATAGAATCTGGTGGCCTGCATGTGTAGCAAGAGGTTTTAATCAGTTTTAGTCTCAAGGAGATATTTACCCAGGTAATTAGTCAGAAATATCCCGAAACACACTGGTTAGTGTGTCCTGTTAGAATGCAAGTTGTTTTACAAACCAACGTCATGTACTGTAAGTACACAGACAGACTTATTCTTTAACCGTGAGTAACTCACTGACTGCTTGGCTGCTGAGCTCCATAACCCCAAGAGGTCAGAGGTGCCAGTAATTGAAGCTATGCCAAGAAGAGTACTTCATGGAATCCAACTAGGATTCGAGTCCTTCAACTGCATTTAAGAGACTGTAAATAGTATCAGAGGAACTTATGGGTGTACACTGGTACAGCTCTCCATTTTCTTTTCTTGCACATGTTTTTGAATGCTGGGTAAACATAATGTATTACGCAATCCAAGATGTCCATGCAGGTTCAGATAACTTATGAACAATGATTTATTAACATTTTGTACTGTATTACATTTTATGGTCCAACTCTAAATCAAATTTAGATAAATCAATTAATTTAAAATAAATCGATTAGGAAAATAATCAGTAGTTGTATCCTTTCTATGTTTTGGACAGTAAAGTGGATTGTAGAAGACTGTGCCAACCAGATATTTATCATTTTGTCATTTCCCATGACTGGAAAACTGCATACAAATTCTGGGTTTTCCAGGATGTTTGGGAACCATGCAATAGTCAAATGTAATAATTGTACTCTGCATGTCAACTACAAACTTTATAACAAAACACAAAGACGCAAAGGATTCTTGATCAAGTGTGCCCAACAGCAGCTAATGTGTTTATTTGCAGATGTATGACAGTAACAATTATGGTCCGAGCATTAGTCCCATAACAAAGTTACATTATTCATCAATCTGATTAAGAATTCCTCTCAAAAAAACAGGTCACAAGCCAACTGAAGATGACAAAAACACATAAGTTAACATTCCTTTAACCTATTTACAAAAAAGTGTTACAAAATAAAATGGATACAAAAGATGTCCTTGTTGCTATGTACAAATCTATACAGGATTGAAGACCGCTGCTCCTGCTGCAAGAAATTGAAAAATATGTTATTAGACAATGCTTTTGCATCTGAGCAATAGGCTGCATTTGCAAGTACTGACACATGGAAAGTAAGCACATTGTATCAGTTGCTTCACCTATAAGCGATTAAGTAGTGTATTCTGAATGTCCTCATACACCCGATTGTAGATCTCCTCTTTCGATTTCAAACCGTCCAGGTATTCTGCAATACACACAGAAAGGTTACTGGTTAGGAGGTGGAAACGTGAAAGGCATGTACAGTCACTTAGACCAGTGGCTCTCAAAGTGGTTTTCATGTTCAAGGACCCCCAAATTAGTATAAAGGCTGCAGACCCCCATCTGAAAATATTATATACAAGATTTGTGTTGTTAAAGTATTTGAAAAATATCCCAAATTATGATTTTGATCCAAGATTTTGGCAGATGCCCTGGAACCCTCCCAGACAACACTTTGAGAACATATACACAACATACAGAATATGCTGTGTAGCTGTATTTCCCCTACTATAAGAACAGATCAATGCACATACCGATACTTAAACAGCTATCCTCCATCTGCTTCCGGTGTTTCAGGTACATGGGCCACACATGGCCATCAAACAGGCCGGGAGGGTCTGGCACGGTGTATTGTCTCGTACTGAAAAGGATGAAGACTTGGTTAGACTGAAAAGCTTCAGTATAGCAGACAGTCATAGTAATGGAGCATCACAATATGTATGACGTCATAAAGGTTTTAGGTTCTATATTATACAACAGTTTATTCTTCTCAAGTAATTTGAGTGGATAAGAGACATGCCATGAGTGCTGATAATACTAACAGTATAACTAACAGCACTGGAATTTTGTTCCAAGATCCAATTGGTTCCGACATTTTTCTTATATGACGGACCCGTGACATTCATTCTGAGATCCATCCCCCCCCACAAGATATTAGAGAACCAACCCAGACTGTTGGGTATTATATGGACGTGACAAACCTAATTACATTGGTGGCAAAAAAATTACGTTCTACCAGTACATGCCAGTTGTAGGCCATTCCATAATGGAATCTGGCAGCTACCTACGTAGCTGCCCACAATAGAGACATTAATTTAAATTGAATGCTTTCAATTAATTGTAATAGAACTCTTGTATAAAAGAAATATCACACTCAAGGTGTTGTACTGAATATCAGCACGGCTATAATTGTCTGTGGCTGCAACAGCATGACATATACTGTGATATTATATCAAATATACAATTTAGAACCACAATATCCAGGGTTTTATACTTTTATTTAAGTGAAACATTTATGCTTAGGGCTTTCTCTTAGGCTGACCCAAGTGCAATTTGACTTATAAGCCACACTGTTTCTATACAGAATACTCCATTTAAGAGGATATATAAAATATTAACCTCATATATGATATCCTAGAGGTCGCAAACAGCACTATTCCCTTTTTTGTGCGAGATTGTGACGAATGCAAAATTCAAGTATGATACTTCCGAATTAATTCCATCAACAGGCTTGAATGCAGTTCAATATCCTTACCTTCTCCTTCTCTTGCACTCCTCGTAGGGAATGGAGATATAGTAGCACTTGTTGTACACATCCATCAGGGGGCTGCAGAGAAGGGACACATATGGTCATCAAAAATGTTATCACTTCAACAACAATTCTGCCTCAATGTGTGAAGTTGTCCCCAGTGTACCTCTGTGGCTTGTGATGCATTGAAGCTCACTATGCAGATAGGCCACAGCACTAAGTACTACTTTTAGCTCTGTCCGAAATTCTTATCTGTCACTGCAGGACCTGCCCAGCACTGCATTCTGGGGCCAAATGTTCATGTGCAAGTTGTAGTTAGTAGTAGGGAACGTAATAAGATGCCACCCACGTGACCCCAATAGGTTTGTCGTCATGAGTTTCTCTGCATTAATTCTAATCTCAAGGCAACCTGCTTGCATTCACCAAACTGCACCATAGGGGGAGGAAACGCACGTAAGCAAGGATGCAGAATCATTTCAACAGAGATAAGACATTTTGTAATAGGTAGATGATGATCTGTTTTCTCAGAGTACAGTCCCCAATATGTACCTCTGAACACAACCTGTCATTTGAGGACATGAGGACTTTCCTGGGGCACTACGTTGCTTCTCGGCCAGGTAGACAGGCTTTACATAACTGTAACATTGCTAGTAGGATTCCCCACTGAAGACCAGTGTTGAATATCATCCCTCTCTAGTCTAGCTCCCCAATCTCTTTCCACTACTCTTGTAAAACAATAAAAACACCATAAAAACAAGCCTTTACTGCACCAGTTCAAGCTAACTGGAATTCCCATCCTTAATATTAATTTAAGTCCAAAGACTGAACAAATGGAACCGTAAGGGTACACACTCTTCCGAGTAAAATTAACACTCAAATTTTACTGTGTGCAGGAGATTACTCATCATCAGTTGGCCTGGTTAGTACACATAATCAAGTTTCGGCTGGTGAATGAAATGAACTTACGGGTAGTTGTAGAGCAGAAAGCCCTCAACAATCAAGATGTGGATGTCGTCATCAGGGTTGGCCACGGTGGAGACAGGAGACAGGCTGACACCATGGGAGCGGGCAAACTTCACTGGGTTCTCAATCCAGCCATTTATCGTGTTGGTCATTGCCTCCATGTCCAGGGCGGCGATCACTGTATAGGGGGGAGGGGAAGGGGGATGGGTGGGCAAGAGAAAAAAATACCTTAGAGGGCACAAGACACAATCCAACTATGGCAACTGTATTTGGGGTAGTTATGTTCAAAGAATACTTGTGTGAGGGTTATATTAATGATTGTCTTTAAATTAAATAATGAATGCAAGTTTATATTACCGGTACAATGTAATAATTAAACTAAAATGGGACAGTTATATTAATGTAAAAACAATGAGTTAGCGGGAGTCTCCTATGGTGAAATCCAGTCTTACCATCCCACTGTCTAAAGCCGTCCTCCCCGACATCTATCTGATCGGGTTTCTGAAATAACAATCAAAACATTGATGCAATCTCACAGCCAAAACACTTGAAGACCATGCAAACAAAGCCAAACGCACACACACACATACTGTATGCACAGCCACAAGGAGAGCATGCATGAAAGAGTGAATGCTGCCGGTTACAAAAGGAGAGCGCAGTCAGTTAAAAGGCCAAACAAAGTGAGAAAGTCATTTTGTTTTTGCAGGATTTGATGTGTCAAGGTTAACACAACAGACACGTAAACACATTGTTTTTTTTACTGTAAATTCCAGGACTTTATTGCATATCTAATTGATTAGGCTTTGCGGTGTTAGAAAAAGCATGTCAAATTAGCTAGCCAAGAAATGTCTAAGCAATCACTATTCACTACTAAAGCTCAGCTGTATGCGGAAAGGTCAAGAGAGGGGGCTCATGTGAAAACACCAAGCCAACTGCCAAGAGGGGACAGCTAGGTAAAGAAACAGCATGCATGCATACATACATAAATATCAAGGTCAGTGTGAGAGAGGCAAGGGGGGTAGTGGGGGTTGGGACTCGGGAGTGCCTGGACAGTCATTACCTTGCTCACATGCAAATAACAATTCAATGAAATGGAGGCAAACTCAACAAAAGACCACAACAATGCCAGCTCAGCTCAGACAGACAGTCACCAACACTTACCTTGAAAAAGTCATCTTGGTGCACAACACAACAGTTGGGCAACGTCTTGATCAGCTTATTTGTCAATGTGGTTTTACCACCATTAGTCACCCTGAAGACAAAAGTAACAAAGCACAGATTATCTTTTCAGTTGCGTGTGTGTGTGTGTGTGTGTGTGTGTGTGTGTGTGTGCGCAGTGGTGGAAAGTAAAGTAAAGTAAAGTAAATCTACTCAAGCACTGTACTTAAGTACACTTTTTCCCCCTATACTTTTACTCCACTACACCTCAGAGGGAAATATTGTACTTTTACGCCACTACAATTATTACAAAACTTTAGTTACTAGTTACTTTGTAAATTTTGATTATTATTACAAAACATGCATTAACCATTTTTTGAAAATAGTAGATCTACAAGCTCACAATGCCTTGCGATGCTGGTAGATCTGCTATTTTCAAAAGATTTGTATACATTTGAAAACTTGTGAAATGGGACATTCTGCATAATGAGTACTCTACTTTTGGTACTTGAAGTACATTTTGACACCAATACTTTTACTCAAGAACATTTTAAATTGCTGACTTTTACTTGTAACAGAGTATTTCTACATTGCGGTATTGATACTTTTACTTAAGTTGAGTACTTTTCCCACCACTGTGTGTGTGTGTGTGTGTGTGTGTGTGTGTGTGTGTGTGTGTGTGTGTGTGTGTGTGTGTGTGTGTGTGTGTGTGTGTGTGTGAGTGTGTGAGTGAGAGAGAGAGCACAGGATGTCATTTTAAAGATTATAATGTGCTTCTCTTAACTCCACTAAAGAACATATTTAATTAAATGAATTGATAATTAACTTTACGTTACTCCGTTCAAGATTGACTACAACCATCACCCCAAAACCAAGTCTCCCTCCACTTCTGATAAGACTTCCGCGCTGGAATTTCAAATGTCCCGCCTCATCCAGCCAGGATATTACATCTGATAAAAATGCTGCATACATTACACACAGGATCTGAACCCGGTCTCTAGTTCAGCACAGATCACAGGCTGGCTGATCAAACCTACATGTTGTTGGTTTAAAGTTTACTATGACATTTTTTTTTAAGTAAAAGTAATTGAGCCATAGATAAATAATATTGCCAGCACATGTTTGTTTGAGTTTCCTACGATCACCAGAGACATTTATCAATTTCTGACACACATTACACATATTGATGTTACTTTGTAGACAAACCGAGGCCCCCTATTTGAAATCTAAACTATGGTTGCGACTGCTATTTACGGTCTTTTTTTTATAACTTACCCGCCAATTCCTATAATGTATTTCATTTTCAGTCACTTCTTCTTCAACCAGAAGAAAACAGCAAAAACGTCAATGAAAGTCACGATGAAAAAAGAATCCAGATGAAACGCGATGCAAAGAAGCACAAATATTGCTGTGTGTATATTGTTATATATAGTCTCTCAGAAGCAGATGCTTCCTATCTGAAGCTCCATTCACAACAAACAGCGAGCCGCCTGAAAGTTATATCTGATTCGAGTTGATTCGCGTCACGTCCTTATACCACGCCCCCCCCCCAGGGTGGTATAGTCTGTAGTACGACGGTGTCGCGTGTCAAAAGGAACAGATCTACAAGCTAACCAGGCGAGGCGTTGTGACGCGTCGATAGCTTGTAGATCTGTTCTTCTTCGAGTTCTGTCCTTTTCCACTGTGGCCAATCAGGTTGCAGACAGCTCACACAGCCAGACAGTGTTGCCATGTCCGCTTATTATAAGCGACCATGGGCTTTTTTTCCTGTAAAGTTGCTTGTAAATATTGGTAGTTGTGGGTTGCGTTTTTTTGGGCTTGTTTCTAAAGTGTAGTTGATTATTTGGGCTTGTTTCCTAATGTTGTATAAACCAGTGGTTCTCAAACATTTTGATTGATTGATTGATTGATGTAGTTTATTTAGAAAGACATGAGAATAGTACATGACAGTACATAACAGTACATGGAAGTACAAATTCACAATACAAGGTCTACTAAACTGGAAACCCTCATTAAGCATTACGCTTGTTTAAGATGAGAACCCCATGCACACAAATCATGATGAATTGAATTGAATTGAATTTTCAAGTCAAGAACCCCCAAATTAATTAATTTGTATTATGTATAAATTTTTAATGAATACATATTAATATGTATTTGTCTGCGGACCGCCATCTGAAAACATTTTATGCCAGGGACCCCCATACAAGATTTGTGTTGTTAAAATGTCAAATTGTTTTCAAGATTCTATTGAAAATAGCAGATCTACAAGCTCACAATGCGTTGACGCATTGTGAGCGTGTAGATATGCTATTTTCAAATAGCCAATGTAGGCTATATCATATGTCTAAAGGGCGAAGGGCTTGCTTCTTTTGGGCTTGTTTTCCTTGACCTGGTTGCTTGTTTCTTTCTCAAAACCTGGCAACAGTGCAGCCAGACAGTCTCCCCCCTTGTCACCTGTCGCATGTCTCTATCTAAATCCAACTAATACCAGGGATCATGGGATGGAAAACTACTTGGAGTATTGCTTCAGCTGAATTACAATAGCCTACTATAAAATAAAATATAGCCGAACTACTATCAAGTGATCAACATGAATATGAAGTATTTTGAGTAATCCCTTGAAAGTGACATTCAGACAGGGAGAGATGTAGGTTTTTTACAATATCATAATTACCCCAAATTGTATTGTGTGTTGACTTTAGACTTTAGATATAATTAGATACATTGACTTCCAGTTTTCATGTGTTTCAGTATAGCCTACTATAAAGAATGAGAGGTCATTGTGAGGTCAAGTAGGCCTACTGGTTCACTTGATCAATAAATACGTAGTCAAATGTGCATGTGAGCCTTCATGATATTGATATAATCTTATGACCCTTGCCAATGATTGCTCTAGCTGGAGAATTCTTCATAGGTGGTTCCAAGAAAATATAATGAGAGAAGGCACACCATGAAAGGGAATTCAGCTGATCCTTTCAGTGTAACTGGAGTGACCTAGCCTATGTAACATGCTTGTTCAATGTTCAGTAAGCCACGAGGAGACATAATGTGAACTGTATCTCATATATAATTGTCATTGTCATACTGAGTTTTATTCCAATATGTATTGTATTGCATTTTATTGTATGTATTATATGTATTACTGATACTGATGAATTGGGTACAATGGACCATAGTGGAAACATGCCCACAGGGCCTTTTTGTGTTATACTTTTTATACTTTTAGCATAACCTTTGACTGTACTACCTGTACTGTTAACAAACTTGTTAATAAAGTATTCAATCAATCAATCATTTTGATAAAATAAATGCCATGGCCACACCACCAAAAATGTGACGTTTTGATCCGGTTGGCTCTTCCTCAGAGCCAACTGTCTGGAAACGTGACATTTTTGGTTGGTAATAAACCCATTGTACCTTTGGAGCATATTCCAATGTGCAGTCTGTATTTTTCTACTGTTATTTACTTCTACCCGGCACTTTTTTAAAAATTGTTTGGATGTGCATGCTATGCTCTTCTATTTGTTACCCACACTTCATTCATTACCTTTCATTTTCTTTATCAGTACATCTGTGTTGTATAGGGCCTGATTCTCAAACATTTTCATATTTCATATTTTGTGCCAATGTTAAATGTTAGATTTAGTGCATCATTATACAACTGTCTACTGTAGGTGGAGAGTTACAGTGGAGAGAAACCTATATGATGACCTAGATGATATATTTGTATACATTCTCTCTGGGCTGTAACTGTTGGCTGGTGAAATAATAGTGAAATCAAACTGTTCCTCATTTTGCTGGGGACCACCTGGAACCCCCTGAAGGACCCCTGGGGGTGCTATGCTGAATATGTGCATGTGACAAAATAGACACATACCTAACTGTGTCACAGCTGACGTAGTGGTCACTGGTCAGGGGTTCTCTGTCAGAGCTTGTGTGTGTGTGTGTGTGTGTGTGTGGGGGGGGGGGGGGGTGCTTGTTGGTGTATTGGGGCCTCTTGTGACGAAGGTGCTATTACAGTAACGGAGGGGTCATAATGGCAGTATTTATAGCCTCTTTTGATCCCTGGCATGGTGAAAAGATGTCATGGGAAACTCCAGATCCCATCGGGAAGTAATACAGTACAGACAGTACATGTCACAAATGCACGTACAGCGGATCTCATTTACTATGTAAACTGTGTAGTCTATTATTTAATTACTATGTAATCACTTGGCCTTTATAAGAAATATCAAACTTCAAACATAATAGACATCAATATATTACTATTGTACCCTTTTAACTTATTTCATCTTATTTTTTATTTTATTGTTATCCACATTGCTGAGAAGCTTGATGTACAATATTTCCACTGCTTATAATGCTACTACAAACTGTATTTTATTTTGTGTGTGACAATAGTCACCATGAACCTCAAATGTATGCAACTGCAGATGATGGACTTACTACAGGAATTCAGGAAGTAGTAAGAAAGTGAGCCTTGCCGAGCCATGTGGTCCATTCCTTGAAAGGAAAGACAGTATAAAAACAAACATCTCCTGTTGTTGGATGGATCAATTTATTTAGTTATATTTACAAGGTCAAAACTACCATCACAATCTAAAAGAACATCATAAGTATAATAGTTAATCTTTTCAATTTTAATCAGAGCAAAACATTTCTGAAAAATAAGCTACTTTTTATTTCTTTTTTTGCTGACAATTTGCGAGCGTTGTCTTTGCATTCCTATAGTGAAATCAAAAATAGATATTGTGCTTTTACAGTTTTAATGAAAAATAAAGACAACAATTGCTTAAAGACAGTTTTTGACAATGATGTCCCTTCCTGACAATTACTTGACATTTATTACTTGACATTCTATCACTATGTTTTCTGGGAATAATTTGGTTCAGGCACAGGTACAGCTGATAACTCCACTTGAAAGGAATTAACATAGTCTTTTTTACACCACCTTGCACTTTTTACTCAGAGTTAAATTGAACACTGACTGAGGATTTGACCGTGTAAGCTGTGTTGTTTCACTCCCAGCACTGTTCCAGTAGCCTACGCATGACAAAAATCTCATGGTTAATTCAACAGTGTGGACAGAAACTGAAGCCACTGGAGGTGAATGGAATTGAAGAGCTGAATAAGTTCGATTCCATTCCAATTACTTCACGAGCCATGAATGCTGATGTTCAGACACTCCTGATGGTATGCATTACCATGTCTATTCTCACCCATTCTTTACTTGCTACATTCATCTACAACTTATAAAATAAGAAAACCTAGGATCGTATCATCACCCCCAAAACAGAAATAGACATGACTTCAAGTTTAAACCATTTACCAGTAGTGGGGCAATAGTGCAAACCAATGATTACAACACAAAGTCAATTAAATTACATTAGAATGTAAAAATCAGCAACAAAAAACTCACTACCCCCCTTGCTATGATGCCATGTACAGTAGATAGAAGAAGACATTAGAACAATAATCAATGGCGAGGGGCGACCCAGACCACGATAGTTAGGTATGATCATTAAGGAATATAATGTGCTGAGAACATATTGACATGATTCTCTGACTGTATTGCAAAGTCAAACTATGGCACAAAGAATTGAGGGAATTTAACTCCCCTTCAAAATGTGCAACACCTTGGAAACTATCTACAGTATGTACCTGGCTGTAAGCTCACTAAGCTGCATGAAATGTATCCTCCTGAAATAAATATCAGAAACCCTCTTGTCTTTCGTACATAACAAGGTCATTATATCAGAGGATGAGTGTCTGGTGAGTGTCAGCTCTGACAGGCCAGGCCACAATGGCCAACTGTACCGTATGACAAAAGCAGCTCAGCTTTTCCTTTTCTTTCTTTGAAAATAAAAACACTAATACCATCAAAACCATACACCCCGGTGAAACATCAGGAAGGGATTTTTTAAAATAGACACCGCCCAAGCCTAATTTAATCAATCCCAAATATGAGAAGAGTGAGGCACATCAAGTTACATGGCATAAGCCTGACAGACAGACAGACAGACAGACATAGGACTAGGCAAAATGTCACAGAGGCGACATAATCTGAAATTATATTAAACGATCCCCAGATTAGTAGATGTTAGTGATTTGAGCACATCAACATCTTCATACATCATAACAAGGGACATTAAATAGCAGATTCAACACAGACAATTTATGAGGAAAATGTAAAAATGAAGGCTTTAGATGTTTTTTGCAAAGTAGTATCTACATTTTGAAGTTCTGTGGAAAAGAAGATTAAATAAACTGCGGAAGAGCCATTTTAGACCTAGGTCAACTTCCGACCCCTCAGTGGTAGATTTCCTACTCCATCCATTCCAGGTGGTTGTCTTACATCTCTGGTTACAATAAAGATATAGATAGCCTATATACCAGTGTATACAAAACTTTTTATGTTCATGGTGCTTTTTAGTGATGCATAGGGTGATAAGCTGGCTTCACAGAGCCAGCTTGTGATTTCATGATGTAACATTTCAAAGAATGTCCTTATATAGGATTAGCAGAGTAGCATAATGAATTGATAAATCAGCAACAGTCTCTCATGACTTGACGGTTTCTTACAAGAATAGTGCACCAGTGGGAACACTGCCCTCTTTAGTAAGTCCTCAACTTGCAACATAAAACCCTCTGGGAAAGAGGGAGCTTTTGTTAGCGGGAATCTGAGACAGAACATTCAACAGCTTGATGGGGAAATGACAACACGTATCTTCAGCTGAATACATTATGAAGTAGGAAAGTGTCTTCATAGTTCTGTCATACCCTGCAAAACAATAAGGAAATTGTGTTAGTGGATGATTGTGTTCTGGAAATGTATATTAGATTGTTCACAAGTATTCATTTCCGTGTAGGCTTAATGATGACAAGTGTAAAGTTTGGCGCTCTTTTGTGCAGAACACTTGTTTAAACCATACAGTTTAAAGTGTTCCACACTAAACACTGCGCGGCACTTGCCCAGTCGGCCCAGTTGGCACATGCCCAGTCAGCATAGTTGCATAACCGTGCTCAGCACAGCCTTACCGATGCGGTGGGAAGGCTTAATGATGTACGGTATTCAATTAATGGCGTTAGGCCCTGTGGTGGGAAGCACTCTAATCAACACAAAAGGCGGCTCCAAGTGCATGTCTGAATATTTACTACTGCCGGACAGTTGAGGAGAGACAACAATACATTTGCAAATCCACAACCATTCATAGAAGTCACCTTTAGACATTCAATTGCATGTTATCACATGCTTGAGTAAAGGGTATTCAGGTAATAGTCCAGGTTCTCACCAGACAAAGGGCTTTGTGTAAAATACAAACGTGGTACCGCATTTAGCAAAGCACCTCCATTACAATGCGAAACTAGGGATCTGGTCAAGGCTACAGTTGGCTACAGTATATTAAGCCTGATCAATTCCCAATAAATTTTTTTATTTTAACCCACTCAACTCCCTCTGTCACATACACAGACATTATCTACAACTTGAGACAGTGATGCGTCCACATTTTGTTTTAAAATACAACATGAATATCCTTTTTTGTCAGGGCTGGTATGGTAGACTTAAATGGTTTGTAGACTTTAATGGTTTGTTATATGTCTGACCATATATCTTGATAAAAAAAATCAACTGAAAAAAAGCAAGATATGGACAGTTTTCAGCTGATCGCCTGACACTTTTGGTCGAGTTATAGTGTGTATGTCACAGTATGTGGATTGAAACTGATATGTGAACTTTCCCTTTTCTCTCTCTCCATCTAATGGATATCGTCTCACGTACACCCAGGTCTCTTTCCTGGGGGCACTTCTGTCGTAACAAATACCAGAAGCTACAATTCATAAGTTTGGTCCGTTGTCTCACTCTCCCAACGGAGTGAGTTAATTGCAACAATGTCTGCACTACAATAAAGATGGCAGATCATCTTGTGTCTGCTTCAAATAACTTTATTGACATTGTAAACTAGTCTGTATCCTACCCACAATTCCTCAGTGGAAGAGTAGGAAGACCACCTCCAACCACTGCATAGTGCAAGTTATAATGTCTTAACGTGCTCTATCATACAGATATGTTGAAATAACGTTTTATTTATTAAAATAAGTCCCGGGAAAAAATTCTGTGTGGTCTGCAGCCTTTCAGATATAGCTGTTTAAATCTCATCCTCCATGCCATTACTGTTAACTTGTGTAGCCATCACCCTAAAGTCATTATTATGCTGTTGTACACTGACGTCAGGGTAATAACGATTTGCATAACTCGGACAGGAAGGAAACGTTTGGCCTCAGAATGTTCATGGAAAAGAGGTCGTACATGGGTCTAGGTTTGATGTTACAAATTGGAACAGCCAATTTGTTTGCTTGACCCAATGACTTC
>NC_137607.1:49857910-49860410 GCF_963280865.1 Gymnoscopelus braueri | reverse complement strand
ATGAACTTCACACTGCAGAAGATGAAGATAAGAACAAGTTTAAAGTTGGGCTGCATTGTGGCCACGATCCATAAAACATGTTGAATGTTTTTAAGATCTGAATCCTGTTTAAATTGCCATTTGTTTAAATGGAAATACAGCATTTAAAATATGCATGGATGTGTGAGCATGTATTTGTGTGTGTTACCTAATGAAGGGTCTGGATATGGCTAGGACAGTGCGTATAAACCATGTAGGATGAGCAATGACCAAAGACTTCAGATTCTTCCTCAACCTGCAAGCACAACACACAAGCGGGAGTAAGTCCATTTAATGACCAGAGCAATAGCTGAGCTACTATTAGAAGTGCAGGGTAAAAGCACCGACCGCGCTTTGTGGTATAGTAACTGAATGAAACACATTCAAAACTATTACAATGCATTTAAGCTCATTGACCAAGATTCAATTAGAGGCTTTCCTTTCAGAGAGCAAATGCTTTCTGAGTCTTCTCCGGGCTCCTAATGACAGATAGCAGCTGACAGGTTCCATCACTCTTCATTTACACTTGTTTGCGGCTCAGTTAATCTGTCAGTATAATGTCATGCATGTCTGTACAAAGCGCAGGCAGTATGAATTGGTCACATTAGCCACACTATGTCACATTAGCCACACCGTCCAAGTGTGTCTATTGAGACTGTTAATAAGTGTCTCACAGTGAGCAGTATTAAATGGCAAGGAAGATCCGACTAAATTTAAAACATTTATAGATTAAATAATGGATTCTTTAAGCGTTAGGAGCATAATGTCCACTCCCCTTCATATTTTCTCTTCACTAACATAACGAAAGATGAGATGCAGCATGGGAGGATTGCCTCTTAGGCCACTATAGTGTTACGTACGGCTCCAGATGAGAATGTCTTAAGCACTACATCATCCATGGATGCTAACTGCCTTCTGATAGTAATCAATCAAACAAATCCCTACCTCCTGTCAATCATGTGGTAACACTTCTTGAGCCAGCTGATCCCAGGCATCTTGCCTCGGGGAGTGCCTCCATTCATGTAGATGATCAGATAGTCCTCTGCTACCAGCATCTCTAGACTGCTAACCACATACCTGGAGGAGCAGGGATGTAAAATACAGTATGCTTTGTTATGGGAAATATTGTCATTTCATTTTGGTTGCCTCAGAAGAGTGCAGTTCTATTGGCCATAATTCACATAACGGCTATTTTGCTCTTACATCATACTCAGGGGTGGGCTAGTGTATGACATAAGAGCAAAATTACCATCGCGTGAATATGATCAATAAAGTAACGATAAAAGACATAGATAAAAATAATTGTGAAGGAGAATCAATAAGCATAAGCATGTAAACTCGACATTGCTGGCCCAGTGTTCCTGTGTTTTGTTAACAGTCATACTCACAGAAAGAGGTTCTCCATGATGTAGTGATAGTCAGGGCAGCTGCTATCAGGCAGGTAACAAGCGGAGAAGACAATTATGGCATTTAGGCCCTCACCGTAGTAACCTGAACGAAGTGTGTGTGTGTGTGTGTGTGTGTGTGTGTGTGTGTGTGTGTGTGTGTGTGTGTGTGTGTGTGTGTGTGTGTGTGTGTGTGTGTGTGTGTGTGTGTGTGTGTGTGTGTGTGTGTGTGTGTGTGTGTGTGTGTGTGTGTGTGTACAGTAGGCAAGGGAGGAGAAAAGTACAGGGAAAGAGCAAATTAGTCGACTGAGTATAGAAAGCTTATGCCTCTGACCAAGTAACATACAAAACATTTATGTGTGAGATGCCCAATAAACTGCAGAAGAATGAAGCCTAGTATACTATACTTTGTTGTACAATTATGTTCCATCATGTTTTTCAGCGGAAAACCTTATTTCCCCTTTTTTTAATAATTATTTTTTCTTAACTTTGCAGATCCATAACCACTCACAAAGTTCATGGTAATAGTCATAATACATTATTATTAATACAATTAATTGAGAATACCAAAGAATCGTTTAAAATGAAATAATAAAATGTAACATATTGATATTATGGACAATTATTTCTTAAGTGGCCAGTATCACTGACAGGGTCTTTTTCCTGGCATGACTTCCGTGGTAAATAAGCTAACTGGCCTTCATGTTCCAGCTGCTGAGTGAACTGTAATTTGACACTGACCTCCGTGTGTGATAACCCGGAGATAGGGTCTGATGACCTGCATGTCGATGCGGTGCTCCTGCTCTCCAATGACCACCGTCCTCCAGAGACGTCCGTTTCCGCCTGCCCCATCCTCGTCCACGTCTCCTGACCTGTCTGCTGGACCGGCTTTGGCTGAGGCCACTGGTGTGTCATCTGAACAAATGACACGCACAGTTTTGATTCTATGCCGTTGGGATATTCTTTGCTACTTTGTCATTTCCTCATGACACCGGAGCTTTCCATGCTAAAGCATATCATCAATGAGTGTGTGTGTGTGTGTGTGTGTGTGTGTGTGTGTGTGTGTGTGTGTGTGTGTGTGTGTGTGTGTGTGTGTG
>NC_137607.1:49605410-49852910 GCF_963280865.1 Gymnoscopelus braueri | reverse complement strand
TGAATCCAACCTTGGGAAGTCTTCATCCTGCCACTCATCCTTTACCTCCATGTTCTCCATTCTGAGAGTTGCCTCTGTTGTGCCCATCCCTTGGAGGGGAGAGGAGGGGCCTAGGAGTGTACAGAGAACTGCATTATTTATTCATGTTCACCATTTATAATGACAAAAGAAAACTGTCACAAAAATGCTTCTAACTATAGACAGACAGCTGCACTGCTGTGCTATATTAGCTGCACAGCAGAAAAACTAGAGGATTTTATCCTGCTAATTAGCTTTCTATGGTTACAATTTAGGGTCTCAATCAGGGTCACATGGCTTTCATCCTTCTCCTCATAGGGCTCCACATGAGAGGCGTGTGACTGATTCTGACAGGTCCCTTCTTATTGGTGTTGGCTGCTTTCAAAGTCAACTACCATGCGGATCCTGGGTGGAATTCAAGAGGCTGGGAAAAGGGAGCAGAATTAAAACTTAATCCTTCTACATCAACCCTAATCCTTCTGTGCTGGCAACTTTTTGATCAATATTCAGAGTTACACAACAAGTACATGCTGGCTGTGTTATAGCCTGATGTTATAGCTGATGTATAGATTAATTCCCTTTATTCGAATTCAAAAGGGATTAAGAATAAGGGTGTAGATGTTTTATGCTTATTCTAATGCATCATCATAACCTACATTCAGGAATTTCTACAGGAAAATTTACTCTCAAACTAAATTATTGACAGAAAAATTGCTGACATTAACTTCACTAACCGTACAAACAGTAAGAGCACAAAATAGCATTGCACTAAGAGCCTAACATACTGTAGATCCTGTTCTACCTATCCACTCATGTGTAAAACAACCTGTCTTCCATTGAGTGTCTGAGGACATTTTTCATTGTCTTCTACACTGTATGTTGCTGATGATGACGATAAGCTTGCATCAACATGAGCATGGATGTGGTGCAGTACATGTCCCTGTGAAATATTTATAATTCATGGAAGTGGTAGTGTTACTCTTTTTGGACAGTATTTACGCTGAAACAACATCCACTGCAGGTTTTGCATCATACATTACTATGCAAATGTCAACCTATATTTTTCAGAAATTCTGACAATCATCCTTTCACACAGTAAATATGCATAAGATTGCATCATAAGCCAAATACACTGTGCAAATCATTATAACCTACAGGGTACCAAAATAAAAAAAGAGTGTTAATTATCTTCTTCATGATGCCACGGCTGCCAATACCAATGGTATGGATTTGGTTCACCTCTGAATTGTGTGGTAGATTACATCACAGCGTAAAATTATAGAATAGACATTTGGATGGATGGACAAATGGGTTTAACTGGCTACCATGCATCAGATCTGTTGTTCACTGTTACTCCACCTGCTGTGGTGAATCAACAAATGTGTTGGGAGAGCACCACAAATAGTACCCAGTGTTCATTTCAATGAATTTATTTTATTTCGTTTAAAAAAACCGACCCAAATGGAACCTGTTCATTTGACCCTGACCATTTAGGTACAATTTTAAATGTGTAATGATTTTGATGTGTAGAACACAAATGCAAAGGCATTGTAATGAATGACTATAGTACTCACATGGGCAGTGTGAGACCCCTTGAATATCTCTTGCTCGTCTGTGCCTGGGCGTCCTTCCTCGTCAGTCACAGATGCAATGTTTTAATGGTTGAAACCTGGAGTCCTCCAAATCAATGCATGAGTTAGGGCTGAATCTCCCGCTCATTCTCATGTGCATACAAACACATACACATGCACACACTTTCTCACACACACACATACACTTCCAAAGTGTCCTCACGCCAGTAGCAGGTGCCTCAAGACAGGGGCCACCTCTGTGCTCGTCTCCCCCTCATCTCCTCCTCCTCTTCTGCCCACCTTTGTCTAGGAAGGAGAGAGTAAAAAACTGGCGTGAAGAGACAGCCGACGCGTTGCCTCCCAGCTCAGCGTTTCACCCCACCAAGACACAAAATCCTTTAATTAGAATACATCTGCTCTGGCATCATGCTCTCTCTCTCTCTCTCTCTCTCTCTCTCTCTCTCTCTCTCTCTCTCTCTCTCTCTCTCTCTCTCTCTCTTTCAGCTGCAAACCCCTTCTTATATATTTCCTGTCTACCCAACAATCAGCTCTTCATTCTTCACTGATTTCACACAAAATCTATGTGGTCCATAAACAAATAAATCACATAATAATTAGGTCATCTGTTTGCTTCCTTGGTGTCACAAATCAGCTTGTTTAGTCCTAAAGGATCCATTTGGTAATCCTGCTGCTGTCAATGGTCCCCTATGTGGCCACTGTTCCCTGGCAACAGCATATCTCCCTATTATTATTGGTCCCTCTCTCTCTCTCTCTCTCTCTCTCTCTCTCTCTCTCTCTCTCTCTCTCTCTCTCTCTCTCTCTCTCTCTCTCCTCCCCAGTTTTTCCAACCCAGTCAGTTGCATAAAAAAGCTGTCACCCTCATGCATTGCTTCTATACGCAGACACACACAAAAATTCAGGTCCACACTTCCATCCAATCATATCACTCTCATCCAGTTTTCAGCACACGTTCTGCTCCACCCTTCCACAATCCTGTCTTTTCTGTTTTCACTCTGTCTGCTTGCAATGGCAGTGGCACGACACATCCATTGTCCACGTCCATTTAGCCACTAAAAACCAGTAGCTAAATGGACTTGGCCTGTCTGCTATACCTGAGTAGCAGGATGCCCTGACCTATTAGCTATATTATATCTGTCTTTATTAAACATTTATTTGCAAACTGTCTTACCTCTACATAATCAATTTGACCCTGTTGCTACAGTGAGGCAAAGCAAAGTGCAAGAATTGGGGAGGATACAGGATAGGTGCCGGTGGGCACTAGGGACATCTGGGCACCTCGATGTAAAATTGGCTATTTTGTCCAAAATTTTTAAAATATATAAATAATGAAAAATGGTCTTAAGTAATGTAGTAGAAGTATACATGATGTGAACATGCACGGTACATCATTATCAGACTTCATTTTATCCTTTAACTTCTTGCCCAAAATGACTGGTTTTGTCGCAATTTGTAGCAATTGTCGAAATATTAGACCTTAATTGTTGTGTTTTAAGCATGTTCACATCATACTTTACATTACTCAAATATTTTTACATTTTTCAAATATATATTCTTTTATAATTTTGGACTAAATAGCCAATTTCACGTCGAGGTGCCCAGATGTCCCTAGTGCCCACCTATTAGTTACCATTGGAAGCCAAGGTCAAAGATGTGGGCCTGTCAATTAATCATCAGTCAGTTGGACAAAACACTTATACATAGCTGCTACAGTAGCCTATGAGGAGAGCGCCCGTGAAAGCGAGACAGTTTGTCTACTGACATTAATTCAGATGTTAAACTGGTTCACAGCGGTGGGTGGTACAGTGTCTGCATCATAAATAAGTACAGTCGGCTCTCAGCTGAGCCTGTCACTTAGCGCTGGTAGAGTTAACGCAGCAAGCGGACGGGCGCCCCTGAGTCAGCGTTGCCATGTCTGCTTATTATAAGCGACTTTTGGGCTTGTTTTTTTTCGGTAAAGTTGCTTACAAATATTGGAAGTTGCGAGTTGCAGTTTTTGGGGCTTGTTTCTAACACGTAGTTGCTTATTTGGGCTTCCTTCCTAAATATTGTTTAAAGTTAGTTGTAAGTAGTTGTTCTAAAACATGGTCATTGGTCAGGTCAAGGACCCCCAGATTAAAATGTATTTGTTCGTAGACCACCCCCGTACCAGATTTGCGTTGTTAAATTGTTTCAAAAACTTGATTACTAGATTCTTGAAAATAGAAGATCTACAAGCTCACAATGCGTCGCATCGTGGCGCGTTGTGAGCTTGTAGATTGTAGCATAGTGGTCGCTTCTTTTGGACTTGTTTTCATAGACCTGGTTGCTTATTTCTCTCGCAAAATCTGGCAAAGCTGCCCCCTGAACAAGTGACAGACACACGTGACGACGCAGCGGATACTGGCCCGTCCGTACAGCGCTGCTGCTGAACGGAGAGAGATGCCAAGATGGCTGCGAGCAATTATTATGGCTTTACACATGGTGCCGGTCCGCAGTACAGGTAATTCAGTTGATGCGTGCGGTTTTTTTATTGTGTGTGTCAGCGTGCTTTGGCGTTTCACATTCACATGTAACGCTGTCATTAGTCTTATTAGCAACCTCCCACACACACACACCGCTGTTGATGCGGGTTATTAACTGCGTGTCCGTGCAGTGGACGAGCTCGTTTAGCTAGTCTTTCTGGTAAACGGAAGACTCGCCCCAAAACACGCCCGCCCCCCATTTTTTTTCGCGGACCAGCGGTTCTTGTATTCTCGTGTTTGTTTTACTGAGGATAAGGTTAGAGTTAAGTCTCGGCCGGGTTAGACATAGTTTGGCTGAGGTTAAGTTTAGGAATAAGGTTAGGTTTATATATAGTTTCACTGAGGTTGAGTTTAAGAATAAGGCTAGGTTATAGGCATAGTTAACTGAGGTGACGTTTAGGAATACCGGGTGGAGAGCGTTCCGAGGTCGCCGGATTTGCCCCGGGGCGACTGTGTTTTGGGGCGAGCGTTTTGGTGTTCGTTCTTCTGCGCTAGCTTTAGCATGCTATCCTGCAGGAGGCCAGCGGTCGCAGACGCATTTGGCATGAAGCGGCGAGCCTAAAAAATGGTCACACTTGGGATAGAAAGTTGAGAGAGCAGCAGCAGCAGCAATGGACTTCTATGTGTTCAGCTAGCTATGTTACGAAGGCAGACAAGCCCCCCAAGCTATAGCTAACGTTGCTGGCAGCCTGGCTGGCACTGTCTGTTGCAGACTGCAGTTTTTAATGTCTGTGTGACTATAGCCTTGGATCAAGACTATCATAGATGTATTTATTCGAGTCTGACTTTTACCTTCGTATCTATCATAGTCATAGATATGCAAATGTAAAAATCGATTAAAAAATACATCTATGAATCTATGATAGTCTTGATCCAAGGCTAGTGTGACGGGTAGAGGTTTTGACCAACATCACATACCTATTTGATCTTAAAAAGAAGGAAACAAAACAACTGTTTGGCATTTTGTGGGGAATGTCTCTTGACAGTAGTGTGCTAAAGGTAACAGTATAGGTGGGCGCTATGGACATCTGGGCACCTCGATGTAAAATTGTCTATTTTGTCCAAAATCTGAAGAAAAACATTTTTTGGTAAGTAAAATTTACATGATGTAAACATTAGACAATTTCTCTAATATTTCTACAATTGCTTCAAAACCTGTATATCCAGTCATTTTGGGCATAAACAATAATTTGAAGGATACAATTAAGTCTGATAATGATGTATCGTGCATGTTCACATCATGTATACTTTACTTTACTTAATTACCATTACATTTTTCAAAAATATATATATATTTTTAAACATTTTGGACAAAATAGCCAATTGTACATCGGGGTGCCCAGATGTCCCTATAGTGCCCACCTATCCTGTATCCGAGGTAAACAACCGTTGTAATATTTGTCTTTTTATTTAGTGTTTATTTATTTAGTTTTGCAACATCGTGCAAGTTGCAACTGGAGTAGCCATGGATCACAGGACGATGGTATGACATCATGTTTCAAGGCTACCAACTGGAGGAGCCTTTTCTAGTCTAACGATGACAGGGTGGGAAATAAACACCCCATCAGCCAAACTTTGGGTGCTTTACTTTAGTCCGAGACTTGTAAGGAGTGTCTGGTTAATCACTGCATTTAGCAGCCAACGTGGAGTGGACAAAAATATGTCCTGCCTAATTTTGAGTACAAAGTTTGATTGATATTGCTATTCTGAACCATTGGCACACATACCATACCATCTGGTCTCCACATTAATGAGTTCTGACTTTACTTTAAAAGTTTTACCTTTAGCTACTTAACTGCACACACCATCTCATGATTCAAGTATAAATTAAGCACTTTGGTATCCACATTTATAATGATACCAAATTTAGTTTAAAGATAAAAAGAAATAAGTAATAATATTTATTGGCCTTACATAACACTGGGAGATATCTGGATATGGTCTAAATTTGCTATATCATCTGATATACGTTTATATTGTTTTAAATATATAGACCTATTATTATTTAATATTTTTTTGCCTAATTTAGATATTCAATATGGCTTGATGTGTGTGAGTGAGTGTATTGTATTGTATTTATTGCCGAATATTCCTAAATATTAATAGGTTTCCTTTCAGTGTTAATTTTGAGGTTATGACTATATTTATATGGCCTGTATACATGTTGAATACAATTCTAGAATAAAATAATTGCTACAGTACATATAAAGTGAATACAATTATGTACATGTTTGTAATGTGTGCTAGAGAGAGAGAGTGAGAGGTGTGTGTGTCAGAAAGAGGCAGGTAGGGCTGTCACGATTACAAATGTAAGTTGACGATTCATTTGTCACACAAATAATTGCGATTTAATTATTTGAACATTGCAACATATGAATACAATTAAAATGTCTGTTTGGTTTACTTTTTAGGCTTCATAATCACAAATTTGCACAGGGCAGATATGACAAATAACTTAAATATACAAAAGAATTACACAACAAGTTTATACCTTAAAAAATAGCGGAAAACTTAGCGGGAATAGCTATTTCTGCTATTTTTGGGAAATGTTTGAAAATTTACGATTTTGGCGATTATGACAATTATGCAAAATAATTGCGATTATCTCGTATAATTGCGATTAGGCGATTATGTAATAATTGTGACAGGCCTAGAGGCAGGGGGAGAGAAAGAGGAGGAATGGCATTCTCTTACCGATGACAAGATGCAGCATTGTGCCCAAATTATTGCACTCTTTGCCAACTACTTAAACCCTAGTTGATCAGGGTCCGCCTCCTCCAGGGGTCTAGACTTGGACGGTCCGCTCCTTTTTTTCCCTCTGCACCAAATCTCTTTGCAAGCTTTTGTGAGCTTGTAAATCTGCTATTTTCACCAAAGGTTCGCCCCAGAATATGGACAGTCGGACACTAAGTGGTTAAGGCTCTTGCCTTGATAACATTGCTGCCATTATCTGTGGTGACACAAACCAACCACTCCCCGTAAAACGTCCAGGAATTTAACGCATCTTTAAGCAATTGTCTCGCCTGTATGATCTGTGCATAGCTTGTCTGCAAACATGTACTTCTCAGCTCGAGGTCTTCGACATAGTGCTCAGTGAGGCTCAAATAGAGTTGCATTTGTACGACTAGACCACGGGATGGTCGTGAAGTGGTTTACAGCTGACATTTTTGCTGGAACTTTTTCAACTGTGCTGAGCCGAGTGGAGTCACGTCTCACTTTAGCTCGATACATTCATTGTACTTGACGATGTATTTTATCTGATCGAACAGATTTGTTGTGTTGCCTGTTTTCATCGCAACAGCTTTCATGCAAGACTTACAGACAATGATTGTTTGTTCAATGTTCTGTATCATTTAGCCTGTAACCAAACCATTTGCAATTGGTTACAGGCAAACGGCTGATATTTAACGTGTCCTCTTGTTGGAACTAATTGATTTAATTTAGACTCATGATCTATAGCCCAGCAGCACTAGGCTGGCCTAACAGGACATCAGCTTGTTAACACTGTTAATACTTAGAGATCTGTTTTCCTATTCAAACTCTTAATCAGTGTTACTTTTTTTGTTGCTACTGCTTGGTTTTCATCCTGGGTCCAGTATCATATTATTGGATAAAATAGTGCCATTCTTACAACCCTGCTTGCCTTGAATACTACTAGTTTATGTCCCTATTTTGCTGCATCCATGCACCTGTAGTTGGCCAACACTTAGCTATCTATTCCATCCTCCATTGCACTTGTTTTTTCGCCCTTTCCTGTCCTTGTCTATCTTGACACCAAATGCTTTGCTGCTGACAGCATCGGGTACAGTCTGTCAGTGCCAGTGACGGTAACAGTATAGGTGGGCACCAAGGAAGAGTGGGCACCTCTGTGTTAAATTGGCATTTCTTTCCCAAAATGTTCCAAAAAATAAAATATTTGGAAAATGTTTAAAGTAAAGTATACATGATTAGAACATGCTTAAACATTCGAGAATTAAGGTCTAATATTTCTACAATCGCTACAAATTGCTACAAAACCTGAGGTATAAACAAGAAGTTGAAAGTCTGATAATGATGTACCGTGGTGCATGTTCACATCATGTATATACTATACTTTACATTACTTCAGTTCAGACCATTTTAAAAATATTAAATTTTTAACATTTTGGACAAAATAGCCAATTTTACATCAAGGTGCCCAGATGTCCCTAGTGCCCACCTGTCCTGTATCCCCAGTGACTGCTATTGGTTTGCATCGCAAAGAATGCTAATGTTATTGCTTCCATAAATACACATGGTTGTCTTCTTGGCATTACTGCAAATTCCGCTGAGAATACGATTTTCTTTTCTTTTTTCAGTAAGTAGGTCAGTGTGTACTGGACGGTGCCTTCTGACTTTACTGCCCAATGTAATGCCTAAAGTTCTTTTGGCCAATACACCATTAGTACCTGTGGTATTAGTTGAGCCTCTTGTCGGTGCTTCATTATGAGAAACACATTGTACAGCACCTAAAGTAGTCTGCTCTGACATAAGGAGCTTAATAATGGAATGCATCTGATTCTGGTAGAACCTAAATTAGAGGGGAACTGCTGATATTTAACGTGAGACACAGAACACATTGCGAAGTGTTATGTACGTTTTTTCACATGTCCCCAGTCCCCATGATCCCATCAAATTATGGCGATAGGATTCACATTAGATAACAGCAATGTTCCCCTTTGTCTAGATGTTTAGGCATACTGTCAGTGTAGTGTGGAGTGTAGATGGAACCTACCTAACCTCAGCCAGCTTAACACACTGAAGTTACTGCTGTGAAGGATTTTTCTGAGCAGGCTTTTTCACGGCAGGATTTTAGAATAGAACACATCAACACAATCAATCTTTAAACACAATTTGAATCAATGGCTTATTTCCAAACAAAAGATTTCTATTGAAGGCAATGGACCCTTCGCTAAACCCCACCCCAAAAGCGATTGTCCAATGCCAGCTTAGCAACTGTTGTTAGCCTGGCATAGGTCTGGCAAGCTTTCGTCACCTGCCATGGCTGTCAATGTTATTTCGCCCGCACACACACAATCATTTGCAACATAATAGCAAGAATAGGAATACCACGATAACGCAATGGTGACTATGAACCACGTACCCAAACCCGTTGGAGGCTGCTTTTCCCAAGCTGAAATCTGCACTTAAACTGCAAGGCTGCATGGCTGTGTTGTTGAACACATACACAGCTTAACGTCGGGAAAGTTACACGACTCACTCGCCCAGGTGGTGTCAATAATAGGCTGCTAATCACCGTAATCGTAACAAAATTCAGATTCGCAGCGCTGCCTGTTTCGGATTCCGCACGTTAAAGTATATTAATTCATTTGTTCGTCTATTTATTAACCACTACTGCAGTCTTACCCTGCGGTACATGAAAACTCCTGTTACAGTCATGGATCAACTTCAACCTGGTGTTTGAACTTTCTCCATTTACGCCGTACATCTATATAAACGTTCAGATTTCAAATATAAAGTGCTTACCCCATGGCCACGGATGTTACAATTATGCACAGGACTCTTAAAAGTGCCCGTATATTCTGTATTGTTCAATAAAAAGCATTTTAATCCGATCAGTGGCCATTTTCTCATAATGTATCGGAGTGCAATACACCTACCAACCGATAGGGTCACTCAGTTGAAAGCATATGGAGAAAATGGCCACCGATCAGATTAAAATGCTTTTTATTGAACAATACGGATGATACGGGTACTTCTGAGAGCCCGTACATACATGTAAAATCCGTGGCCATGGGATAAGCACTTTATATTTGAAATATGAACGTTTATGTAGCTGTACGGGCCATAAATGGAGAAAGTGCAAACACCAGGTTGAAGTTCATCCATGACGGTCGTGACAGTCGACCGTCGTGTATCCATGGCTATTACTCCCTCTAACATTTCCCATGTTTTTAGTGTATTGAAATAATATCATGCACATTTGTCCAGTGCATAGCCTACTGCAGGCCTTGTTGACTAGATTTAGAAGAGATTTTGAAGCTCTTGCTCCTGAAATGATCGATTATTTTTAAGGGGAAAAGCCATAATTTAACATGCAAGTCAATGGGTGAGAAGCAGAGCTTGCCAGGCGCTGCCAGGCCTGGGTGTGACTAACTTCGCACCACCAGTCACAGAGTGGAGTGGGTGGGGCTTACCGAAGGGTCCATTGCGTACACACCAGCTAGTTAATTAAACTGTGCTTCTCTCTCTCCTCTCTTCCCGCTCATTTCCTTCCCTCTTCCTCAACTGTTCCTTCCAACAGTACCCAGCCTCCCCCATCCTACACCCACCCCTCCACAGCCAGCTACAGTGTGCAGCAGGCTCCGGCTGTGGCTCACGCTGTGACTGCTTCCTACGCTCCAGCCCCAGTTCAGGCAGCCCGACCAGTGGTCTCTGCTGCTTATCCTGCCTATCAGACCCACCAGGCACCCCCGGACTATGGCTACAGGCAGCCAGACCCCCCAGCACCCCCCCAGCCCACCACCACCCCACAGACGTATACTCAGGTATACTCAGACATGGTCAGTCTGATTTCACTTTGCTTGTGATACTGTTGTAAATTCTCATGGCACGTTGTGTTCATGTTTGATTTAACATCCGAGATGTTATGACTCAATAAAAAGCGTTATTGAATGCAATATTTTACAATGTGGACATTACAACTGTACATTAATTGAATGAAATGCTTTGGGGTTACTTGCTGCAATTCTTCAGTGTAGATCTATTATTTGACATAACTGTTTGGTGGATTTTATTACACATAAAGGATGGTGGATTTTATTACACATAAAGGATAATAAAGGAGTGACAACTTATTGATGATAGACTATCATAATTATGTAATTATAACTAATTATAGACTGTATGGATTAACTTGAAATTCAAGTGCCGTTTGCAATTTTTGTTCACGTCTGTTTTTGCAACATGTTCAATTTTTGACATAAGTAAGTAAGCCCTGCCGAGCCATGTGGTCCGTAGGGCAGGAGCCTATCTCCTGTTTCTTTAGCGCGAGGCGGCTTGATGTACAAGTACACCCCCTGGACATGACGCTAGTATGTCGCAATTCTTCAGTGTAGATTAGATATAACATTTGACTTAACTGTTTGGTGGATTTTGTTACACATAAAGGATAATAAAGTAGTGACAATTTATTGATGATAGACTATAGATTGTGCATCTATTGATGAATACCTTGGATACCAACACTTACAGGACAGCTACAGCTATGGACGGGCCCCAGCAGTGACTGCCTATGATAATAAACAGTACTACCAGACCAGTATAGCCCCAGCCCAGAGGACAGCCACAGACAACTACTACCAGACTGGTAAGTCCATCTGCATTTATTCTGTCCGTCATCATTGCGTTTCATATAACCTGCAGCTGGAGACTGTTCCCGTTTCAATTACAGTTGAGAACTTAAAATAGTAATTTGCAGTACTTTGGTGGAGGGGTGATTTGCCTACAATCTTTGTATTGTTTGTTTCACACTTTCTAAGTATATAAGTGTAATGTGATATGCTAAGGAATGTGTCTGGTGTCCAAATGCTGGTGTAAGGTGGATTAGATAGCTTGACTGCCTTGCCCGTAGTTCTCTGACAGGCAGTCCCAGAGGATGTGATTCGAGAATCAAATATCTCTCTCTCTCACTCTCTGCCTTTCCCTTCCTTTCTGCACTGCTCTTCCCTTCCTCACTCTCAGTAGGTGTAAAGAGTGGCTACACTCCTGCCTCCTCCACGGTGTACAGCCAGCCCCCTCCTCCACAGAGGCAGGTGACAGCCTTGAAACCCCTGACTCCAGCCTGCTCCAGCTATAACATCTACCCAGTGTCCACAAGTGTCCAGCAGTCTCCCTCACCCATATCCTCCTACACGCCCACGGCATCTGCCACCTCCTATTCTGGTGAGAGAGATGAGGAACTGCAGTACATTTAGATTGTCCTAACGTCTAGTTTAGCCCAATTCCACATGTAATAAGACCGTTATGTCAGAAGTAAGTTTCCCATATTTTTTTCTTACCAATGCACAGGATCTAGCAGGAGCAGGAAGAGCATGCATACGCCTGGTTTGCGTGTTATAGGAAATTGCTTGTTACCAAGGGAGTGCTTCTAATGACTGATGTTTAGTTGAATTCGGTCCACAACACTAGGAACTTATGCAGACTAGAATTGTATATTGTTAACTGCTCTTGGCGCTTGCAAGACATACACCTGCTTAGTTGTGCCATTGTGTGCATCATTTTGAGTGTGTTCGTGAATTAACTCTGGGGGAACGCTTTTGAGTGTTCTGGCTTGTCATTATGGAATTCAGAGCATTCACTGCATTCCTGATCGAAAAATTCAGAGCACTGTGCTCTGGGAGCACTCAAAGCGCACACCAGATACTCCAGCTGAAAAGACTCTTTGTCCGAGCATCAAAATGTGATGGGTATGGCAAATGGTGATGGTAGGTATTGTTATCAGCTATGCAAAAACAAAAGTGTATTATTCATATACACTATAAGAAGTAGACAACCCATAAGTTGTTTTCAGAACGTGCAACGTTGGCAAACATAACTTGGGCTTGTGTCTGTTTGCCATCTTGACACACTGGTTAATGCAGTATGTCTTTCTGAAGAAAAGAAAATATATATTTTTACAAATTCTACCGTCTTTCACAGCAGAGCGTTAGAGTGGATATACGAACGCACCTTTTATCGAAAGCACTTCACAGTATCATCTTATATTAACCCATTGACTGCCAATCGCGTAGATCTACGCGAACCTATTTAAAGCCGCCACGTGCCAGTCGCGTAGATCTACGCAAATTCTTTTTTTGAGCCAAAGACCAAGGAGATATGATTTTTCGAAGATCTAGACTCCTATCCACTTCCTTGTTAACTTAAAACTTAAAAATTCTGTATCTCGGCTCCTGAGTATTTATTAATTTTCAATGAAAAATCTCTGGCAGTGGGCAAACGCGGCCAGAAATAATTCAGGCAGTGAATGAGTTCAAATTGGCTTAAGGGAGGACCGGCCGGCAGACCACGTCGTCACGCTCTTGTCACTATGACTCAGTTATAACCATGTAAGGAGTTCCCAATGCAGCGACGCTCAAATATGGAATGTGTTGTCTAACCTCATTGTGTCGTCATGGCATCAAAGGCGCAAACAAATCAGTCAGCTCCATATATGAGCACAAAGGGGCATGCCCATATATGGACATATACTGATGACATGAGCGATCTCCATATATGGGCATAAACGGCACAAGGACTGACTGATACAGCGATCCGGTTGTCCAGAAGAACCACAGTTCTGACTGATATGCCCACATTATGGTCACATGCATATATGGGACCTTGCATTGTCTCCTTGCTTTCTCCTAAAACATTTATGTGGAGACAATGAGTGAAAGAAAGAGTGTCTGTTTAATTGGACAAAGAGATATTGAGTGACTGGCAGGTGCCTCTCTACACGTATTCAACTCCTGCATTTGACTTCATGCTCCTTGCTCAGTCTACTAATTATAGACTGTATGGATTAACACTTGATGAAATTCAAGTACCCTTTGCATATCTTGTGCATGTCTGTTTTTGCAACGTGTTCAATTTGACACAAGTAAGTAAGCCTTGCCGAGCCATGTGGCCCATAGGGCAGGAGCCTATCTCCTGTTGCTGTAGTGTGAGGCAGCTTGATACTAGTACACCCACTGGACATGATGCATTGGGTCCCATTTTTATGGAGGTCTTTTCTTTTGGTATGACCCGACTGGGGAATCAAACCCCGACCTCCCAATCTCAGGATGGACACTGGCCACAAGGCCACTGAGCTGGCATACACGCTCTCTGTCTCTCTAATGGCAAAGTTGCCAATTTGTAACCCGAATCCTAATGTTTGATTGCGAAGAGCACATCTAAAAATCATAACATCACTTAAAGCATTGTGTGTGTCTGTGTGTCGAGACCTCGTTTCAAGGGAGGTGGAACATTTCTGCTAGCCTACTTAAAACGAAGCATTTTACATAGGCTAGCAGCTAGTAGGCTTCATCTAAAAGGGCGACGTTGCCCTTAAAGCATTTCTCTGTCTTTCTGTCTGTCCTTCCAGTTGCCCTGGATCACTATTTTACTGTCCTCTCACTTTCAGGCATCAGCTACTCCAGTTACGACTCAAGTGGCTACACCTCCACTTCCACCCCCTCATACTACCAGCCAACACAGGTTACAGTCTCCCAGCCCCAGCCCCTTCCCCAGCAGACCCAGCCCTCCATCCAGCAACCCCCCAAACAGCTGACCAGCTCTTCCTGGAGCAATGCGGGCAGCAACATGGTGACAACCCCGGCTATAAACACCTACAAAAAACCAATGTTCCATCAGAGCAAGTTGCAGAAACCCAAAGGGCCTCCCAAGCAGCCACAACTCCATTACTGTGACATATGTAAGATTAGCTGTGCTGGCCCTCAGGTAAGAGTGTACAACAATGCATTGTGAAAATCCAACTCCTTTTATGACTCCTTTTTCAGTGACCACGTGGTTGGAGGCACTTTAGGTTCAATTCCCTCTACTACCAAATTATGATCATAATGGTATATTATGATCAATCATATACTGTATGTCCTCTTGACATTTCCTTGAGCAGCAGTACTGTAGCTCTGAATCAGAACATTAGCTAAGTGTAAATGTGTTTATTAGACTCTTAACATAAACAGGATTATCACATGGTGCTGTTATAGAACAATCAATGGTGGTCAGTGATGTCTTGACCCTTTAACTGTGTCCACTTCTCTTAGACGTATCGGGAGCACCTGGAGGGCCAGAAGCACAAAAAGAAGGAGGCGGCCCTAAAGTCTGGGGGCCAGGCAGGCGCCAACAATGGGCCCAGAGGGATTCAAACTCAGTTACGCTGTGAGCTTTGCGACGTGTCCTGCACCGGGGTTGATGCCTATGCTGCTCATATCCGTGGGGCCAAACACCAAAAGGTTAGCAGTTAGCACAACTTAGCAGCTTTATGTTACTGACTGGCTGACTGCTATCAAGAAAAGTATATTTATAGGAGGAATAGGAGGCAGCCATAGAAAATATTGAAGCAAATAAATCACACTGGATATTGGTGCAGTGAGTACTCATGTGACCCCTGAAAGCTGCCAAGTCTCGTACCGATACCTCCCTCAGGGATCTGTTAAGGCATTAGGTGTCTACAGCACTCGCACAGTGCCATCTCCCCTTTTCTTTTTTGAGAACGTTTTTTTCGGTTTCATGTTGCCATAAAATAACCTTTATACATAAAATGCTGGTATGCACCAGCACATTATGTGCACAAAGACCTAAATCCATATGCTTACATACATCCATATTACTATACTATGTATGCATGTACACTTCAAAATATAAAGAAATATACAAATTAACCCCCCAAAATTCAGTGGCTTGTAACCAGAAAGACTGTACCTCAGAGCGTTCCTCAAACAAACTGTATGTGTAAAAGTAACTATGGAGCTTTGTAGACATAGTTGAGATCAGTCTAACTTGATTAGATGTCTAATTCTAGGCTTTAAGTTCTATTTATGAATCTTAGGTCAAAGTTTTGGTGATTAGGATTTTCTGAAGCTTTTCTAATGTTATTCCAAATAGTTTTCTATAGCTATTTCAGGAAAAATAGAGCTATAGTAATTTTGTTTGGATTGCAATTGGTTTATAGGAACATTGTCTTGTATTTCTTTGGAAAGGTGGTGAAACTCCACACCAAGCTGGGGAAACCCATACCTTCAACTGAGCCAGTGTTGGTGAATTCTGCACCGGTTTATACGACAACGACAGCCGGGAAACATCCCGCGTCAGCTTCGGCTCCGACCTCGTCAGCTTCTACAGCAATGGCGACCACACCTGCAACGCTGGCCAAACCAGCAGTCATGAACACCACTACCAAAACAACGCCATTGGTCAAGAAGCCAGCTCCTTCTAAAATAACCGTCCTTTGTAAGTTGGCTGCTTAAATCTGCACCTTTTTTTTATGTGAGTGAAAGTAAACCCATTGATGTGTTGTGTAGCTTTTATAATATGTTGTGATATAGATGGCGGCCATTGCTGAATGCGTTGATAGGCCGCCTGGGAAACAGATGGTCCCTGGTTTTTGTGTCAAAGTGTTCCTGAGCAAGGCACTTAACCCTAACTGCTCCCTGGTCACTTTATTAATGGCAGTTGACCACTGCTCCTAATAGTTAGGATGGGTTAAATGCAAAGCAAAACATTTGTATGTGCATAATGTACTGTAACAAAAATGTACCTCAAAGGAGTGGGTGGGGGACCATATTGTTATGTTAATATTATATTATCGCCTGATAGAATGTTACAGTGGTTATAAACCAACTTTGCCTCCATTAATTCTAGGTTTTATAGATCATATTTAAAGTGTTTCGGTAATTAACATCTGGAATACTGACATGTTGCTCGTCTCACAGCCAGCAAGCCGGCCAGCGCTCCAGCAGTAGTACCAGTGAAAGCAGAGGAGCCTAAGCATCCGAAGATGGAACAACAGAGTGATGATGAAGAAGATGAGGATAGTGACAGAGCAGGGGGTCAGGGAGATGTCCAACCTGTGGGACATGACTATGTTGAGGAGGTAGGTAAACAACAATTATTATGTGTGATATAGTATTCATAAAAAATATTACATTTCAGTTCCTAAACTCGCTAATAATCGTCCATCATTCATTAATTTTCCCTTTATTGGCAACAGTGATGATTTTGTCGACTAAAACTATGACGGAAAAAGTTCGTCGACTACCTTTTTTTCACTGACAAAAACGAAATAAAAACGTAAGCTACGTTGACTAAAACTAAGACTAAATATATTGACAATTTCATCAACAAATAACAGCTAGACTAAAATGTTAGTGAGGGACGAGTGGAGAAGAGGTCCAGTAGAACTAAAAGACTAATCACTTTGTGTTTGGTTGCGCTCGGGTGTTGCGCTCTGAAAATAGCAGATCTACACGTTGTGAGATTGTAGATCGGCTATTCTCAGCATGCATTCAACCAAGTGTAAAATCAGCCATTACGACGCCATCGCGACCCGCCAAAATACATTTTAGTCGACTAAATCAACTGTAGATTTAGTCGACTATTATCTTATGATATTTAGTCGACTAAACTAGGCAAAAACTAAAACATTTCAGATGACTAAAACTAAATGGAATTTTATTCAAAAGACCATGACTAAAACTAAATAAAAATGTGCTGTCAAAATCAACACTGATTGGCAACGAGAACTGGGTGTCGCTACTACCTGTCGCTGGCTGTACTGTCTGGAGGTGCTAGAGAGATGGCAAAGTTGCCAACTGGCTGATGTCTTGTCTTGCGCTCTCGGAGACTGCAAGACATAAAACTGTACACTCTCAGATCGATGCCATGTCCACTCATTATTCTAACAACCATGCATGGTGCAGTCACTAAGTGTACTAAGTGCTAAAATCACTGTCCCCCATCCAGCCGACGGTGCTTAAATACGTGTGCATATACTTGCACCTACATGAGCTATTGAAGGGTTTCCTATAAATACAACAAGCGCTCAAAATGTTATCCACAAATGGTTCAACAACTACTGCTTTCCACTGTTCGTTATGGAATAGGGAATATGAGGCTAATATTCATTACAGTTCTTAAAGTTGACAATTATTGATGTAACATTAGTTTAGAGGGACAGTTGTTAATTTAAATATCTGTATTTTCTGGACAAAACATTCCAGCATTGCCTCTATCTCACGTACTACTAATATACACAGTTTGTACAAGTAGTACTAAATACTATTTACTTCAGTTAACGCTTAAAAGAAGAAAGATATTTTACCTCTTCACACATATATGATTGAGTTTTCTTTTTCTTTCTCTTCTGCACTGTAATTGTATTTATTTTTTACTTCTATTGTTTTATGCATCCTAATGTAATTTTAGAATTGTGTTTCCTTTGTTTGATGTTTTGTGTAAAGCACATGGAATTGCTGTGTGTGTTTGTGTGTATATATTAGGGCTGTCAGAACGAATTTCACTATTCGAAAATAATTCGAATGTGAATTCTTTTTTATAATATTCGAATGCTAAAATTGCCGTTACGTTTAAAGTTACGTTTTAAAAAGTTATGTTTAAAAAAAAGAATTATAAATTATATAACATATTCGAAAATATTCGAATATTAAAAATAATAAAGCATTGAAATTCGAATGGGATTATAGAGGAGAACTGACAGCCCTAGTATATATATAAATATGATTTTCAGCCCTTCATCTGTGTGTATTTCATGTGTCCATTGTCTTGAATTATCTCCAGGTTCGTAATGATGATGGCAAGGTCATTCGCTTCCACTGTAAACTCTGTGAATGCAGCTTCAATGACCCTAATGCTAAAGACATGCACCTGAAGGGAAGAAGACACAGACTGCAATACAAGGTAAAAGATTTAAAAAAAATCTCTATTGTTAAGACATCTTTAGAGATGGATGCTCCAGTAGAAGGTCATTTTATGGTACTTTTAATTGCAGGTTAATGAAGTTAATCATACTTGGATAAAGTATTTGAGTTCTGAGTTAAAGTGATATTCCATGATATTTCAAGCCCTATCTACTATCTGGAACAAGGTTCTATCATCTCAACTGGTCAAAATGGTCTATGAAATAAAGCTCCTCAAAGTGCACAACAAAACAAACATTACCCAAACACAGAGAGAGTGATTTCCTACATTACTCATGATACATTTTGCCCTGCGACTAGCAGACAGGCAATAATAGTAAATGAGAAATAGTGTCACTGTGTGACATTGTTATTCACTGGCCACAAGATGTCGTATTTGCTTCTGAAAAGATCTTTGCTACCTCTGGATTTTTAAAGCAGTGTACAGCTCTTTGTACTTATTTTTTAAAGATAATGTAACTAATAATATGTATTTAATATAATTATTTGCAATACAACTATAATATATATTTAATATAATTTTATATTAGATATTTTATGATATGGTGTCTGAAATATTGTGTCTGAGAGATTGCAGGAAGAAGTGCATGCATTAAGTCTCTAGTTTTGCCCGGTTCTTGGTCCCTGTGCAGAAGAAAGTGAACCCGGAGCTTCCTGTGGAAATCAAGCCCAGTAACCGTGCCAGGAAGCTGCAGGAGGGCAAGCTGAGAAAACAGAAGCAGAAGGCAGTGCTGAAGAGACAGAGAGATGACGAGCAGCGCTGGCACATGGAGATGAGGTCAGACTCATGGCCAAGGCAAGGATGATCAGTGCTGTAGTCCGGCTGCAGTGTGCCAACTCTTTTCATGTGTGATCTGTGAAATAAGGTTTGATCTTGTATTTGTTTGGTACAGAACAAAGAGAAAGGGAAATATATGGAAGATACCAATGTATCGCCAAAGTATATGTAAAAGAGGCTTTAATGAAGTTGATATCAGTATGGGGAAAAAGTTGGTCAGTTCACTGTATATGGCACACATGGGCAACATACGGCCATGTTAATGGTTTTGAGAGTAATTAATTTAACTTGACTCCAATTAATAGTAATTAATATTTACCATTTCAGTACTATACTTGCATTCCTCCATCCGTATATGTACTCAAATGTTCTATGTTTATAATTTAACAGTGAAACAGTCAACCTTGAGTCCATATTTATAACAATGCAATGTGTTTTGGAGTGGTGCATATCAGTTAAGATAAGATCCTGTATAAATGTATAGGCTCATTTAAAAGTTGATACGGCATTGACGTGGATTGTTTTATGTAAGTAATCTTTTCATTTTAACGCCAGAGTACACCAGAGTGATACAGTACAGTACAGCTGTAAAAAAAATCTACATTTTGTAACTGAAAATTCTTGAAAGCAAGGACCTTATTATAAAGATAGTCTGGCATGTCTACCAAATTCATGCAGTTTGAACATAATTCAGCACTATGTTTTTCAAGTTTTCAATCCAATTGTACAATGTGTGGCCCCTCATTCACTTTATTGTGAAGTATGGCCCTCTGGAAATAAATGCTGCCCACCCTTGGTATATGGCTATCAGTACTTACGGTATTAGATCTTTCCCTATTGCTTGACCTTTTTTTTGGGTGATTTTATAATTTTGTTTTATCATTTGTGTGACTGCAGGAGTCTAGCTGTCAATAAGATTGTCAGTTTCTCTCCTCAAATTGTTTTTCATAATTGTTTTCTACTTTTTCCAATATGTAACTTACATTTTTATAATGTAAGTCAATGGGGCTGTGATCGGGCTGAAACGCATTTTGAGTATTGTGTCATAGATGCTTGACATCACAGGCTGGCCACATGAACTCTGAGATCCACATTAGAGCCAGTGTTGATTTCGTCGACTAAAACTATGACAAAATGTTCGTCGACTACCTTTTTTCACTGACGAAAACTAAATGAAAACGAAATAAAAAGCTATGGTGACTAAAACTAAATATACTGACAATTTCGTCAACAAATCAAAAACTAGACTAAGATGTTATGGAGGCATCTAGTGGAGAAGAGATCCAGTAGAGCTAAAAGACAAGTCATTTTATGTTTGGTTGCGCTCGGGTGTTGTGCTCTGAAAATAGCCGATCTACAAGCTCACAACGCGTCGCGCTGAGACGCGTTGTGAGCTTGTAGATCGGCTATTTTCAGCATGCAACCAAGTGTAAAATCAGCCATTACGACGCCATCAAGGCACCGCCAAAATACATTTTAGCCGACTAAATCAACTTTAGATTTAGTCGACTATAACCTTATGATATTTAGTTGACGAAACTAGACAAAAACAAACATTTCAGATGACTAAAATATGATTAAAACTAAATAGAATTTTATTCAAAAGACTATGACTAAAACTAAATCAAAATGTGCTGTCAAAATCAACACTGATTAGAGCCACACCGTTCCCATGTGGATCCCGACATCCACATGATTTGATTTTATTTCCAGTCATGATTATCTGTACTGTATGTGTAGATAGAACATCCACAATCCCCCCCCCCCAATGTATAGCATGTGCCCTTTAATCTGTGGTTTTATGCACAGATGGATTCATAAATGTCTTGTTCTACTGTCACCTCCCTTTCCCTCTCTCCTCCAGACGCTATGAGGAGGACCTGTACTGGAGGAGGATGGAGGAGGAGCAGATGTACTGGGGGGAGCAGAGACGTAGGTTGGCTCCACCTCCCCTGATGAGCCGCCCGGGGATGCCAGTACCTCCTCTGCTGGTGAGCGCTAACTGCAACGCTGTTTTGCGGTTGTGTTCAATTTGTTTTAACAGGATGGATTTAAGATAAGATCATGGATTTGGATTGATGCCATCCACTCCCTCCAAAACATATTCTATTTTGTAGTGTATTTAACATTTTCATCTAAACTTGCATCTACCCCCTCAGACATGTGTCCGGCGGCCAGATTCCCCTGATGACCGCCACATCATGGCCAAGCACTCCACCATCTACCCTGTGGAGGAGGAGCTGCAGGCTGTCCAGAGGATCGTCTCTCACTCAGAGAGAGCCCTCAAACTGGTGTCTGACTCCTTGTTGGAGAAAGAGACACCACCTGCTGCTGCTGCTGCTGCTGCTCCTCCTCCTGCTACTCCTGCTACTCCTGCTACTCCAGCTACTCCAGCTACACCCACCACACCCACCACTGCTACTGAGGATGGAGAGGAAAAAGAGTAAGTGAAGGGTTCCCATATATTTTAAAAAGGACGTTCTATGTATGTCACTTAATACATGGCATCATTAAATCACAGCAGGAGACTATCTGATATATGGTGCAATTTTATGGTCAAGGTTGTTGATTGGTGAACCAATTGATCTGCCTGTTGGTTCTATTCACTTGATTTCCTACCATAGGGCTAATTTAAGTGTTAACCACTTAAACCCCATACGGGTAACAGGAGTCCCTCAGGGCTCAATACTAGTGTATTTTCTGTTCTCTGTTATTGTGGGGAAAGATTTCGCTGAAAATAGCCGATCAACAAGCACCCAAACTGAGCTTGTCGATCTTCTATGTTCAGTGAAAGCTTTCCTCGCAATACCGATACTGAGGTTTAAGTGGTTAAGGTAAAAGACTTGATTTCTGACTCTTTCTCTGTGACAGTGTTGAGATTCCTGGACGGCTGCTAAAAGGAGTGATGAGGGTGGGCATCTTGGCCAAAGGCCTGCTTCTCCATGGAGACAGGAACGTTGAGCTTATCCTGCTGACTGCTAAGAAACCCACTGTTACTTTACTGAGGACCATAACCAAGCAGCTACCCAAGGAACTGGCTGTAAGTAAAGTCACCTGTCTTGCCTCAGGCTTACAGAGATGTAGAGGTCATTCATTGACTGTTAATGTAGGAAATGGTTGGATCCCCTTCCCAGTGCTCTGCATCAGGTTATGAGAGGGCTTTTGGTATATATTTGGAATCCATGCAAGTCATTTAATGATTTTGCTTAAACAAAACTTTAGTCTCATGTTTTCATGAGAGCAACTCATAAGCCATTGCCTTCCATGGGGGTGCGTGTGAGATACATTAAATCTAAAACTTCTTAAATTCTTAAATAATTTGTTGACCGGGGTCTCCCAGGGTTCTGTACTTGGCCACCTGCTTTTTTCGCTAAGCCGAAAATACAGATCTACAACTCGCAATGTGTCACATTGAGACACGTTATGAGCTTGTAGATATTATTGCCGAATGTTAACCTATTTTGGGGAATGTTCGCCTATTATGACATGCGCAAAGTAGGGATGCTAGGGTTAGGTGGTTAAGAACCATGGGTAAAGGTTAGATGAGAAAGAGTCCTAAATTACCCATTATCACTATTTTACTCAATGTCATATGGAAGAATGCTGTACGTAATCACAAACAGGGAATTATTTTCTGTCAAATAATAAATCACTGTTTTCCTTTTTATGCATGAAACCAACAGGACTCGCAAGCATAAGAGCATGGGTGCTCCGCTCGCAAAGATTTATTTTCCGCTCTGGGACGGAAAAAAAAGCTTGTCTGTGCGTATTCTCGTAGAAATACTTTGTATATTTTGGATGACTAGACGTGCCGGTTTGGGGACACAATCAAGAGCGTGTGCGACACGTTTTGGGTGGGTTCGGTGCATAATTGTGCTAGAGTAAAGAACATGGGGGCAAAAAAGTGCTTTATTAATTGAATGTCATGATTTAGCAGTGATACAGTTATGTATAGCAGTGATTTTTTTAATTGAGTTCTCTTTATCTGCCTTTAGGACTGATTTAGCTGATATCCAAGAAGAAATGTGGAAGATTCTCAAAGGCTTCACAAACTTTCAAGCACCAATGTATATTCATAATATGAATATGAATGAATTTTATTGTCTTGGATGCTTAACTCTTTAACTGAGTTTTTCAGAAAAGTGTCAAGCCACTGCCAGCGATTCCGAGTGTCAATCATGGAATATTTTCCGTGATCGCCTCATTACATGTACGGGGGTCTCAGAGAATCGGGGAAAAAATGTGCCCGGTCGCGATAATCCTTTCCATAGTTAAGGGCAGTTCAATGTAGTTTGTTTTCGCCTAAAAGCAACAGAAAACAGAGTAAAATGGATTTGTATAAATCCTATAATACTGAACAAAACCAGCTATAAATCCTATAATACTGAGCTTAATTTTGTTGTGATCCCGTGATTTCTGTGTGTACTCTTCTTCGGTGATCCTGGGATCATTTACAGGCTGCGGAACAGTGCCCTCTTTCGTAAACCACTGAAAACAGAAACTCGTCATTGGCGGTGTGAGCCTTGGCAAAATATGACGAGATTTCTCGTCATTCGCAGTCAAAGAGTTAAAGACTATATTATAGTCTTTTAGCAGCCAGGACAATAAAATCAGTCTCACTAAATATCACTTCATGCTTTATACCCGTAGCTTTTGAAATGCATATGACTGAATTTGAGAATGCAAATGGATTTTCTTCTGTGCCCTACAACAGTTCAAGTTTGCATCAGTTAACATTCATTACAGTGTCCAAAGATACTTAATCCTGCTCCTTGCTCCTGCAACTTAAACTTGGAGTAAGTGTCTGAGCAATTATCTTAGGATATCTTGCTCTAGTACTACTGTATTATAAAATAATTTGATTGGAAGTGCAAACAGACATTCTTTATGTCCTCAAAGCGTTCCCATTTACTCAATTTCCAGACTGCTTTGTCTTAAATCTAAATGGCATAATAGGAGTCTTGGATTTCTCGATTCAAGCAGATGAACTGTCTTAGGCCACAGGAATGACGTGTGGAGTTTTAAATTGACTGGTATTTCCCTTTTGAAGGCTGTTCAGGAGACATGTAAAGAAGACCGCTAATTGGGATGTGTTTTATAATTAATCTCTTCCTCCTACTACTTGCTGTAGTTGTAATGAGTGTTTCATCACAAGTGCTTTTAACTGATCTTTAGATCCACTGCCTGGTTATGACACCCAAATCCTACAGAGTGAGACTGGGGAATTTATTTTTCAGAAAGAAAACATGTTTCCCATGTTTAGCACATCTCATAGAAAACATTATTTGTACCCAAACTTGAGAAATACAATTATCAACATAGCTCACCATTTTAAATAAGGGGTCTCAAATCCCAGTAGTTATTTGAAAGCCCCCCCCACCAAAGCTGGCCCTTTTGCCTATTTTTTATATTCACAAAGAGACTGTCCCCTGCATCCCCTAACTCCTCTGTAGAGAGTAATCCCCAGTGTCCTTTTAACCGGCAGACATTTTCTGAAGATCAGTATGAGGTGCAGGCTCACCCAGAGGAGGCCAACATCGTGATATTTTCAAGCAAGGAGCCCAAAATGCAGGTGACGATTTCCCTCACCTCGCCGCTGATGAGGGAGGACCCTGCCACTGAGAAGGACAAGCAGGCAGGAGGAAAAGCGGCTGAGAAAGGTTAGAGAAGCCAAAGCTTTTAGTACCAAGGTGACTTTAATGTTAAGCCTGATTTATACTTCGTCGTACGAGGGTGTCCTGTGCCAAAAATGGCCGATCTACAAGCTCTCACAATGTATCAAAGTGTGTTGCGAGCTTGTAGATCTGCTCTGGTCGGTGTGAGGCACCGTTGTACAACAGAGTATAAATTAGGCGTTAGCATTGTGTGTTTTGCACTATAAATCCCTCCCACAATTAGCCTATATTTTAGGCTGAAAAGACCCTAAATGAGGCCAAACTAGAAATGGGACTTTTAACCAAGCCCATATACAGTATCATCTTTCTAACTAAAACAACAAAAACGGTGTTCATATATATTTTTCTTTATCCCCTTCCCACTTTAAAACCCAAAAGATTTGACTCACACCCATTCATTTGTCCCATTGCTTTTTATTTCCCCATTGTTTGCAGTTATACTAGTGCCAAACAGATTCTTTGTTTTTCTCCAACATGGGAATCTAAAGCCGGGCTCTCCGACCTTTCTGTGCCTGTAAGGGTGTGTGTTTTTCTATGAATACACACTCTGTTAAACCTTTTGGAAATTCGAATGAAAATGGACAATGGAAGTGATTTAAGAAGTGATGTTCAGATAATGCCCAGGGATGAGACTGCATCACAGCATTGATACGAATAGTAGTTTTTAAGATTTCCTATTGCACTCTTCATGAGATGTTTTGTTGATAATGATCATAGGAGGTCCACGACTTCCCACTCCCTTATCTCTCATCCCTGCGATGTTAAATGGCATTATCAGTATTGATAAGGTGTTGGAGTGTCATTCTATTTCCTCGCAATGGTCTCTACTGAAATAATGAGATTAGTAACACCTTTATTGTTACTCGCCCCCTGCATTGCAGTGCCAGATCATTGTGATATAAACACTCCTTCACCTACTACAATAAAGATGCCGTTCAGCATGTACATTTTGTTTTTCTCCCCATTTAGAAAACATTAAATAAATGTTTTCTGTGGCCTTTCTTTTTTTGCTTGGGTTTGTTGATCAGTGCCCCCCAACTCCTGTATCAGCAGACCTAGGCAATCCATTGGCTATTCTGAAGTCCACACTCGTATACATACCACTAAGAATGGTGAAATGAATAAATAAAATGAAAACACTCACCTATTTGTTAAAGCTCTTCAGAGTAGGTATGACTATGACCTTCTATTGCACAGTGATCAGTCACTCGCATCAATTGACCATATTCACACGGTCATTTTGCTTATGCTGAATGATATACTAGAATAATACCCTGCACCCAGTATGACACTATGGTGAAATGGCCACTGTATGAATATGTTCAATTCTCCCTACTCTAGATTGGTTCTAAGTGGTATGGCAGAGTAGACTTTGCAATCTAGCCTGCTTTAATGTACAGTATTTCCCCTGTAATAAATCTAATGTTTTCTGTTCTTGATACAGTGCTAGTCAGCATGGAAGTGTGGAAAGCCCCTAGAATTGTGAAGTATTATCACATGACAATTCTCATTAACTGAAGTGGATGGATTTGGGAGGGAGGGATGCCATTTTCATGACAATTTTCACTAACTGAGGTGGATGGATTGGGGAGGTGATGCCATTTTGAGGTGACAAACACATTTTTGAGAGCATATAATCAATTGGTCATATAATCAAACAGATTTTCTGGCATTAAAAAATCCATCGCTTCCTTAACCAATGAAGCTTTGCTTTCCTATCATCCATAGAGGTCAGTGATAAGGCTTGCTTTGACATTTTGGTGAACAGATTTTACCTCTCGGAGAATGCTTTGCTCTTTGTCAGTTGTTAGAATAGTGAGACGTTCAATGACATTTTCTTTTTGCTCTTGTGCTTTACCAGCTTGGGACGATACGCCATTACTGTACATCCAAAATAGTGCTTGACTGATTGGTCGGGCCCTAATGGAAAAGCAGTGCTCATATGCTTTCCTTCATTTCTTATATTGTAAAACCACATTAAAGGAATCAAGGAAAGATTTTAGGGAACCATGGGAATGTTTTTATTTTTTTATTTTTTACGTTCGACCAAACATCACTCAAGTTAAACAAAATGCTTGAAATATTTTCACACTCACTTCCTTGGTCAGTGATCGCACCAATAACATGTCATTGATTGACCTGTGTCAGTGATCAGTTTAGCTATCATCTGCTGTATGTCTAACAGTAAGCCATGAGCTAGTCTGTTATCTCTGTCAGGTGTGGCTGAGAAGGAGATTCCTGATGTCCTGAACAAGAAGAAATGCCTAGAATATCTTGCTGCACTGCGACATGCCAAATGGTTTCAGGTAAAGACATTGCTGACTATTACCTGGACATCATGCAATAGGCCATGCACCAGGCAGTCATTATATGGCATTAATAATGAATATTAAGGAACACATGGATTTGTTTACTTAAATTTCATTTTTTTTTGTCATATAACCAGGATAGTGAAATTCTTTACAATACAGGAACATTTCATTTGACATTACCACAGATAATATGCAGCCTACTTTTGCTTAGGCACTATGTCCATGATTTGTATTATCACAAGCAGTTTCAGTGAGTATCAAGTCTACTTGCAGTGTTGATGATGGTGACTTGTTTGAATTTCTTAAGGCTCGAGCCAATGGTCTCCAGTCCTGTGTGATCATCATCAGGGTACTGAGAGACCTATGCCAACGTGTGCCAACCTGGGGCAAGATGCCAGCCTGGGTAAGGCTTAATTGAACGTAGTAATCTACCATTTGTTAGGGTTAGCCTATTTATGTATTACTTTTGTTGTATTTTACTTTTTATATGTGGGTTAGCCTGTTTATTTATATACTACTTTTGTTGTCTTCTACTTATATTTAACTTATTCTCTTTGTTGTAATGTCAACAACAATATACAGACCGTTAATAACTTAAGCCTGCCATACACTGCAGGACAATTTGTCACAGCCTATAAGATTAAGCAAAGACTAGGGATATTGCAGGATCACTATTGGCAAGAATACAGCAGAAGCCACATACTACATACTAATCAGTATTCTGTTTTCAACATACTTTTGAGTTTAATTTTGGACATATTAATCATCTTACATAGAGTCTTGCCGCACCATTGGAAATTTGCCGTGGCTTAAGACAGCTCAGTTTACCTACCACCAAATGATCAAGATAACGGGAGTGCACAGCGATTCAAGCAAAAACTGTCATTGGGAAAACTTGTCTGCGACAGTCAAATAGTTGATAAGTTGTTTGGTGTAAGCCGGCATTTATTATTTCATCTACAACATTGTGCCATTAATTCCGTGTGCGTGTGCGATATGGGCTTGAGACCTGCTCTAGGTCTTTGTCACATACAAACATGTCCTTTACACATTATCCTGGCCAATAGCAAAATATCATGTAAAATTATCTATGCTCAGATGTGTCTATATGTAATGGAGAGGTAACGTACGCACACTCAAGAATTCAGGCAATGCATGTGATAATTAAGGGCAAGATACTGAAAGAGACGAGGTACTATTCGGGGAAGAAGAATCCAGTTGTTGTTTTCTTCCTCCTACCATTAAATCTTCATTTGTTTCTCCCTTCCCTTCAGGCAATGGAGCTGCTGGTAGAGAAGGTGATTAGCAGTGCCACAGGTCCACTCAGCCCTGGAGAGGCCATGCGCAGGGTGTTGGAGTGCATCTCCACAGGCATTCTACTTCCAGGTCAGATTTGGGGTTAGGCCCCACTACACACTGCAAGATATTTGACCCGATTTGGCTGTTGCAAAGCTTTTTTGGCGTTCGCCGACAAAATCCCCAATTTGACGCAAGATCGGCCGTTTCTCGCCGAGGTGGTGCTTGCGCGGTATGAAACGCACTCAGAGAAAATCCACCCCCGATAAATGCAATCGCAGAGACCTTCCGGACTGGATTTAGATTTCTAGTATGTTTGATATTTGTCACTATTATTTTTATAGGTTGCAGGTATGAGGGGATATAATTAAATTTTCACTTACTGTAGGCCTATAGAGTAGGTCTACATAAGTAGGTACATAAAGGTTCGTCATCATCAACACTGGAAAACGTTTTATCACTGTGGCGTGAACGAGCGTGCTTCTGACCAGCGTTGCCAGATTTTGAATAAGCAACCAGGTCTATAAAAACAGCCCAAAAGAAGCGACTAGGCCACACAAGCTTTTTAAACCTATATAGAAATACATTGGATATTTGAAAATAGCCGATCTACAATATTTTCCAAATCCACACAAATCTTGCATGAGGGTATATGGCACAACATATTTTCAGAAGTTGTTTGAGAACCACTGGTTTAAACAACATTAGGAAACAAGCAACTACACTTTAGAAACAATTAAGCCCAAAAAAACGCAACCCGCAACTACCAATATTTAGACAAGCAACTTTACAGAAAAACAAGTTGCTTATAATAAGCGGACATGGCAACAATGCTTCCGAATTGCAGCTGGTTGACTTGTTTGTTTCATATAGAGAGAGACAGACTGAGACACATTCAAATGATTTAATGTCAATCATTAGCGTCCTGGCCTGTCTCGGTCTCAAGCATATATCACGGGAACCTTGCACATTTTTCGTGAGAGGTCGGTTAAAATTAATTGGAATAAAAACAAATGTATGTATTGGGTCGGGATCACATCGTGGTGAAACATCTTGCTGTGTTTGATCCCTTGTCGGCGATCAATCGTATAGTGTGAAAACAACAACGATATATGACAGCCGATTTCAAGAAAAATACTTATCTATATCTGGCAGTGTGTAGAGGCCCTTAGCAGTTATCAACCCTAGGGGTTATCACATATCACCCTCTGTCTTTTTCTCCTGGGTAAAAAATAAATTATAGTTCATTATACAGTATATTATTATGATATACTTATCTATTTTCTCTTCCAAGAATGATTGTTTCAGTATGGTTATCTCAAGGGATCCAATCAGCACACTTATCTTTACCCTTTCTGCTGTCAAATCAGCTTGTCAAACATGCACGTTCTAAGTGGAATTGTGAGGAATTTCAACTGATACATTGTTGAATTTCATAATTCCATTGGTCATAGTCAACTCATTATTCTTCCCTCATCACTCAGATGGACCAGGTTTGCTGGACCCCTGTGAGAAAGACCCAACAGATGCCTTGGAGAGCATGACTGGTCAAGCCAGAGAGGACATTACCGCTAGTGCACAGGTAACTCGCTCTTGTTTCCATATAAGGAATTCATGTTTATAGAAGGTTGTTGGAATTCAACTTGACCACTTTTTTTTTTTTTTTCCCTTTTACTTCCATTCTGGTTTCAGCATGCTTTGCGGCTGCTTGCGTTCCGTCAAGTCCACAAAGTTCTGGGCATGGATTCTCTCCCAGCGTCCAAAGCCAGCGCACGCAACCGCAAACGGAGACGGGATGGCAGCGACAACTGCGAGGAGGAAGGCGAGGGCAAAAAGGACAAGAAGGAGGAAGCAGCGGAGGCTTGACCTCAGCCTCTGGAGATGTGTGTTTGTTAGCGTAGAGACTGGTATAATTGATCATTTCACATGGCGGACATTATGCTCTTATGTGATACTTTGGGGGTGGGGATTCGTGAGTATGATTTAAGATCAAAATGGCCGCCTTGTGAATTTTGTCAGTGTCACAACTTTAACCTTTTTCTTATCTTAAAAGTAATCTTAACACATAAGCTATATAGATATGAATACGTGTCTGTCCTTCAGGTGAGCGAAAAGAACGTTGGAGGGGCGGAGTGGAACTTGAATATTTTACCGTAATAATTTCTCCTGTGCTAAACGTTAAAGATGTAATGTACAGAGAAGTGTGCTAAACATTGGCCGTAAGATCATGTCACAGAGGTTCTAAGGGAGATAATGATTGTCATTCCATTTCTAGAACAGGTGTACACTAGCTACATACTACCCCTCCATTCATTAACAATATGTGTACCAGCCACTGTTAACCTAACAACTATTTTGTATGTATTGAAATTAATCCGATGTTGATGCCTCTAGTATAATTTAATCATCGGCACTTTTAGCTTTATTTTCAGCTTTTCTCATTGAAGAAAGGTTTGAATCCCTACTGCTGCACAGGCCAGTCCAATATTGTTGTTTAACACATGGTAGGAGTTACCATACAAACTTAAGTGCATGACATTGTACATTTAAATATTATTTCCAGGTCTAAGCTGGAAAGAGATGATGGTTTACTTGTTATGTTATTTACAGAAGACTTTAGAGAGAATTATGATTTACACACCGTGCAGTTAATTGTGCCTAAAATACAAGCAGTAGTGACATATAAATAATCAAAGTAATGGTGTGATGCTGTTAATCTGAAAGAAATGAGTGTACCTAAAGTCTTTCTTTAGACCCCTTATGTCCTGTCTTCCCTCCTTCCTTCAGCTGTGTTGAGCTCTGCCGCCTCTTGGGGTTTCCCTCTGACATATTCCAATAACCAGCCCCAATATAAATTATTACTCTTATTCCTTATTCTAAATTATTTATCTTCATCTCTTAACATGGGTCACAAAATCTGAACAACATGCCATGTAACAAGAAACAATTTAATATCACCACATTCATCACCTCCAAAAAAAGGTGCAACGGTTGATTTTGGTGTGAAAATGTAGAGAATATACAGTAGCACCACAATGCATGCACGCTCTTCACGAGCCAGTGTTCTAGCAGGTGCAATGCAAATCTGAAAATAACATTTGATACTGGAGAAAGTGTTAGAAAATGTTTTAATTAATTATTCATTTTAAATGTGACCCATTTCCTCAGTTGTGGAAAAAGGCACTGGCTATTTAAAAAAAAAAGGATTTGATTTACATTCAAAAGCATTTATTTTGAATACCCATGTTTAATTTCTTGCCACCACTCATGTTGCCCAGATTTCCTCCAAGATTTCACATTGTCCAGGTTTGGATGACACGAGCGATGCAAATGAATATGAAAGAATAACCGCAGCATCTTGAATCTACTTTGCATTTACCATAGCTACGTATGTGGTGGCCATTTTGCTCTTATGTCATACAAGGGTGGTGGGGAAACCCTAGGGAAGCCAGAGAAAGGACTTGGGGTCCAGCCAAAGACCTAATGTACATCATACCTCAGTTGCTTTTCAAAAAGCCATTAAGTTTGTCAGATACCTGCAAAAATAATGCTTGGTGCAAGGTTTGATTGCAACAGAAAAATCAAAGGCTTACATTGGGGAATAATGATCTGTCTGAAGAAAGAGTTCTATGTTGCACAGTTGAGCATGCTGAGGGAATGAAGCACTTAAAAATGACTGTTTATGCAGCCATAATTTTTGTCATTTGAATATGCCTAGCAATCTTTTTTTCTTTTATTTTAAGAGTATGGTTAGCAGAGGAGACATGGTGAGAAAAATGTCAGACTGAATATCTACTGAAATGGTCGAGGGGGTTACTAGTCTTGCCTTGCGATGTGTAGAGATATCTTATGAAGACTGAAGGTGTAGTAGACGGGAACACTTGTTATGCTGTCATGCAATATTTTAAAGATCTTACTTCACAAAGTTGGATGGAGGAATGAGAATTGCACAAATCTTTGACAAAGGTTTATGAGAGAAACGATGTGCTATTTTAGTTTGTTTTCCTTTATGAACATAGACGTTTTGTTTTATTTAAAGGATGTTGCAATCAGTTTTGTATTGTTAAACAAGTGTGAACATTGCTGTCCTGTTATTTGAATGTCTTTGTAGTGCTGCCTATAATTAAGGGGAAATATTAAATAGGATACTTTTAAACCGCATAATTTGTCTCCGATTGTGCGTTTCTTTTCTGTTTTTATTAAAATAAGTGTTGCATAGACTTCTGCATAGAGAAGAAAAAAACACCATAGCAATGATTACTACAGTATAAGAATATAGAGCTTAACCAAAAATATAATTTGGACTACCTTTAACAATCAGATTTCCAAAGAAGGTAGCCTACATTAAAACATTTAAAATGATGTATGCCTACAGTACATATATAGCTGTGCACATTATAGCCTATAATGATAAAAGATTCATAGGCTTTTGAATTAATGAGAGTATTCGCCAGGATATGTCTGAAGTACTGTACTTAAGTACACTTTTGAGGATTTTTTCCTTTACTGGAGTGTTTACAATTTTCAATACTTAATACTTCTACTCCGCTACAATTATTTGAAAGCATTAGTTACTAGTTACTTTGTAGATTTTGATTATTATGACAAAATATGCATTAACCACTTCAGCCCTATAAATACTTATGCTATTTGAAAATTAGATCTGCTTGTAGATTTATTTTCAAAGCATTTTTATACATTTGGAAACTTGTGAAATGGGACATTCTGCAGTACTTTCACTTCCAGTACTTTAGTATATTTTAATGCGAATACTTGTATACTTTTACTCAAGTACATTTTTAATACCAGACTTTTATTTGTAATAGTATTTTTACATTGTGGTATTGGTATTTAACTTAAGTACAAAATGTGAGTACTTCTTCCACCACTGCTCAGGACAAGGTGTACTTTGTGCTAGTGCATTATGACTTGAGTTTTCTTAGTAATGTTCTTCTTTTACTAGCAACAAGGAAGTGGTAAGCATGCGTACACAATAGGAAAAGGGGGGCATTTAAAGACGCGGCGATCATTCTAGTTTTAGGACGACGCAACTGTGATGACATGTTGATGTGAAGTTCTATTTGAGGAATGATGTCATGTAATGCGCTATGAAGAGATGAGAGGTCTGGTGAATCATCAGTGAAGCTGTCTTTCTGAACCTCGCGTCTTTGTGCATATAGCATATGCAGAGCTCTGAGACAAGGACGTAGTGCTGAGGCTGAGCACAACAGGTCAGAGGTGGAAAAAGTATTCACATGTTTTACTTACTGTAAGTAAAAGTAATACTCTGTAAAAGTAAGTACAAAAGCATTTATTTTGAATACCCATGCCATGTTTATGTAGACATTTCTTGACCCCACTTTTTAAAGTTTTTAATCTAATTAAATCTACAGGTTGCTCATTGTCTATATCTTTCCAGGTGTCTACGTACCTTAACCATCACTCTGCTGTGATATAGCAGGCTACTCCTGAAAATGCCAATGGTATGTATGAGGAATGGATAGGTTACAGGAGTTATGGAATGGACTTAACCAACCCCTTTGTGAAATAATGTCTGTATTTGAGTAGCTCTTACTTAGAAATCTAAATATAACTGACTGTTTTCTCTTGCACTTCTCTAGAATAGCTGGTGTTCTGGTACACAGTGTGTGGCTAAGAGAGACCACAAGAAGCCTACATCTGGGGAACTGTCTTACAGAAAGGGAGACATCTTCACTATTCTAGAGACAGAAATGGTAGTTACCTTCCTTAATTTTTCATGCGTTGAAGAAGCTTCTGTATATGTATGAATTAAAAATAAAATACATTTCTTCAATATTTGTGCATTAAATAGCCTACTACACAACTATTACCACCATTAACACTTGTTAAAGGAGGAGTTCACCCAAAAAATTACTTATTTTCTATCAATTACACACCCCGTGAAGCCTTGATTTCATGGATTTCTTTTAGTTTTTGTGGCATTCCTAAGACAATAATTTGATGACCGTGTGTATTTCCGGTAGGAGACACAAATAATCTACTTTGTGTCTCCTACCGGATACATTAGCCGGTAGGAGACGGGAATACAATTATTAGCTTAGGAATGCGACAAAAACAAAAAATAATCCATGGATTCAAGGCTTCATAGGGTGTGCAATTGATAGAAAATAAGTCATTTTTTGGGTGAACTCCTCCTTTAATTTGTTTCTGTATTAATTTGTTTCTGTGTTCTAGGGGAAGGGTTGTTACAAGGCAAGACACAACACCACAGGAGAGGAAGGACTCATAAACTCTGCTAATGTGCGAGAGAGAGCGGCCATACGCATTGACCCCAGTCTCAGCCTTATGCCGTATGTCATCTGTTGTTGCATGCATTTCACTTACCCTCATTTATTGAAACACTGTGACACACACACAGAGTATACAAATGTGTTAGAAATGGGTCAATTAACACCTTACTGTAGTGACAAAGCTAGAGGTAAGTGACAACTCTTAATTATTGCGAAGGTTTTCGCCATGGCTTTTCACACTGATATGGAATTGTAATGTAATAAGTTGATATTGGGTTCACAGAATATTTTCCTTTGTTCCTTCTTTGGTTGCCTCTTAGCTTGTTAATTTCACTGCCTGTTGTGTGTTGTCTATAACTGGTGATGAATTGTATTGTCTTTGGCTAGTGTACATTTTTTGTAACTCAACAACTGGTACTTAAGTAATGCCTATTCTTCCAGTGGTCTCCATTTTAGGGTTACAAATGGGCATATTCTTCTCCAAGGACTGATTCATTCTGATTCCTTCATTCCATTGCCCATTCTGTGCTGTTCCTCCATAGAAATACTAATGTATTTCAAGGTTCAGGGTGTTTTATTGCCATGTACAACATTGCAGCGGGTAGCTGCAGGCAGTGAAAGATGTATGACTTTGTGTCTTTTCCTTGATAGCTGGTTCCATGGGAAGATCTCTGGCCCAGAGGCAGTGTTTAAGTTGCAGCCAGTGGAAGATGGCCTGTTTCTTGTGCGTGAGTCTATCCGCCACCCAGGTGACTATGTTCTGTGTGTCGGTGTTTCTGGAGAGGTCATCCATTACCGGGTGATGTATCGGGACAACAAGCTGACCATCGACAACAAACAGTTCTTCTACAATCTCATCGACATGATAGAGGTGAGAGTTTGGGTCCTGGGTTTTTACACATGGTACATCCATCCACCAGACCGAGTGAGAGGGGGGGGGTATAGATTTGCACTCCATCCATTCAAGTTCTTGTCCAGACCATTTCTCCTACAATATGTACAGTAGCCTACAGTAGGATGACCATGATTACATAATTATGTCTCAGTAAATAAGAAAGGGAAGACTCACAAGCAGCAGTCATTTTGTTGTTTATCTTTATTCTACAACTGTGCGTGTCTGTGGGACTGTTGAGTCTATTGCTGCTGTAGTGAGGATGGGTAAGACCCGATTTTTTAAAAATGTGGACACGGCTCACAAAAGCGCCAATGTTTTTCTACATGCTCTCCATCACCATAGGTTTCATTTTGGAAGGGTAGCCACGTCATCAAGATGGCAGAAGGCGGCCATCTTGGATTGCAAAGATGGCCACCATGTAATATCTATAAGTGCCAATATCTCGGCTTCCAAGCCACTTAGAATGTCAATCTTGGTGTCTAAATATACATTTTATGGGACAAGGAATGCAATAAAACTATAGGGAATATCAATACGTGACTAATTCTGCCATTATTAGATCATTTGGTTGATTCTGGCCATATATGTACACAATTGTATTAAAATGTATGTGTCGGCTAGATTATGCACAACATATTGGTATGAATTTTTATCAAACTTTGACAGATCTGACTATTGAGCAGGAGTATGTTTTTAGAAAAAGGAAATAAACAACACCACCATGAAGAAGGAATGGCTACACAAAGGACGTTCAAAGAGCAAACACTAGCACTTGTGCACACCATCAGTGGGATGGGCAATCCGTTCCTAGATGATAGCCACGAGCTTCTAATGTTGGACACACAAAATGTGATTGATGAGTCAGTGGTTAACACAGTCCGCACTGTGGAATCAGTGGGCAGAGAACAGTACGACAAGTACCATAAGACAGTGATCATGGACCGCACACACTCCATTCATGAGCCCATCAAAAAGAACTCACTGCCTCTCTTCAGATGCCCAACACTCAAGATCAAGACCAAGCAGGCAGGGCAGATCTCAATGTTGAAGGATGATGTGGCACTCTTCTCCCGGTTATATATAGCCACGCAACACAGAGAGGGGAACATGAGCACCTTCTTTAAACATGAAAACCATCCATACCCTCCCTCTCTATCTGACAGAGGGAAACTACGGCTGGGAAAGAAGTCAGATCTGCTAAATATTCTGACACAGAAGACACAAGAAGAACCTCCAGCTACGTTTGATGTCAAAGTACTCGATGGAGCTGCTGTGGTGCACTTCCTGTCCACTACCAACATTACCACATTTGACGAATATGCCAGTTGTGTCTTTGTTCCCCACATCATGAAACACCTGGAGATCTCCAGGTGCATAAAAGAGTCAACAAGGGAGAAGCGAGGCAAAGGGATACGACGGAAGGTGGCTGGTCAGAACAAGCTGCCGGGGAATTGGTCAGATTTCCTGCGTGATCCTACAAACAAGCAGGAACTCTTTGCCTTTCTCTCTGGGAAGATTGCATCCACTGCCTGGCCAGAGGGCAAGCTGGTCTTCATCACATATGGCATCACAGTGGTCGGCACAGACACCAGCCACTCGATGCTGCCATGTAACCATGAAGAGGCCGACACCAGGATAGTGATTCACCTGCTTGATGCCCTGGAACATGGCTGTTCTACCTGCTTGATACGCACTGTGGATACGGATGTTGTCGTTATCCTCATCGGCAAGTTCCATGCCCTGCTCGCCAAGTATCCAGCTGCAGACATCTGGGTTGCTTTTGGCACTGGCAAGAACTACACCTATGTTCATATAAACACGATCTGCCATGCTCTGGGCAAAGACAAGTCCACAGCACTTCCCGTCTTCCACTGTTACACAGGCTGTGACACAACATCAGCATTCAGCGGGAAAGGGAAGAAGTCAGCATGGGTGGCGTGGAAGTCCTACCCTGAGGTCACCCAGGCCTTCAACTACATGGCAGAAAATCCATACACTTCTGTGACCATAGATGCCCAACACTTTCAGCTTCTTGAGCGTTTCACAGTCATCATGTATGATAAGACAAGTGATATGGAATCTGTCAATGAAGCACGACGAGAGTTGTTCTGCCAGAAGAACAAAACGATGGAACACATTCCACCAACGCAAGATTCACTGCTGCAGCACGTGAAGCGAGTTGCCTACCAGTCTGGGATCTGGGCCACATCTGAACTGGCCCAGCAGCCGACACCCAGTCCAGAAGGATGGGGATGGACATTGGATGACAACAACCAGGTCTGGCTTCCTGTGTGGAGCATTCTACCGATGGCGTCAAAAGCCTGCAATGAACTGGTCAAGTGCGGTTGTAAAAGACCTTGTGGTGCAAGGTGCTCATGCAAGAAGGCACACAGGAATTGCACAGATCTTTGCAGTTGTCAATGTGACAAATAATTTGAATGTTGTTATCCTGGAAAGTGAAGCTAATAATTTTCAATTCTCTTCATGCTCCATTTTTCAATGTGTCTGAAAATTATGTACATACATTGACAGAATCAACCAAATTATCTAATCTTGGCAGAATTAGTCACTTATTGATATTCCCTACAGTTTTATTGCATTCCTTGTCCCAGAAAATGTATATTTTGACACCAAGATTGACCTTCTAAGTGGCTTGGAAGCCGAGATATTGGCAATTATAGATATTACATGGTGGCCATCTTTGCAATCCAAGATGGCCGCCTTCTGCCATCTTGATGACGTGGCTACCCTTCCAAAATGAAACCTATGGTGATGGAGAGCATGTAGAAAAAATGTGGCGCTTTTGTGAGCCGTGTCCACATTTTTTTGTTAACAGCCCTCACTACTGTGAAGTGCTGTGAAGATAGCCGTGACAGAAACAGTCTTCGCTTATCTGTGAGGAACAGATGCATTCAGTCCTGACTCACTGTGGCTGACTAAAAACTCCCAAGAGGAAACGATGGGAGAACGTTCCATGTGAATTAGGCCTGTCACGATTACAACATTTAAGTTGACGATTAATTGTCATACAAATAATTGCGATTAAGGATTTATTTTTGGCATTGAGCATTGGAACATAATATATAAAGGCTTCATAATCAAAAATTGCACATGTCCTCCGACAAATGATGAAATCACTGACATATTTAATAATGTTATACTTTTTTTTTTTAAAGTAAAAATAGATGAAATAGATGATGCGTTGTAAGCTTGTAGATGGTTCTGCTTTTCTTTTAATATTTGAAAATGCATTAAAAAAAGTTCAACATGGAAACAATTGTGATGATAATTTCAAATAATTGCTATTAGGCCATTATGTAATAATCGTGACAGGCCTAATGTGAATATCAAAGGCACAATCAACTGTATATAAATAACATGATGTACGTCATCATTACTGTGTGTCACAGTGCATGTGCTGACATTCCAAGGCAGGACATAGATGTTTCATTTTAGATATTAGATTTAGATCTGTCTTCGTGTCTACATACTACATAAATGTTACTGTATATTGTTGCTATCGTTGCTTTAGTTTTTTTTGTAAATGAATGCCTTACTTCGTCATACTACAGTGTCACACAAAAGTAGCAAAGAGCTTGTAGATCTGCTATTTTTGGGGAAAGTAGCTATATCACAGCCTATTGCCAGTGGCCTCGTGGCTGCGAAGCCACTTGTCAGTGGAGGGAAATTCCCATCCAGTGATGCCCTGAAATGTCTGCATGAGCTTCTGTCATGCTTCTGAAGAATCATGTGGTTTGGTCTCACAAGGTCTTCGTACTGTATCTTCCTCTTCAAAACCACTGTGTACATTGCGGTCACTGTGAGTGGGTAGGTACTTAAGTGAGGAGGCTCAAGCTGTGTCATTGCCAGTGAGCTTATTGTTCTGCCCAGATTGAGGGTATTCCCATCTACTATAAATGGCTGGCTTACCAGTGTCTGTGAATGTATATATATACTGTATCACTGACTCAGTCCTATCACTTCTTGCAGTTCTATTCAAGGTGTAAGGGTTCTATTGCCACTAGACTTTTGAAGCCCAAAGAAAAGCAAGGAACCAAGTCAGCTGAACTGGAGCTGTCTAAAAGTAAGATATCTTAAGATGTACAACAAAGCATTGTGTGTGCAAAGAGTATCCGTTCCTTTTAGGAGTTAACAATAAAAAAAAAGATCACAGGGTGTTTTATAGAGTGAAGAGAGGTTGTTATAGTTTTTGCGTTATACATGTAATACAGAAATCATTTATAACCTAAAAATGACTTTTTAACATAAATCAATGTTACATGTTGATGTACTATAATAGTTGACTTGTAATAGTATAGTGATGGTGCATGATGGGGGAGTGATGATCAGACTGCACATCATCTTACTCATAATTCCATGGACTTAAATACTAGCACATGCTTTGCTGTCTTATGACTGTTGCTCATGTGTCTATTCTCCTGTCTAATGTCTAGTCCAAAAAGCTAATAGAGTTCTACATGGTACAGCTAACCATGTTGTTTCTGTTTCGTTCATGTATCACTGTTGTAGCGGGATGGCTGCTTGACATTGGGAGGCTCACACTGGGAGCGAGCATTGGAGAGGGTGAATTTGGTGGTGAGCTTTCATTCTTCAAAGTGTTCATGGTCATGCCATTATACGGAAGCCACTTTTTCAGTCTTTAGTTTTCTATTGTACACGCAACGCAGCACAGTCATAGTTCATATGAATTCTATTTTTGTTTCTTAATAGCGGTTTATGAAGGAGAGTATATGGGCCAGAAGGTGGCAGTAAAGAACATCAAATGTGATGTCACAGCTCAAGCATTCCTACAGGAGACCACAGTCATGACGTGAGTTTGAGAGGAGATACCTTTTCATGCCATGACCCCCCAAAATTATCATATTTGAACTGGGGACCCCCCCACCCTGACAAGCACTGCATTCGATTTAGTTTGACTCTGTTCCACAGATAAATATTTTGCCAATGTTTGACCATTTTAATAGTATAGTTTGTTGATTACTTTTGATGCAGTAATGGTCTTTTTCTTTTCTTTCTATCTTTTGATTTTGAGGAATTAAAAAGGCCTTAAAAGTCCTTAGATTGTGACTTCACTGTCATCTGGGGACTCCTCATCTGGGGACCCCTCCAAAATCATGTGGGGACAGTTACACCATGATGTAGTGATGTTTCCCACAACACAGTTCCTCTATTTGTACACCAATATTCCTATCAATCACCGATAATAGATTTTCCAAATGTCCTTTTTGTTCAGATTGATTATTGAAATGTTTTCCTCTGTGTAGTTTGCCAATGGTCCCTTTTGGTATCCCAAATAATACTCCTGTTAATCCTGTCAATGTTTGTCTGTTTTGCATGTGGATTCTCTTCCTCCAGCAAGCTCCAGCACAAGAACCTAGTGCGTCTGTTGGGGGTTATCCTTCACAATGGTTTACATATCGTCACAGAGCTTATGGCCAAGGTACTGTGGTGGATGTGTACTGTATCATATACAACAGTGTTTCTATACTGGTGCGGTAAGCTACTGTAAAGTGGAGCATTGCATTTAATAAATAACAAATCATCAAACATTATCAATGCAATTAATATGTAATCAGTGTAAATATGATAATGTGATATCAAATGTACTTGTGATGTTTTGTAACAACCAGTACCTTTGCCTTGAAGAAATGCTTGATCATAATTCCCTGTCTTATAACTCTAGTATGTTTCCTTGTACAAACTGAATCTTTAAAAAAAGTTGTGTGTGTGTGTGTGTGTGTGTGTGTGTGTGTGTGTGTGTGTGTGTGTGTGTGTGTGTGTGTGTGTGTGTGTGTGTGTGTGTGTGTGTGTGTGTGTGTGTGTGTGTGTGTGTGTGTGTGTGTGTGTGCGTTTGCTTTTGGTCTGTTGTACAGGGCAACCTGGTTAATTTTCTCAGGAGCAGAGGCCGTTCAGTTATCAGCTCTGCTCAGCTGCTCCGCTTTGCACTGTGAGTCTCCTCAAATGTCTACAGCAAGTCTCAAGTTTCTGAATATTTGTGTTTATTTAAAAATAACAGAAATTGTGTGTGTGTGTGTGTGTGTGTGTGTGCGTGACACACATATCGTCGCTGCGTCGCGGACCGCCAGTGAACACATACACACACACACGCGCACACACACACACACACACACACACACACATAGGTCCGTTGCGCTGTGCTCCGTTGTCTAACTGAGTAAACTGTGCTTCACTAGTGAAGCAGGGCATTGCTGAAACATTTTCCAGGGTCCACTTGAAAAAGAGATGGAAATCTTAATGTGAGTAACTGAGTTACCTTGGTTAGATAAACGAAAGGATAAATCAAATACCATTCGTTCTTGTCTGTATGTTTATGTGTCGTGTACAGGGATGCGTGTGAGGGAATGGAGTACCTGGAGTCTAAGAAACTGGTCCACAGAGACTTGGCTGCTCGTAACATCTTGATCTCTGATGAGGTTGTGGCCAAGGTCAGTGACTTTGGCCTGACAAAAGCAGACTGCAAGGCCTTGGATAGTGACAAGTTACCAGTCAAATGGACTGCCCCCGAGGCCCTGAAAAAAGAGGTGACTTTGACCTTTACGGGTCAATTTTTACACTGTCAGAGTGAAATTAATGTAGTGCAAACTAATGTAGTACATTAGTGATACATTACATAGAGGAGGCATCCTCTATGTAATGTTAGCACACAGTTTTCCTGTTTTACGCCACCTCAGTCGCTGTCGGGCAGAAACCAGCTAACTCCATTTTCAGCTTTTTTTTTTTTTTTCATAAATCAACGCTATTGAACAATGAACACCCTTTCCGTCTGTGTGTGAGTTAAAAAAATATTGAACCAATGAAATGTCAGCGCTTCTGACCAAATCAGCTAACTCCATTGGTTCGTCAAACTGTCAGCCAAACCAGCTAACTCCACCCCCTCTCCCCTGTGGGCCACACGCGATATATAGCTGGCGTGGCACACAGAGCTCAGAGCTGCTGGCTGCCGAGCGGAAGATAACACTCTTTAACAAGGCAGGGTTTTTTCCCCTGCCTCGTATATTATTGTTATTATTATTAATGTTAATATAAGAGCAGCTTTAAGGTTTTTTGTTCACAAACTGCACACCTACTGTACTATATAACTAAATATTGGACAGGGAAGCCATGATGTTACTAGACTCTGTAGTGTTAAAGTGGAGAAGGAAATACGTTGTCTTATTAAATTAGAGAAGGAAATAAGTAGTCATTCAAGTTAACTGGAAATGAACATATATACCGTCTTACCTCATTTGATGAATGCACTGTGGTTAACACTTTGTGAAGACAACGGTGCTCAAATAAAGCACACGCCTTTCGCACATACATCATGTCAACATGTTAAGAACAGATAGCTAAGTTTCCAACCACAAATGCAGGTGTCACAGGCATGTATTTACAGAGAACTGAGTCACAATGGTGTTTAAAGTAGCACATTCATATATATGAAACATAATTCATTGTATTAATCATAAGAACAATTGAATATTGAATTTCAAGTCTGTTAAAAGTAACTATGCAGTGTACCTGTTTATCAAACTTAGCACTGACGCTAATGTTATGACAATAATTAATTATATTTCTAAAAGCTATAATGTTTTCTGAGGAGAGCAATGTGACAAGAAATGAGTTCATATAGCATTCATCTCACTAGTTCCACTGAAAATGCAACTCCGTGAACCCCTCTTTGCAGAAGTTATTGTAATATATTAAGTCCTGCTTATTATTGTAGGCCTATAAGCAGTGTCATGAAGCATCAGGGCATTAATACACGCGTTGTGATGCATTGTGAGCTTGGAGATCCATTGTCAGCTGTTCTTATCAATGATGGACAAAACCTCCTAACTCCACTTGAGCTGGATTTGGGTAAAGTGGTGATAATATAATGACACATGTAAGTATCTGACAATATATAAAGTCACAATAACAACTTTGATGAGTCAGTATTGCTTTGTTTAAAATATATAAGGTTTTCTTCATTTCCTGAAAATGTTATATTTAGTTTTTTCATTTACTGAAGATTTTACATTTTGAAGTTAGCTGGTTTCTGCCCGACAGCAGTTATTTACTGTATGTATGCTATTAATATGGATTTACTGAAACGTATGGCCCCCCATGTCAGCCAGATAAACATGTATTTGTTTACGCAATGATTGGTGTAAATCTAAATACAGTTGTTTTTGTGGTTGTCATGTAGAAGTTCTCAACAAGGTCAGATGTCTGGAGCTATGGTGTTCTCCTCTGGGAGATCTTTTCTTATGGTCGACAACCCTACCCAAAAATGGTAAGTACTTTTACTTCTAAACGCTTTAGTAGTTTTAGTTTTAATACTTTACTGTGTAAGTATGTCCACATACTACAAACCCTAAACACACTGCAACTTAGAGAAGCACATTGGTGCGGTTGCTGTTAACACCCTCAACTAACATTAGACCTGCTTGTTTTGCCAATTAATTATAGCAGACGGAAGGAAGATGTGTTTAACTTTTCTTTGAGCTTTTAAATTAGATGATTGGAACTAATGATAGGGATTTAGCTTGCTCACTTTAAGTGCAACTTAAGTGAGCATGGACATAAAAGCTTTCTTGTGTAGTTTATTGAACTCTCTGAACTTCCTGAACTGTCACTCACACAAACCAACAGGAAAGTACAATTTGAGTTATTTAGCCAAATTGGCATGAAACTTGCTATGTAACAGTATTTGTGTAATGTGTTCAGATGTTCAGGTCAGAGTATAGATGTTTGGTCATATTTATGTACTGTGTACTCTGTCTAGACTATACCAACATACAGTATGCGTCTTTGTGTATGTTTGCATGTATATCCATTTCCATCCATCCTTGTACCCCAGTCTTTGAAGGAGGTTAAGGAGAGAGTGGAGGAGGGATATCGTATGGAGGCTCCAGAGGACTGTCCTCCTGGTGTTTACACCCTCATGAGAGACTGCTGGGAGGCTGAGCCACGCAGAAGGCCCTCCTTCCACAAGTTGAGGGTCAAATTTGCCAGCGATCTGGGTAAACTCAGCCCATATCCTGGGCCTGCATGTGGGGATGGGACCAGGGTTGGACCTGGATGTTTATCTTGAGACTAAATGCCGGATATGAAGTGGTGTCGAGAGTCCATCTTTAGACACATGAACCAGGAAACTGTACCCATCAGCTGCTCTGGTATTATGTGGTTCACACCACTTGATATTGTGACTTGGTATAAACACACTCTTAAGCTGAAATATGCTCCGTCATATGAATTGGATACGTTCAAGTTATGGATCACAGAAGACATGCATCTTCAACTTTCACAGCCATGTGGTGCTGGCAGATTGAACGATGCCAAGGACAAGTTTTGAACACGAAGTTCCTTTCATTGACCAGTGAAAGTTAAAGGAACTTTCACTGGTCCTGTTTGGGCTGGTAACTTCCTGTCCATTCCTGAGTCTGTTTGGAAGCAGTGGTCATTGGACTATTACATTCAAAGGGACTTCTTGATGGTCATTTACTGTGGAGACGCTGGTACAGTATACAAGAGTTACTTCCACAGTATTATAATTGACAGAAGCACAAATGTAGCAGCGCAGTAGTGCAGTATTTTGGAGACATTAGCTTGCATCTCTAAAAAAGATCCATACATAAATATGTAACAAGTCTGAGTATATAAGTATGCACTATTCTTTTGGGGTTTTAAGGATTGTAGAAGTGATTTTGTTTTATAGACAGTCCTTGAGGTCTATGGTACTAAATGCCAGGTGTTACAATACTGTTTATTTGAAAAGATGTACTTTAATGTATTGTGTTTCACTGTGTATATTGAATGATGGTTGCTTCTTTGTGCTGTTCATCTGTAAATATTTAGACATTAACCCATTTTGGGCAGGAACCCCTATTTGTAACCATACCTTTCAGGACGGGAACCCCTTTTGGGATTCCTGTTGCTATGTACAGTATATAGCAAGATACATTTGTTGTAATTTTTTGAATAAATATTTGAAGTTTTTCAGAAAACTTAGGTCAGGATTTAGAAGGCGTTTTTAGAATCGGTCTCAGGACTAAATGGGTTAAGTCTACATTTGTTTAATTTCTTTTTCATTATCTGAATCTATTGGCCCGCCCATCACCCATCCAAAAGACAATCGCTACAGTCCCACTCAAGTCTCTTGAAAAGTTTAAAATTATTTGGAGAAAAAGGAACACAACCACAAACTGAGACTAGAATCAAGTACTTTAAAATCCTCCAGTGAACCTCATGAATAACGAATAGTCCCTTAGGGAGGAAATAGCGTCTTGCTTGGATTATTGTCACGTTACAATGTAGTTGCTTTTCGGCCATCGTTGTTTTTTTACACAGAGCGGTAGTAGCTTGGTGTGGAAATACAGTAGTACTTGCATCCTGGCCAGAGTGGCTGCTTGAGTCAGACCAAAGACCAGACTAAGTACTGTATGTCACGGATAATGCTGTTTGAAGCCAATATTGTTGTTGATAGCAAAATAGGATCATGTTGCTCTGTTGGCCAACAGCCAATAATCTGGCTTCAGCAATCAACACTGACAGAACAAATACCTGTCGGCCTCCAGCTTTTCTCCGATGTGGTGAGGTGGGTCAGACCTGGCTTATTTTAACCCACCTTTTCTCTGGCTAATCAGACCCAGCTCTGCTCCACTAATGAGCACAGTCTGCTCTGTTTAAAGACGGCTTTAGAGATCCACTTTGGTAAAACCAGTGACCTTGAATAGAACATAGTAGAATAGTAATTGTCAAATTCAATATAAATGCCATGCTGGAAAGTGTGAGAACTATTGATTTAGAAGGCATTCGTAGAATCGGCCTCAGGTCTTAATGGGTTAAATCAGATTCAGCACTTAATCATATGGTCATGGTAAACAGGTCTGGTTTACATAGGATTATGTCACGTTTGACCGACTATAGACAGTCACCTAAACACAGAGTACAGTATTGATTTTGTTTACCTTGTACTCTTGAGGATTCAGTGAGGCTTAAATTATGGTAACAAGCACCAGTATTGTAACAATAAGATTGTGAAGAATACTTTAAGCCATGTTAACTGATCTAAGTAGTTGTTTACCAGTGCTCATGGAATAAAATCTTCCCTGCCCTGCCTAACGTCATTGTAGGTTATTCATGTAATTATTTCTTAGTACACAGTTATAGAGCTGTCCCTAGACATGCCTTTAGAGTAGTTATTACCCGCTTGCTGGAAGCTGCGGGTCTATGAAGAGGCAGACCTACGACTCATCATTCGACAGATTTGCATTCGACAGATTCATTTGCATTCGACAGATTTGTTCGACAGATTTGCGTCATTGGCTGTCGTTTAAGCCAATGGGATACTTTCCCATACTCTGAACGGGCGGCCTCGTCCTCCCAAGCTATGGGATTATGCAGTCCTCCGAGCGCTAGCCGAATTTGGCTAATAGTTAGCTTGTATGATGTTACTAACTAACTGTTTTTAGCCAAGCGCGCTAATGTCCGCTCCCCATTAGTTATCGACGCACGTCGCGTTATTACTCTCGTAATTTTCATGTATTGTACATCCCAAAATAAAATGTATTAACCATGTTATGGTGCTGTAATGACTTTATATTTTCTCAACATAACACTGTCTTTCACACGGGCCTTGGAAAAGAGGATCGCTTCCGCCATTTTCTTCTTCGTTGGTCTAAACAATGACACGGCTGCCAGATTTTGAGAGAAAAATAAGCAACCAGGTCAATGAAAACAAGCCCAAAGACTTAAGTCACTATTAGGCTACACAGTGGTGGAAAAAGTACAAAAATTCTTTACTTAAGTAAAAGTACCAATACTGCAATATAAAAATACTCTTGTTACAAGTAAAAGTCCAGAATTAAAAATGTACTTGAGTAAAAGTACAAAAGTATTGGCATCAAAATGTACTTAAAGTACCAAAAGTAAAAGTACTAAATATTTGAAAATAGCAAATCTACAAGCTCACAACGCGCCGTGATGCGACGCGTTGTGAGCTTGTAGATCGGCTATTTTCAAATAGCCTTGGTATAAAATAGGTTTAAAGTGGTTAATGTATGTTTCATTATATCATAATTTATATCTGCAAGTAACTAGTAACTAAAGTTTTCAAGTAAATGTAGTGGAGTAAAAGTACAATATTTGCCTCTGAGATGTAGTGGAGTAGAAGTAAAAGTATCGGAAATTGGAAATACTCAAGTAAAGTACAAATACCTCAAAATTGTACTTAAGTACAGTACTTAAGTAAATGTACTTCGTTACTTTCCACCACTGAGGCTACATGAGCACTTTAAACCTATATGCATCGGCTATTTGATAATAGACGATTTGGAAATAGCCGATCTACAAGCTCACAACAAAATAATAACAAATAAAAAGCAACTACCTACATTTACAAGCAACTTCACAGAAAACGAAGTCACTTGTAATTAGTATACATGGCAACACTAGTACGAGTACTTCTCCCACCACTGTTGCTGTTTTTAACATGACTGCCCTGTTCACAAATGAATGAATACACACTACAACCAAGGTTACTGTAGCAACATTTTTCATGTAAGGTATGACGCTAAAATCAGCTGCATTTTATCAGAAATAAGCAGATCTACAAGCTCACAACGCATCGCCGCCTTGTGAGCTTGTAGATCTGCTATTTTTTATTATGACGTTTCATTGAATACTTCATTTACAAAAGACATTAATGAAACCAAATGGACCCATTTGGGTTTTTCTTTCATGTAAGCCAGTAGTGAAAAGGGCAAACTTGCATTTATGCATTACAACTCTAGCCTAGCTGTTTCAAACAGTGAAATCAAAAGACAAGTTGTGAACTTCACTTTTATAAAGGGTTAGGGTTACATTGCAGTATTGATACTTTTACTTAAGTAAAACATTACAGTACTTTTTCCACCACTGTTGATGTTTTTAACATGACTGCCCTTACGCTACCTGTATTCTATGGACTCACTTAGTTTATTGTGAAAATAGTTTATTTCTTTCATACATAAATGAATACTAACTGGTCACCACCGGTCTTTTGTCCAGGACCAATGCATACAACACTATCAACCAGTCCTCCTGGGTGTGTGTGTGTGTGTGTGTGTCCATTTTTGTTGTTCATACATTTCTAAGTGAAACACTGTAGTTTTGACTTGGGTAAGGGTAGGCCACATTATGAAGTAACTATATCAGCTGGTGAAAATAGCAAATCTGTGAGATTGTAGATCAATTATTTTCACTATCATTGATATTGTACACACCACACACACACACACACACACACACACACACACACACACACACACACACACACACACACACACACACACACACACACACACACACACACACACACACACACACAATATTGGTAGCCAACCAATGAACCTCTGTGGAGTCATTTTTGTTGCATTCGAATGGCTGAGATTTTATTTTAATGACAACTTTTACATTTTGTGCTGCAGATTGGGGCAAAAATAGCCTGCCGCAAGCGGGTATATTATGACTTTGTCATTTCTTGTTTATTATTAGTCAGGAGGGGGTTCTTGCACAGTACAACAACAACACGGACAGTATATGTGCAATGTTCAACCATTTCAGTGATGGGACAATAGTTTTATTCAGTATGTTATGTACATGATACAGCAGTTCATCTAAAAATCACAACATTCACACAATTATTGTGTTTAATGGAATTTAAATCATGACAGAGACTGCAGTGATCTGTCTGCCTTTGTGTGCACACTTGTGTGTGAGAACAAGAGAGTGAGAAGAGGATCACATGAATATTCTTTCTTCATCTCACAATATTTCACCCTGCCATTCCACCCACACAAAAACCTTTGAGTATTCATTTAACTCTGAAAGTGTAAACATGTACCCGTACTCTCAGAGTTAAAATAACACCACCGATTTTACTGTGCTCCCCTCCCCCATCACTGTCTCCAGCTCTCTCTACTTTTCTTACCATTGCTGATTGCTCTCTCTCTTTTTACCCCACCCCTCCCCACCTGCCTCAGTAAGCTGACACAGCGCATTTACGCGTTAGCTGCTTTTGTCTCTAATAGGATCAGGGGGACTTACATTGTCATCTGATAAAACTAAGCAGCTTGATAACTGAACTGTTCCTTCTTAACCAATTTATACTCAATTAGGATAATGGCGAAACAACAGTAGAAGTACAAAAATGTATTAACAAAATCAGGAGAGGATATTGACACCTTAACGCTATGATCACCTTGTAAGCCTGTTGGCAGTGAGAGTCATTTTACAGTCAAGTAAAATTGACTACAGTTTGTACAGTACATTATATTTATTTCATGATCATCTTTTGCTCTGTTTTAATGGGCCCCAAAAGGCACATGTGCGTGCCACTCTGAGGCCCTGAGTTTGACAGTTTTAAATGGGTCCTCAACCCATTCCAGTCCTTACGTGAATATTCATACAAACCTTTCTGCCCCATGGTGGCCAATACGATGCGGACTGGCATGGAGGTGTCTCAAGTTCTTTCGAAAAAGGCATATATCTTGAACGCAACATCCATTCATTCCCAAATTGGAATCACATGTTGAGGGACCTCCAAAAGTGCTTTCACTTCTGCCCATAGGGGGCGCCTCAAATACACAAAGTTGCATCATCTGTCGTTCAAACAGTATTTCCCCGCACAGCTTCCTTGTGTGACGCTGCACCGCATGACTGACACAACCCTGGGTATAGGCAACCTGGCCTGGCGGAGATCTGTGTTCCGATGAGCACACTTTTACTTATTATATTGTCTTAATTTACTTTTTTATTTATTTAGCAACATGCAAGTGTGGCAAGGTCCACAAGAGTGTGTGGACCTTGCCACACTTGCATGTAGCCGCTTGTACTTGTATGAGTAGAGAGAGAGAGAGAGAGAGAGAGAGAGAGAGAGAGAGAGAGAGAGGGATTTACTTGTGTCTTACTCATACAGGTACAAGCAGCGAAATTTGGGTCCATTTCTAACATTTTAAACACAGTGAATTTTACTTGACTTCAGTGGATTGTCTGCTTGGCAGCCATACCAGATTGTGTCCTGACCATTATAAGTAGTGAGGAGCTTACATTTACTCATGTGACCCTGAAAGTGTTTAGAAAATAATTTCTGTGAAATAATGCTGTTCTCAGGATGACACAGAGGTGTGCATTGCCAGATCAACACCTGGACCTTTGCACCATATGTCAGATATTGTGTTAGAGATCTACTATATGATTTGATGTCTCTGTGTTGTGATTTGACAACAATACAGTGTATTGAATCATTGGAGACAGAGTGGCATATATACTGTAGTGTACACAGACAGACAGACAGACAGACAGACAGACAGACGTATCACAGTCTTGCTGGGAAAATGGAAAATGATAGGGAGTAGATTTTGAACATAATAAATAACTAGAGTTGTGCATAGTTGAACCACAACTCTCTCTGGTGGACAAATCTGTGGATAGAGTGACATACACAGACAAACAAGCAGACTGACAGCCTCATTACCATAGTTCACCATGAATAGCTGCATAATCTAACCCGTGAGATCAGTTTAGGCCTATACAAAATAGAGAGAGAATCACAGAAGGAGAAAAAAAAACGCTATTACGGTATTAAATTAACCCGTTAAAAATTACAGTACCTCTGACATTTTGTTAATTTTTTCCTCCTAGAAATAAAGACCAAAACTGAATCAACCTGCTGTCTTTAACACAATCTGTCTTTCTTTCACTTTATCTTTAGATTTTTATTGAGGTCAGAGGAAATCGCTTCAGCATAATTAGAGACATGCTTGATCTCTGTGTCATTTACCTCACTAAGCCAGGATGAACCTTAGTCTATGGCCTTCACCGACTGTAAGCTCCCAGCTGACATTTCTCTGCCTCAACATAAAACACTATGAACATGCATGATGTTATCACAAACTGCCAAAAACTGCTGTTGCACGGTTTATACAGTTTAAATTGGATTCTGATTAAAATCAAGGATCATAACTGACGTCTATAATAAAATACAGTCAAAGCTAGAGTGGGTGATGTTATTACAGGTTAAAAGTTAAAAGGATCCATAACCACATCGAGTTCCGACCCATTATGAGATTGTAGAGCTGTTATTTTCACCAAATGTTTTCCTAATATGACGTGACCAGGATAAGGTTGAAGTTCAGATCTTTGAAATTAAGATGAACAAAGTTTTTACATAGTTCATTTGCAAAGGTACTGCCAGAAATGGCAAAACGTGACCCACCCCAATGTGTCTAAATTTAAAGATTTATTGAGTTGTAGTCAACTCCAAATATTACTTGGAAAGTTAAAAACAATACCTGAACCTTGTTTTGGGATATTTTTTCATGGCTGTTTTTAAAAACAATTAAGCTGTAAAAGTTAAGTCTTCTGTAATTTATTTGTATAAACCATATTGCCACTTGAAACATTAAGGCAGCCTGTCGGGTCCTGCATTAGGTCCTAACTTGTGGCTATCTCCACATAGTTCCTGCTTTTCATGATTGTATTGTCCTCACATGAATGATGGGGGGGGATTAGTGAAAACTTTCAGTGGTGCTTTTGTCTCTAAAACAATAAATAAATGAAAGAAAGTTTTGTCGAGGCTTCATTAGCCTGGGCCTCCTCCTGTGGGTGTGAGTGAAAACCCACATTTAAAACAATTACTTGACCAGAAAACAACTGCCAATCATTCTTAAAGGGGAAGGATTCCAATTAATAAACCTCTGCTAATCCCTTCATTTTCCTTCCATTCCCCAGTCTTGTCTGCGTCTCTCTCTCTCTCTCTCTCTCTCTCTCTCTCTCTCTCTCTCTCTCTCTCTCTCTCTCTCTCTCTCTCTCTCTCCCCCTCTCTCTCTGTCCCACTCACTTCTTCTTCCTCTTCTTCCTCCTGTCTTTCTGTGTGTGGCATGTGAACCTCTACTGGCAAAGTGTGTTTGCATTTGTCTGGGTTATTGTGCACTTCTATAAAAGTTTCTTTCTATGCAGATTGATCCATCGTTGCATCAAGAAATGATTTAGAGACATGCATGGTGAGCAAAGCCGTCTGAGCGGGTGCAATCGGTGCACATAGAGGATCGGGGCGGGTGCACGGGTTACTGTACAACAGCAGTTACAGAGCAATCTGCTGAGAGGAACAGGTGGAATACTGGCATCAGCAACTTCAACAGCTCAACTCATTCATTCTGTAGAGGTAGGCTCCGTTACTTTTTGCCTTTTATTTAGTTTATCATAGTTAATGAGAGTGAAGGCAAATGAAACATCCTTCATGATGCTGCATGTGAAATTAAATAAAGTTTTGTCCCATGTCAGTTACTCAACCTGTCAAGCATCGCAGGGCCTTATTGCTACAATGTTTATTATGTTGGACATTCGGTGGTACATTTTTCTGCACATCTTTTCATTTGGATAATATTTAGTTTATATTCAATAGTAAAACATATTTTACAATACATTATAGCTATACAACATTTTAGTTTTGCTCTTTTTGGCCTGTGTACATATGAAACGATTAACTGTTACAGTCAAATCTTACTCAAGGATTTATTTAATGAGAAACTTAGATAACTTGTTGATTTGATGTATTGCTCTCCATATGCTATCTAGTTATATATTATAATAAGAAGCTGGTTCATTAATCTGGTTTTACTTCATTGAACATGTCTGTTGAGAGTAATATACGTTTAGCAGGGGCTGAAAATGTTTTGCTGTTTATAACCATATGAACCCTAGCATCCCTATTCTGGGGTGAACATTCGGCAAAAATAGCAGATCTACAAGCTCACAACACATCATGTTGCGACAGGCTGTGATCTTGTAGATTGGCTATTTTCAGTGAAGCAATTTGGTGTAGAGAGAAAAAAGGATCGTACCAAGTATAGAGGCCTTGGGGGACCCCGGTCAACTAAGTATATAGAGTTTAAAATCAGTACTTTGTTTTTCCAGCTAATGTTTTGATGCTGAAATTATATAGAAAGGTGATTATTCTTACTGTTTGATAACCATAAAGAATACTAACAGCAATCGGTGCCATGTGAATTGTTGGTTATTACTGATAACCTAAGCTATGGTCTATCAATAGTCATCATAGCTTATCAATTGTGTAATTATCTCTTGTCTTGGGTCGTTGAAAATGGGAGATTTTTCCCCGTACAGACTAGATTTACAAAGTCTCAAACTACTGTGAGATTTTCTGTTCCTGTATAAATTCAATTCAATTCAATTTTATTCAAGTGTCAAATAACAAGTTGTCTCAAGACACTTTACATGTAGAGCAGAGACCCGGGGACAATGACAACTATGTGCTGAACACACTGTACAGCATGTAGTTTACAGAGGAATCATCAGACTGCCATCTACGAAGTTCTCTGACCTCCTCTTGTACCCCTTCTCCCTCACTTGAACACTTCCCCTGCTTTAGGACAGGCTGGGTGCCCAGACGCTCATAATGCATTTATCACTGGATACCATGAACATGGTGGACGACAGCTGCCTCTCGCCCAGCAACTTCCACGAATTGGGGAAAGGTGGGGGGGCAGCTTCAGGGGGCCGCGTCCACAGCATTGATGTCATTCTGGGTTTCAGTAAAGACCAGGAGCCCCTGCTCAGTTCGCCGGACGATCCGGGGCCCCACAAGGTGGGCGTGGGCATGGACGGCCTTGGAGAGCCTGGTAAGCAGCAGGAGCCCTCATCAAACGCCTCGTATGGTGGCCACCTTTCCGCTTTGAGAGACAGCAGCTCAGAGCAGCAGCCACCATATCATGGTATGTCATCGGCCAGACTCTCAGTGGTGTTAGTAATGAATAAATACTTGATCACTAACCGTGAATCCATCCAGGTGCATATGACATTAACACATGACAGCACTCGTTTGCCCCTCAAAAAAGACGTTACGGTGCATGTAGATCTCACAGGCGCGGTTATTATATAACCTTTCATAACATTTCTTATCTTAAATTCTTGGCCAAACACAAAGGAGGGAGCGCACACCTGTGTTGATGAGGTGCTGACCACGGCAGGTAATAATGTTGAGAAGGATGAGGCCACACTACTCTTAGCCACGATGCAAAAAGTTATTAAAAGGTACAGGAAACCAACGTTTCGACAATAGTCTTCCTCAGGGTCAAGTCATTATCTTAAATTCTCAACTTCAAAGGCAGTAAATGTTGCTGATACTGAATGAAGTGGTTAGTTTGGAGCTTTTAAGATGGTGCACACCTTAATCATAACATAATTGTATCACCAGTCTGCAGCAGTCTGCGGAAAATACAATAGGCTATACTGTTTCCATGATTAGAGCCTTAACCACTTAAATCCTATATACTTTGTTGATTGGGGTCCACCAGGAGTCTATCCTTGGTCCCCCTCATTTTGTCCCTCCACAAAAAAATCTCTTCGCTGACAATAGCCAATCTACAAGCCCCTGAACAAGACTGTTGTACTTGTAGATCTGCTATTTTCACAGAATATTTACCTATTCTGAACTGCCCAGAATAAGGACGTTGATGTGGTTAAACATCAGTTTACTATGAACTGTTGGCTGAGATTGAGAGATAAATCATAGAACAAGATGTGCATGGGGTTGTCCTCAGTCCCAATCCCATATCCTTGTGGAATTCCTCCTTATATTCTCTTCACTGCAACTTAGATTTATTGTGGTGTTATAACTGCTATCATTCTTCCATTCCATTCCATTCTCCACATCTAATTCTAATTGTGTAATCTGTAGTTAGCAAAAGCCCTGTAACAATCCCTTATTTACACACTTATTGACAAAAAAAAGTCATTCAGGATCCAGTCACTGCATCCAAGAAGGACGATATGTTGTGTTGAGTCAACATAAATCACCACATATGTCATTTCTCTTTTGTAGATGTCTATGCTGTTAAGTCAGGCCTGTTCTCCCTGAATGGACACTACCTTGCGCATGGCGTCACTCATGTCCCCCACACCCCACCCCACTTCCCCCGTATTGAGAACCGGTGCTGGCCAGTGAACAGTGGCAGCCTTCAGATCGGTGGATGTGACGGGCTGACAGGCAGAGAGCTGGTCACTGAACCGGGCCTGACCTCTGCCATTGTGAAAGCCTAGGCTTTGTCATAGTTGCTTAATGAGAGGTAGATAAATGAACCCCCAAAATCCTCCTCTGCCCTAGCTTCTGTTCATGTTTGGTAATTGAAAGACTTGCACCCCTCCTTCTCCTCCATGTGCACACATGGACGCATGGACACACTCTGTCCCCAGTTTCACTGAAGCAATGAGTCGAACATGAAGTTTTGGAGTCCTTGGCAATGGCATCATGTGTTGACAACCCTTGTCAAATTTTGGATCCCAATGAGTCGACATACCCTCTGTATGAGGTCAAATGGCCTAAAATGATTTATAATAATAAATGATATTATACATTAGAATAACTAAGTAACCTTATTCCTAAATGTTTTCTATTTTAAATGCTGGTGAGACTTCTCTTGAGGTAGCATTGTATCCTTCACTGCCTCACCCATATAAAAGTTATGAAATCCAAAGTCATGGTCAAAACTTGGCCTAACTGTAGTTTCCGACAGATGAGTGTAATTTGCCAGGAACCTTATATAATCACATGGGAGTATATTTCATAGTAAGTTTAGCTTGCCTTTCCGTGTCTGAGAACCTGACACCATGTCATTTGCACGGACGCAATAAACAGCTACTAATTGAGTCTGATCATGACAGTGACACATACTGGTGTGATCTAATCATCATCTTTGTACTTAAATTAATTAAATTACTTGCTAGTTAGGCAAAGGCTAATTCACCCAACGGTCTGACAGTGTTAAGGACTTTCCCAAAGGTTTTCTGTAGGCCTATTTCTTTGCTGCTGCAAGTAATACTCACAGACATTAGCTTGTTAGCCTATAGGTAGATTAGGAATATGAGGAAGGCAAGGAGGAATTATCAGGTTGCACCTGTGCCTTCAAGGATTTAAAGTATATAAGCCTGCCGTGAAACCCTTCAAGGCCGGAGCACAATATGGCCTGTCACAGTGTGTGCTACAATAAATGTTCAGAAAAACATAATACACTAGCAAGAAAAGGTTAGTATGTTATAGGCATTAAATACATTAAATGAATAATAATCATATTGAATAAAACTATACTAAGGACATATTCTCAGAGTATGGTATTGTTTTTAATACTCATTACATTGAGGTAAAGTATGTAATGTAATTTACAGTTTGAGTAACACAAACCATCTCCCTGAGGTCCTCTTTCTGAGGACTGCTTATATTTGCAGTTGCAAAATGATATTAACAACCTCTCAAAGTGAGAGTAGGGGTGTTTTCAAGCTTCAGATTAAATTGGAGGGGACCGCTTGCTTCAGTGACCTTACAGGAGTCTATTGTTGCAGGTGTCAAACAAATGTGTGCTCTACTGGAAAGTGGTCGTTACATTACTGTAGGTCAATGCAAGAGTTCATATCACTTTTGTGCTGCCCTTTGTTTATGTTCTAAAATGTGTGTTTTCTCACAGATGTCATCTAGCCATACAATATTATGTTCAGGACAAAAAGCAAAAAGCCAAATGGACACAATACATTGATTGATCTCTCTCTCTCTCTCTCTCTCTCTCTCTCTCTCTCTCTCTCTCTCTCTCTCTCTCTCTCTCTCTCTCTCTCTCTCTCTTTCACTCCTTGTATGTTGGACAGAAGTGGGCCTATTCACAAACAAGTGTGATGAGGACCTAAGTGAACTAACAAAGAGTATAGACAGCGATGAAGGCAAGTCCCCAGAGCCATGCAAGGACGATCAGCCGAAGAAGAAGCACAGACGCAACCGAACCACCTTCACCACCTACCAGCTTCATGAGCTGGAGCGTGCCTTTGAGAAGTCCCACTACCCCGATGTGTATAGCCGCGAAGAGTTAGCTATGAAGGTTAACCTCCCGGAGGTCCGGGTTCAGGTAGGCTAGACCTTGGCATCAGAAGCCATTTCCTCATGTGAGCCTAAGCCTTTATTGTATTCTCTGTTGGACTCTCAATAGAGAGCCACAGGGATGATGTATTTTTGTATGCCAACCCAATTGGCATGTGTTCAGGGGAGGGAAGCCGGGTGGGGAGGGCGATCTTTCACTGCACGTACTCCTCCGGACTGGGGTGGCACCTGTCAACAGGGAATGTTGAACGGGAGGAGTAGGACGGAGGTGCTAAGTCCTCCCGGTGGGGGCTTCTCACTGACAGGTGAGCCATTGGGGTACAACAGCAGTGGCAAGCAGTGGGAGGAATTGGGGGGTTCAATTAGCGTTAGACAACGCTAATTGGCAACTCAAAAAAAGGTTAAAATTAAACAAAAAAAACTGTTATAAATTTGTGTGTGTAAACAATATACAACCCTATGTTTATGTTAACCACAGACCTTAGTTTGGAAATACTTCAAAAATCCTAGAAAAAGCGTTGACATTTGGTGGGGGAACCCATTGCAAACTCACTTCCGTGGCAACTGTGGCACTCTATTTTCAGTTTTTCCAATAACATACAGGTAGAATAAGAAGTCAATACTGGCAACGTCAGTTATAATAAAAAGCTTCTTTGAAATGAGAAATGTATACTTTGTGTCGTGATATTTTTCTAGCAAAGCCTATTTGGTATAGTCAAGTAAGCAAGTGCCAGCAATCTTGAGATTTTGACCATTCATATTTTTCTCTTTTTGCTTCACTTGTGATGACTATGGTAATAGTTTGTCCACAGCTCTTAAGAAGCTAGTGTTAATCTGATTGCTATCAGCATGGGCAGGCTGGAGCAGAAGTTCTCCTTATCCTGTGATATCCTACTGTCTTTTGGCAGGAAAGGCCAATGATCATGCTATTTCACAGTTTACATAAGGTTAAGTGCATGTATTCATTTTACAGCTTATGGCTTTCTCACTATTCAGGCTGTGAGATTATTCAAGACAATTACGATAGCAAACCTTGTGATGCATAGTAAAGTAGTGGGAGGGCACAGCTTTGAAATAGGACAGGCCCTTTCAGTGGAACAAAATGACAAGCTTACCGCTAATAATGAACTTCTTTGTTTTATTATCTAGGTGTGGTTCCAGAACCGCAGAGCTAAATGGCGTCGCCAAGAGAAGATGGATGCCAGTAGCATGAAGCTCCATGACTCCCCAATGCTTTCCTTCAACCGGCCACCACCTGTGCACACTAATGTAGGACCAATGACCAACTCCCTTCCTTTGGATCCCTGGCTGACGTCTCCTCTGTCCAGTGCTACGCCAGTCCACAGTATCCCTGGCTTCATGGGACCAGCCCAGGGCCTCCAGCCCAGCTACCCCAGCCACAGCTTCCTAACCTCCTCTCCTCATCCTACCCATCCACCTCATCCTCATTCTCATCCTCATCCTCATCCTCATCCTCACCCTCATCCCTCCATGAACCAGGGGATGCAGAGTATGGCTCCTCCTCCATACCAGTGTTCAGCTCCTTTTCCTGAGAAATACCCTTTGGAGGATGTGGACCAACGCAGCTCCAGTATTGCTGTACTGAGGATGAAAGCCAAGGAACACCTTCAGTCTATGGACAAGACATGGCACCCTATGTGACTAACATCCTGGCCACCCGTGTGAGAAACAATGACAAAGGGAGATGTTCAGGTTGTGTTGCATCCTCATTCTGACATCGGACAGTCCCTATTCTACAGCACATAAAGGAAATGGAGGTTAAACAAACCTGAACACTGGTGAAAGGATACATGTTTTTTTTTTCTACAAATACCTTTTCACTGAAGACAGCAAGTTAACAGATTGAGTCAACAGCCTGGTTAAATTCCTAATGGTGTTTGTGCTAATTAGCAATCTTGTGGTCAAAAGATATTTAATGATGCCTTGGCTGCTATCAAAACACACATATATAAGGTATAAACTGTGTTTATAAACTGTTCCATTGATGGCCACAGATTTTTCATATCAAACTTCAAATTATCATAATATCACAATACCCTAAAACAAGCATTCCTTTTGATCTAGTTTAGTTTTCTGTCCCCATTATTTTACTTTTGAAGAAGTAATTTTTTGTTTGCAATTAAAACATTTGAATGCTATGCTGACTTCTGTAAAAAACAAAATAATGTTTTAAAGTGAAATCTTATTTTAAGTATTGTTGTTGTAATTGATTTTTATTTCTCTATCACCCAATAATGATCACACATTTAAGTGTTCAGTCATTCAATTTTCTTCCTTAAGTTAGTGATCTTACTAATTAATCCAATTGTCCCACTTTCATGGGTCAGCTAATCAGTAGCTCCAAGTATTTTGTGATGAGGGGCTGACTTACTTTCACATGACAGCAGCTTTGTAAATGAGGGATGAAGTCAGTCTCTGTGTAAATGCAATCTTGCTTATCTGTTGATTTATAATTGTCATATACAGTACTTGCTCATAATCTCCTATTTTCATACAGAATTGTAGAATGGGCTAGAGTACCCATTCTCTACTTCACAGACAGATGAGCTGTTACTTTAGAATTCATCCTGATTTAAGTTCTTAGCTGAGGACCAGTAAGCCTAGTTGCTGCCTATCATGGGTTTGACTGTGAACACACAACTGTAAACTGGTACCTTCTTGGCGGATTATGGCTGAATTCACCAGCATAATTTTGATACAAGACAATCTTTACTCCATTGTATAAACCAATGGACTGTTCATGATGAGATGCTTATATTTTATACAATGTATGACAAGTAGCCGGTAGTGAACAGGGCTTCATTACCAGGGACTTACTTTTGTCGCATGGAATTGTATGGACAGGAAGAAAGAGGCTAGTGAGTGAAGTTACTTTTTTGTTTTTGCTTCAGCGACTGTGAGAGTAGAAGACCTGCTAGCAGCTCAGTGTTGGGTAGCTGTGGTTACGTGCAGGGCAGCAGAAGGAGTCCTGTCTAATGTGTCACCCCCTATAGTTTAGTCTTTGTTCAGCACAATTGATCCAAGCCTGTCCTCTTTGTCTAGAGTTTAAAGAGGGGAAACGGTCACAGGCTGCACTAAATAGGCCCTTGTAACCATCTTTGTTGCAGATGCCTTTTTCCACTCTGTGTCAAAAGCAAGGAGACATGGGCTGTAGCTACTCAGGTCGTCTGTGGCACAGTATTGGCAATTTAGGGTCTGTTGTGGAGTCTGTTGTTAAGTTCTAATTAAGTAGGAGTGTCAACTATAAACAAAAGTAACGATAAACCTCTTTTGATATTGAAAAGGAGAGTCAGACAAACTTTGCTATTGCAAGTTTCCTATGAGGCATGGATCAGTATTTGGATTGACAATAACATCAATACATCTCATCAATACACAGCATCTTCTAGATTAGAATTGAATGTGTTCAAACAGGATGGTATACTGCAATCCATTTGATTAACCATGGAGGTGGATTCCTTCATCAAAAAAGTGCAATTCCAGCATTATTTTTTATTTTATTTTTGGGGAAAGAAAATGATTTTTTCCCTGTAACTGTCAATGTCATTGTACTGTTTCATTTAAATATCATGCGAAGGTTCACTCTTAGCTCCTGTTATTTAGTTATATGCGCGCATATAGGACCTCAAACTGTACAAATAATAATGCTGCACAAAGGTGTTGTTTATAAATGTGATTTTGGACCAAGAATAAGCCAAAGGTTATAGATAATGGGCAGAAATGCACTTGAAGCATTTTTTTTTATGTGAAAATGTACAGGATTCACTTTGTTTTATTTTTCCTGTACAGCCATTTTGTTTATTATGTCCTAGTTCTGCCATTGTTTACTTTAATCAAAATTGTTATCAGAACCATGATGCCCACATTCTGGAAAAATGAATACTGAAAATAAACACATCTAGTTTAATAGAAGAATTATCTCCTTATCCTCCTTACTATCTTCCACATGTACACTTGCTAACATTTTGCACAATAAAATCCTGAGTATTAATTTAACTCTGACAGCATCAAGTTTTATGCTTTCAGAGTTAAATTAACACTGGATTTTCCTCCGTGGCCTCCACACTCATTCCTGCAGAATATGTTTTAACCCGAATTCTGCAGGAATAAAATGAAACACAAGGTTACTACACAGTCAAATCCACAGTGTTAATTTATCCATTTGTAACTCAGAGAGTGTACAAATGGACCTGTAAGGATTTTACAGAGTACATTATAGAACTATTTACAAGATAGGCATTTAGCAGGTGCTATTATCCAGAGTGACTTACAAGTGCAAGCGCATGAACCGTAGTCTACAAATGACACGGTAAATGGTAACATAAGTAAAGTGCAGAGACAACAATGTAGTACCTCAAAGAAACTAGGGTACCAGGTAAAGAATTAACCTAGCATCTGTCTATGACAACATGCTATCTAAATATCATTCTAGCGTTTGTGGTCAAGCAAAAATAATGTCTATCTATAACATAATATATGTGAACATGGACCAACATAAGCATCTATCAAAAAATATGCAACAAGAAGGGATAGAAGGAAAGAAGAGAGCTAAAGGATGAGGTGAAATCTGAGGAGGTGAGTGCTAGGAGGTGAGGTGGAGTCTGAAGTGGTGAGTTTTTAGACTGCAACGGAAAATAGGGACTGAGTCTGCAGTCCTGACTGAATCGTTGTCATCTGACATACATGGGCAGGGACACTTTTCTCGCTAGTTCCCCATTTCTTTCTGGCCTTGATGTAAGCACTCTTTCTCGCACTCTACTCCTCCCTTTCCTCTCTCCCAGTTCCATGGCTGGTGGCAGGGTGCCAGCCTGTTAGGAAGATGAGACTCCAATCAATCAGGGCTTCCCAGGGGGGCCTCTGACCACAGGGCCCAGCTCCTTAATTGCCCCCAGGCAGGCAGGCAGGCACGGCCGCTGCAGCACATGTTCACAGAAAGGCCGGTGGTGCCGCTGTGCTAGCTGGTCTCCTCAGCATGTGAACCACTTTCTTGGACAGATGGAGGCCAGGATGGACCGCACTACATGGGGCCATATGGGTAGAGCAGAGAATCTAACAGGGAGGCATTGTAGTCATGGTTGTTTTTTTCTACACATGCTGGAACTGTGTGGAAAGATGCTGCAACATGATGGTTGAAAATTTATTTTAATTCTTGTCATTTACATTCAGACGTGAGCCTGCGAGAATACAAACAAATGATGAGTATAGTTACCTTTTCACCATGAATGTGTAGTCACTACACAATATGTGAACATGTACACTACACTGTAGTGTGTTCACAAGTGGACTGGTGAGGCTGGACAGCTTTTCAGAACCTCGGTCAGATGCTCATTGAGGATTCCATGTCACTAGTAACAAATAGCACAGTGTGTTATATAAGATGAAAGAGAAAAATACACTTTCATTGGCTACAGACGATGGGAGGAAGAACGACTATAACGATGAAAGTAATGAGAGAGAAAGTAAGGCATAACATGTAAGTAAGATGAGAGAGTGAGGAGATGAAAATGGGAGAGGGGGAAAACAGAGATGAGAGGGATTAATAAGGAAAAGTGTGGGAGAGGAAGAGAGAGCGAGAGAAGAAAGGATGTAGAGTAGCAGTGGAGAGAGAAATAGGAGTGTGAGAGGCAGAGAGAGGAGGGGCAGAATGGCTGCTCATCAGAATTAATGATGTAGAAAATCCCCCAATTAGAGCATTTTCCTGCGTTGCAGGATGAGTTCAGAGCAGGGTCCCCTGACAGCCTGGGGATTAGTGCCCGAGCTGGACTGGGCCAGGCTGAGCTGAGCTGAGCTGGGCCGGGCCTAAAAATACATTTTGTGACTGCTGTACAGCTTGGCACAGCTCGGCCAGTACTAGGATGGGTCCCTGGCCACAGCCAGGGGCCGGGGTAGGCATGCGTTGAGTCGGAGTAGGTGATACAAAGAAAAAGCATGGGAAAAAGAGCAGCAGATCAACAGGGGAAAAAAACGTTTTGTTCAGAGGTTTTGCTCTACTGTGCGAAATCTCCTTTTGTTTTGAGAATAAGTCATACCAGAGTTAGGCCACCATACTTTTTTACAGAAACTTACTATTTTGCTGATGATTAACTTAAATTGAACATTTAAAAGACATATTTCTAATCTCTTCAAATATTGAATAATACCAAAGCAAAACCATGTGTGTAAGTTAGGGGCTTGAATTGTTCAACTGTTGATTGGAACAACATTTCTGGCGCATTATTACATATGTGTTCTTCCAAAACAAAACCTAATCTAGTTCGGACATCTGGATTGTTGAGAAAATCAATCTTGTCCACATGCTACTTTGCCTTCAACCGTGGATGAAAAGATGGCATGCAATGGCTTGGTGTGTTCTCTTACAGCTGGTGGTAAGAGACAGGAACAGGAGTTAATCCTACAGACCTGGCACCCAGGGACATTGGAGATTAGTATCTCAAGGCCTTCTAAAAAATGTCAGGATTATTACTCAAATAATTACAAAAAGTGAAAAGCTGCTAAATTATTATAGAATGACTTAGATGTTGAATAAAGGTCTATACAGTCATCATCTATTCAATAAGTAGACTAACCAGAACACAATTGCCTCACATGAGAAAGAAAGGTAGCAGAACTCAAAGCCACATGTTGCTGACCAGCTGAATACCCACTAAAGCAAAGACAAATGATTCAGAGAGAACCTCTAACTCACTACAACTCCATGGTTATTGTCTTCATTAAGAACAATTAAGTTCCTAACGACTAATTGATTAATTGTGTGATCTATTATTTCGCTCCCGCAGCCCAGTGGATCTGAAAGGGCCACGGCTGGAGTTAACAGTCTTAATGGAAAGACGCGTTCCTTTCTGAGGATAATAAGGGAAAAGAGCGGAATTAATTGGTTTTGATTAAGAGAGCTTTTCAATGGGACACAGCTTTTTCGCATGACATAATTGGAGGTCAGTGAGTGGGGGGGTGTGAGAGGGGGATTTGCTGGCTGGCGCCACTGTTCATGTGTGTGTGTGTGTGTGTGTGTGTGTGTGTGTGTGTGTGTGTGTGTGTGTGTGTGTGTGTGTGTGTGTGTGTGTGTGTGTGTGTGTGTGTGTGTGTGTGTGTGTGTGTGTGTGTGTGTGTGTGTGTGCGCGTGTGCGTGCGTGCGTGCGTGCGTGCGTGCGTGCGTGCGTGTGTGTGTGTGTGTGTGTGTGTGGTTGGGTGGGTGTGAGAGAGAGAGAGAGAGAGAGAGAGAGAGAGAGAGAGAGAGAGAGAGAGAGAGAGAGAGAGAGAGAGGGAGAGAGAGAGAGAGAGAGAGAGAGACTAAGATTGAAGTAAGAAAGAATACAGAGAAACTCTAGAAACTCTCCCCTGCACTCTTGTATAGTATAATATATCTTTCACCAGAAAACATAGTGAACTTCATAGCGCATAGCATATCCTTTCAAACATACCTGGTATTCAGAATGTGTACATTGTAAAATTGTGAGTGTTAATTTAACATTTGTATACTCTTATAGATTAACACTGGAGATTTTACCGTGTGGTCTTGCTATGGTGTAATTAATGTGTAATAACTGAAAGCATTGTAAATCCAAAGAAATTTCATGAGCCAAGCAATGACATCACACCTGATTATATTATCCAAAAAAAAATCTAAACATATATATTGTACAAAGAACAAAATACCCACATAAAATAAAGCATCATCCACACATTCCTAAGATATAGCAATCATGACCTCACTTCCAAAACAACAGCACACACACAAACAACAGCAACAAAACGCACGCACACACACGCACATGTACGCACGTGCGCGCGTGCACACACACACACACACACACACACACACACACACACACACACACACACACACACACACACACACACACACACACACACACACACACACACACACACACTCTCTCACACACACACACACACACACACACACACACACACACACACACACACACACACACACACACACACACACACACACACACTAACCAAAGACAGGGAGGTCTTATGCCTGCCTTTAAGTGGCCAAATCTCAGGAGCTGCACGCCGTTATCAATAAGTAGTAGCCTACTTTGAAATTGATTGGGGGGGGGGCAGAACAAAACAATTACAATACAATACAAAACGATATAAATACCTATCAACTGTACAACTATTACAAAAGGAAAATATAACACCAGGCTTGACAAGGAAACCATGTATTTCAATCCATTTTGACCAAGTCTAGACCCAGACGCAGACTTCCTGCAATCTTTTTTTTGAGAATCTAGCAAAGCGAGCATTACAGGAGGGGATCTGGAGGGAGATAGCTTGAACCTCTGCACATTATGCCCTCCAGGTGTAACCCATTGCTGCCAGGTGAAAAGAAGCTTGCCTTGTGAGTCTTCTACACACCTTTAGCACTAGCCTAGACCCCGCCCACTCCACTGAGTGGACTGCTTGCTATATAGTCTGATATTATCAGGCAACTTTTTCACTACAAGATGGCAAAGTCAGCCCGGGGTTTGATGGATATTAATCTCTCAAGACAGATTCAATTTAGCAGCTGAATCTGCAAATTCAAACCGTCTTCTCCTAAACTGGTGGCGAGCATGTTTAAGGGCGAGCCTTCTGGTTACATTTTGCCATGCAGACCACGTCCGTTCCCCTGTTTCCTGAGAGGTAAAGGTGGGGTCTGAAAGAACTCTGTCCAGCTAAACTGGACAGAAAAAAAAAAAAAAAGCTAATATTTTCCTGATGCTGCACGGCCGCACCAGTATCCACTATCTTGTCAATGCTATGGGTTATGCCTGGGAAAGAAAAGACTGAGTATTAGACCAATACACCATTACTCAGCAATTCACTTGCGACACATTGTGAGCTTGTAGATCTGCTATTTTTGAAAGATTTTTAAACATTTGAGTAATCCTTCCACCACTGAGTAAATGTACAATATTTGCCTTTGAGATGTAATGGAGTAGAAGTAGAAGTATTGACAATACTCCTGTAAATCTCACAATTGCACATGTAGGCCTACTTAGTACTTTCCATCACTTTGGACTTAATACAGAAAATGGTGCCTATAAAGTTTCCAACTACTGTAGTTTCTCAAACAGTGCTGAATCATGACAACAGCTCCTCTTTAATTAGTTGAATTAAGTTTGAGAAAATACCACAGTATGCTTATGGCATGATGAAACCAACCACTTCCACTTCATATATTTATTTCAACAAACACCACTTAATTAAATACAAAAACACATGCGCTGTGAACAATTTAGGCTAACAAAGTTTTTTTTACTACAGTATTGTATAACTTTTTATGACATTGTATTGTATGACTTCATATACTATACCCATGCCAAAGTAGGAACTGAAAGAGACAACAAGCTGCACTCCTTTCTGCATCAACTCCAGGCCATGTGATGTAGTTGGCAGGATTTCCCTGAAAAGGAGAAATGAAAGCAACAATTAGAAAAATAAGCATACAGTAATATGAAATGAATGAATAAAAATAAAACATAATAGTACAAACCAAGTTAAAGCTGCACTATGTAACTTACCTCTTCTACCCGGATTTGAACCCTGGTCTCTGCGCAAGAGCTGAAACTTTTACCTTTGAGCTACCTTATAGCCTGCATTTTCAAACTTACTTTGCTGAGAAAGTGATTCTGATTCTGATTCTGATTCTATTCCCCTGATTCTGAATCTACTTCAGGTCTATTTCAGATTGTGACTCAAGTAATGAGTATAGGCCTACTGACATCAATTAATGGTCAATACACTGAAGTTGAAGCCATTGTTAAGAGAACAAACCAATCTTGTCTTGAATGAACCCCAGATGTTTGTTTTCCCTGCTGAAAAAACCAGCTTAGACCAGCCTAAGCTGGACCAGCTGGTTTTAGCTGGTCTTGGTGGTTGACCACCTTAAGGTGTGTTTTGGACGTCCAAAACACACCTTAAGCTGGTCTTGGTGGTTGACCAGCTTAAGGTGGTAGGTTTTGCTGGTTTAAACTGGTAGCTGGTTTAAGCTGGTAGCTGGTATTTTTGATGGTTTAGCTGGTTTAAGCTGGTAGCTGGTTTAAGCTGGTAGCTGGTATTTATGATGGTTTAGCTGGTTTAAGCTGGTAGCTGGTTTAAGCTGGTTTAAGCTGCTATCTGGTATTTATGTGTATTCAAGTGTATTCTGATATGCAGTGACCAACTTTGCTGGAGAGGATGCATGATCATGGTGAATTTCAGCCAGGTGCCCACAGCACGTGGTATATTTAAAAAACAGTAGCCTATATAAAAGTGAGCAAAATCCACAAAGGAATAAATAATCATGAATCAATTTAATAAATAACAATAATTTATTAAACTCTTATAAAAAACCTAAAAAACATTCAAATAACAAATAATTATGTAAATAAACAAATACATTCATAAACTTCAACCTGAGGAACACACACACTGTGTTGTGTACCGATTTGTGTGATGTTTGGAAAACATCTGCAAAACAATTTTGCAAAAATCGGCCTGCTGGTGGCGCTATAACGCATTACCCCCATATCACCCCCCCCATACACAGACACACAATTTCTTGTCCTTTCTATTGATGTCCTGGATTTTTTTCTGAAATGTATCTCCCCATGGCCTTCTTCCTCTTTGTGAGATCTTCCCCATTAATGATCTGCCCCTCCAGCCACCAATGGAAACAGTCTGAAAGAAAACAAACAAGAACCCCCACCAATAAAACAAATATAATTAGCTTAGACATGCATGGGGTGAGTTGTATGAATTGTGATGTTTTGAGAATAACTTAAAGGGTCTACACCATGAAAATCACCTTTTTCTTGTTTTTTTGTATTTTTTGGGGTCCCCAGTGTCTCTTGTACCCCAAAAAATGTTTTTTTTTTAAATTCAGTCATTCCTTCTCATTTCATGGATTTCCAGAATGGGCGTGTCTGAACAGGCGATCTCAGAATGGAAATGTTTCTGATGTCACAAACATTAATGATGGCAAACCCAATGTTAAATGAAAAGTGCCCGAATCGCTCCGAAACTTTTTCTACCCCCCCTAAGTGGGGGTCTACGAACAAATACTTCGGGCTCGGATTTTGGCTCCGCCCCCCGGAAGTGGGTGAAACAGGCACCTCAAACACTTGGTGGAATTGTTCAAAAATGTTCAAAGTGTTTTTTTTTCGATTTTGTATTTTTCTTAGATGCTTCTTTTTATGCAGAATTTTTCCTTTTTTTGGTGTTTTTTTTTTTAATTTTTTTTTTTATTAACAGACAGAATTGCTCAGTAGCCCCCCCCCTGCCCAAGAGGACGTTTTGGTATTGCAGCTGAAAGTGCTGTATAAGCCAGAGACAATTGACTTGGGATGAGTATATCTGAGTGATGATTTAGGCTCAGAGGGACATACACCATATGATATTAAATATCAAATATTTTTTTTAAATTCATGGTGTAGATCCTTTAATGTAACTTAAACTTCACCCATTTTCAACCTTATCTTCATATAACTGGTCCTCGCTAATGTTCATTATACAATGGCAATATTTCTGTCTACTCGTTCAGAAACCTGCCTACCAGTGACATCACCAATGGAAATTCCAAGCTAATAGAAACTACAGTTTGTCTCTGCCTGGAAAGTTTGCATGCCAGAAGTAGAAGCCATTGTTCTTGCATTAACACATCGACCGCCAGAGGTTAATCTCATAATGTACTCACCAGTGCCAAGGTGTTTTTGTTGTTTTTTAGTTTTTTTCATGTCGCCATAGATCTTGTTAAAATCCTTAAGATTGAGCCGTACAAGGTCTGTTTACATCCGCGACATCCCACTGTATCTCCCAGTGAAGACCACGTGTCAAACGGGGTATCCATGTTGTAGTTAGAGCGGATTACGTTAAACAGTGAAATGCGAGGAGAAAAAACTACAGGAAGAGAATTGAGTTTCAGTTTCGTCTGTAGAACGAGAGCGGACGTGATCGTCAAAACCGGATCCCAAATAATTCTATTTCCGGTCATCAAACCGGAAACGGAAGTGGATCAAAAAAATTCCGAAAGTGAACCCGGAAGTGAATAGCGCGAAAAGACCGTGGACCGTAGGGCTACGGTCTCGGCGCTTAACAGTTGGATTTAACGGACCGTAGGACTACGTTCTTGGCGGTTAATGTGTTAATAATTAACAAATAAAAAAGTTAAAAATGTTGTTCAAAATGACCAAACCTGCCTACCGATGATGTCAAAGGTAGGCAGGTTTCTAAACTGTCCACGAACCATCAATGAAACACAGAGTGAGTAGACATAAATGGTGCCATCTTAAAATGTGTATTAGTGAGGACCACTTATATGAAGATGAATTGAAAATGGGGTGAAGTGGTTTTTTAAACCCCTGTTTCAGTTATGGAAAATGCATTTGAATGGAAAAGGTGGGTGGGCAGTGGGCAGGCAATAAGCCAGATGGCTACAATGGACAACAACAATTGGGGGGAAAAAGCTACCCCTGCCACACATGCATGTAGGGCTGCCACTATCAATTATTCTACACGATTATTCTATTGATAACTTTTTTGATCTACAAGCTCACAACGCGTCCAACAAGTTGCAAGCTTGTAGATCGGCATTTTTTTCAGCCCTAAAATCGATTATTTTATTACAATAGAGTATTTTCTTTTATGATTGATTAATAAGCTTAATAAGGCTTGCATAATAAACTAATAAGACTTGCATAATAAACTAATAATAGGCTTCTGTGCATGACTGTAGTTCTCTTTTCCAGAAGGTGACATTCCCATTTCCCGTTCAGTTTTTCATAGCTTCAGTTGATTGGCTCGGCAGCAGATATACATTGGAAACACCCAACATCTCTATATGTGTTTCTGGTTGAAATTGATGCCACTGAGACAACCAAATGAAGGTATGAACAGTAACGCTAACAGGAATTCCACCTTCTGGAAAAGAGAACTACAGTCATGCACAGAGCCAAAACAGATTGAATTATGAGATCAAGTCATAATGAAACCCCCCCCACCCCCACCCCTCAGTAAACATACCTCTGAGTCCTAGGGTCAGGAGGGTTTGACCTCGCCCTTGCTAGTGGGGCATTCTTTGTTTGTAAGGCTCGTGGTCTTCAGGTTCTTGTTCCCCAAATGGCAACAGCAAGCTCCTTCATGAACAGGGAGTCCTTGGTGTTTGCTGCCACCATCTTCCAGATCTCCTTTTGGAGCCACACACCAGAGCCAATGTGGACCTGAAACAGAAGAAAACAAGACATGTTTTAGAAATTAAAACACATTTTACCATGACATTTCCCAGACTTTCATTTTGGACAAAAGCAGGCACACTTCAAACAGAGTTTACTGTAAAGAAATGACATTTTCATGTCAAGGACCCCCAAATGTTGACCCCATTTGTAAAAGAGTTGGTGCCATGGACCTCCAATAGAGAAGATGTTAATTGTTGGATTAGATTTAGTACAGAATTCTACAACTGTCTATACTGTAGGTGGGGAGAGTTACATTAATTATTATACAGTACATTGTCATTGGATTACATTCTAGCTGGTAATAACCCTTTATGCCTGGCATCCCTATTTTGTGCATGCCATAGGCAAAACTGTTCAAAAATAGTTCAGAAATAGCTAAACATAGCTGATCTACAAGCTCACGATGCATCATGACACGTTGCCTATTTTTGAAATAGTGCTTTTGTGCTTAACTGTTTCTTATTTAGCTGGGGACACTGTGGAACCCCCTGGGGACCCTATTTTTAAGAACCACTGTCCTACACAGTATGTTTCTTCAATACCTCGTCACCGTTGGTGTCAAACATCCCAGGTGTCGATGCCAAATCGTCTGACTCAGGGGAAGAGGAAACGGAGGGAGTTGCAACTGAAAATGTAGAGAATCATATTTAAGCTCCTTTTGGCAGTATCACAGTACTTATATTGTACACATTGTCACCATTTTCCATAGAACAGTATCACTGTCTAAACACACCTATGCTGTCACTGGTTTGCTTATCTGCAGCAGGGATGTCAGGCTTTGCTGCAGAGCTATATTGGGGCCCTTCCTCCAGTTTCTGTTTTGCAATCTCTAATTTGTTGCATCTTAAAGCATGAACAGGGTACGGAAAAATAAAAAATAAAAACTGAATTGATGTATGCCTTAGTAGGATACCAGTTTAATAATGAACCTAGCATCTGTCCACTCCATATAACATGCTTTCTATATAATGTTTTTTTTTTAACATTTGTGGTCAAGATCTAAGTAAAAAAGAACATGAGAACAAATAACCAACATATAGATATATACAAAAAGAGAAGAGCAAACTCATGCAAATGTTTCGTTAACATTTGTCATTGCTTACTTAGTTTTAAGATGCTGTAGGTCCAGGTCCAACTCTTTGGCCTTCTTCTGGGTACGACTGTACTTGACATTTCGTCGTGGATAGCTTGGGGTACAACAGCATCTCCACCGTATTCAGACGAGTCAGAGTCTAAAGGTAGTGCAAGTGATATATTTTGGATTAAACAAGATGTTTTTTTGTTAGAAAGTTTAAGTGGAATAAAATGTAATTTTATGCAATCTGTATCGTAGAGTATATTAATACAATATAACTTATACAATCTGTATGTTAGAGTATGTTAATACAAATAATACTATATAACTTATACAATTGGGGTGGTTGTATTTCGTCTCCCTGCTCTCACCTAGACACAGACAGGATCTGACATGAATTTTGATCTCATGGTCAAGATTCAATGTATCACCTGAGCAAGCAGGCAGGCTCTATTAGCTCAATGGTAAAAGGTTACAGCACTTGAAGAAGAGGAAAGTTACATAGTGCAGCTTTAACCCATTAAGACCTGAGGCCGATTCTAAAAATGTTCTCTAAATCCTAAAAGTTTTTTTGAACATAAAAGGAAAAAGATTTGAGGTACAAATGTTCGCTTTAAAAAATATGTATTCAAAAATAGCATATCTACAAGCTCATAGCACGCCACTCGGTGTCACGCTATGAGCTTGTAGATCTGCTATTTTTGAATAGCCAAAGAAATCAAAAAAAATTACACAGATGCGTTCCTGGTCTAAATGGGTTAAAGCAGGGGTCTCTCCATCTCTTTAATTAAGTAGACAATTCAGTTTCAAATTGTGTATGCCCACTTCTTTGTGTCATCACTTCCAATTGCACTTATTTATCCTGTATCCTGTATGAGTTCTGATTGGTTAAATTTGGTATTCCTGGACATGCATTTTCGGCTTACTAAATAGGTGGAGAGTCTGGGAGACCCCTGTTACTGAACAAGTAATGATTACTTTAATATTTAACAAAACAATATCACTTTACCTTCAAACTGTTTTCTTCTCTTTGTGGGAGGGGGGTGGCAAAACACATAATGGTTCTTTCTTCCTGGGTTCTTTTTTCTCTCTCTCTCTCTCTCTCTCTCTCACACACACACACACACACACACACACACACACACACACACACACACACACACACACACACACACACACACACACACACACACACACACACACACACACACACACACACACACACAGAGAGATAAGCGAATCATTAATGTTCAGAGTTCACGAGATAGGCTATTAAAACACTCTGTAGCTTCATCACTGAAAGCCTGTGTCCACACACACACACACACACACACACACACACACACACACACACACAGTACAGACAGTAGCCTATATCATAAATTATATTGTATATCCCACTATCATTTCTTGTAATTATTGTCTTAATACCTTTATCAAGACAAATTAAATAACTAAACAATGTGTCCTGACCATAGAGTTGGGTCATGATGACTTGTGATTGACTTCAAAAACATCCAGACATGCAGCCTACGCACTTCAATACAGTAATAGTAGGCTAAAAAGCCTACATAAATAGTATTTCTGTGTGTCAACACTCACCTAAAATGTCCGCCGCTTCTTCTTCTTTCTTTTATCTTCTCTGAAGCCGGTTTATAATTCTTTTGATGAATCCAAAGCAACACAATTTATCTAACTTTCTTTAGACAGTCTTCCCATCTTCCCGCTGCGTCGCGAGCCAATCTCTCGAGCCCTCAGCCAGTGTTGCCAGATTGTGTGAGAGAAATAAGGAGCCAGGTCTATGAAAACAAGTCTGCACTTTAAACCACACATTGGCTCTTTGAAAATAGCCGATCTACAAGCTCACCGTGCGTCGCATTTGCGACACGTTGTGAGCTTGTAGATCTGCCGTTTTCAAAAAGAAAAGGTGAAATATTTGGAATATTATTTGAAACAGATGGGGGTCTGCGGAAAAAAGACATTAATTTGAAAAAAGACCTTGACCTTGACATGCAAATGTTTGAGAACTGGTTTAAACAAATGTTTTAAATGGAAGCAAGCCCAAATAACTACACTTTAGAAACAAGCCCCCCCAAAAAAGCAACCCGCAACTACCAATATTTACAAGCAACTTTACAGAAAAACAAGACCAAAGTCGCTTATAATAAGCAGATATGGCAACACTGCTCATGGCCCAGAATGCATTGCTTGTAAAAAACAAACAACAGATCTACAAGCTCACAACGTGTCGAATTGCGACAAGATGTAGATCTTTAGATCTGTTCATTTTGGTCACCAAGTGTTATTTAGAATCAATCTAGCATATTATTTGCCATTTGCCATATTAAGTAAATAAGTCATTGGATGCATGTTGTCATAATAATAATAATAATAATAATAATAATAATAATAATAATAATAATAATAATAATAATAATTTATTATTATTATTATTATTATTAATATTATTAATATTATTATTATTATTACCCTTTTTAAAACTAATATTAATAATAATAATAATTATTATTATTACATATATTATTTGTGTCACATCACAAGAAAAGGACAAGAAAAAAAATAATAATGATGATAATAATAATAATAATATGCTGTATATATACTGGTTGGGGCAATTGTAACTGAAGAAAATCTTCAAAGTCTAATGTTGGCAGGTATGATGTCTCCCCGGATCCAAACAGTTAAAATAGCAGATCTGAAGGCTCACAACGCGTCCCGGGCTTGTAGATCTGCTATTTTCACTGTGTGTGTTTTTTATTTATTAATTGATGGAATTTCTTCTTTTTTATTTATTAATTAAATTATTTTGAGAAATCTTAAATATATTTTTTTTATTTATGAAGATTTTAGATTTGTGGGTGGGAAATCTTTTGAAAGAATAATATAATATATTTTTGTAGGAAACGGGAAAAAAAGGGACCTTTCCTGGGACAAATAGGTCCCAACCAACTGTTTGGGAAACAGTGATCTAACCCAGTGGTTCTCAACACTTTTCTTTTCTTTTTTTTTAAATATACTTTACTGGAATTATTCAGTGTTTACAAAAAATACACATTTACATGACATGCAAATAAGCATTAAAAAGGTCTTAAAGGTCCTTAAATTATCACTTCACTGTCATCTGGGGACCACCCCCAAATCACGTGGGGACCCCCCTGGGAGTCCCGATCCACATGTTGAGAACCACTGATCTAACCAAACTTGACCAGCTGCTAAGCTGGTCTTTCCTGGTCTGTCCAGTGTCCAGCCATCTGACCAGCTAAGTCTAGCTGGTAAGCTGGTCTTTGCTGGGCAGTCCACCCATTTGACCAGCAAAGACCAGCTACCAGCTTGGCTTTGCTGGTCAGTCCAGCCAGCCAGCTGGCTGACCAGCAAAGACCAGCAGAATCCAGCTTAGTGACCAGCTAACCAACTACACTGGCAAACCAGCCTGACCAGCCTGACCAGCTTGTCCAGCCTGGTATGCCATCTAAACCAGCTTAAGACCAGCTAAGACCAGCTAATACCAGCTAAAACCATCTAAAACCAGCAACCACCATAAGCTGGTTTGTGCTGGTTTTTTCAGCAGGGTTGTAGGCCGCCATGTGGAGTGTTGCATTGTGGGACTGATCGCTGTGTTCTGTTTGGCTTGAATACGATGTTAACAATGTTTTTGTTGTAATGTTCCTGCTCTTTTTTTATTATCAAATTAATAAAGTTGCTGAAACCCCCGGGAGAACGTGTTTACTGTGTGAATTGCCTGGAAGACCTTTTTTTTTTGCAAACTGTTAATAAAGTATTCAATCAATCAATCAATCAATCAATCAATCAATCAATCAATCAATCAATCAATCAATCAATCAATCAATCACTCAATCGTGTACTGTGTATGCACATGTGTGTGTGTGTGTGTGTGTGTGTGTGTGTGTGTGTGTGTGTGTGTGTGTGTGTGTGTGTGTGTGTGTGTGTGTGTGTGTGTGTGTGTGTGTGTGTGTGTGTGTGTGTGTGTATATTTTTATATATTTATAATTTGATTATAATTTTTTTTGTGGGATGAGCAGTTATATGTGGGTTAGGGTCTTATAACTATGGTCGTGCCACACTACGCCTCTCAGCCATTGCAAAAGCTACGGTAAACAGTGACCTCTAGTGGCTTATTGCTTTATACATTTATACCGGTCCCTGGAAAAAAAACCTGCAAAAAAAATGCTTATGATGGTTGCTGGTTGCTGGTTTTTAGCTGCTCAAGGGTGCAGGGTAAAGATTTTCCAACAGATGGTTTTTAAACAATTTCACTGGAGGGTAAGCCCCTTGAGGTCATGCAGCATCTGGTTTTCAAGGGATTCCAAAATTGAACCCTCATAATGAACCCTGATCATGAGTGGATGTATTTGCAGATTCAATCATTCTGTCAAGGTGAGATGTGTTAACTTCAAACATCTATGTTATCAGAAATGCCTGGTGGTGTAAGAGAAAAGCTGAGGTTCCATAACCAAAATATTGTGAGTTTGAATCTTGGTCCCGGTGAATATTTATTTTTGGTCAAAGTAAAAAGTTCAATATTATATTGCACATTTGTGAGTGTTTGAAAATAGCAGATCTACAAGCGACTCGTTGTGAGCTTGTAGATAATAGGCGATGCATGTGCAGGTAGGTTGCTTATAATTGTGGTCTTGTTTTCCTAGACCTGGTTGCTTATTTCTGTCACAAAATATGGCAACACTGACGTCCGAGTCAGACGACGTCGATATGACGTTCACCGTAACCATCAAAAAGACATCCATACAACAACGCCGACACGCCGTTCATACGACGTCTATACGACGTCCAGGGTCAGACCTCAGAAACCACCAAAAAACCCAAAAACCAACCAGACATCTTATACAACGCCGATACGCCGTGCCTACGACGTCTACACGACGTCCTGGTCAGACCTCAGTAAGTGGTCTCATGTTGTTAACTTGTTGCCACGACACCTGCTGGCTGAAAAAAATCAATGCATTGTTTTATGTCAAGGACCCCCGAATTAATGTATTTGGCCGTGGATGTGGACCCCCATACAAGATTTGTGTTTTTAAAATGTTTCTAAACTATTTAAATACAACACTGTTTGAGAAACTAGTTGAAAACTCCATAGCCACCAAATGTTTCTAAAGTGACAATAAAGCCACTGTTCATTCATCTACTTAAACGTTCGGATTTCAAATATAAAGTTTTTGACCCTGGCAAGGGTGGAAGTTGAGTCTGACTTCTATTTGCAATTTTGCTTCACTATTCATAGCTCAGTCGGAAGAGATCTTGACTTCAGACCATCATCATGATCATGATCATGGGATCGAATCCCAGCACAGCAATCTCTGCATTTTTCGCCTTTATCATAAAGGTTGCTGGACAATATATAGAGGATGAAATGCATAATTTATTAAATAATATAAAGGTAATATCAAATACATTGTAAAACATGAGAGACATGACGCTTTATTAGCAAGACAGTCTTTTATTATTATTCCTCATTTTGCTGGTTTCCCCTGAAATCCCTTTACTGTTACAGAGTAGAACTGCGTTAGAATCACCACTGATGATGTGGCCATAGCTGAATGGTTAGAGAGCCTGCCTGGCAAGCCATTAATCCCAGGTTTGATCCCAGGCCTTAGCAACGTGTCAAAGTGTCCCTGAACAAGACACTTCAAAGAATAGTTCACCCATTAATTTTTGTCTCAGACATATTGGTTGGATCGGCGGTGCCACGTAGGTGTGAGGGTAGCGTAGCGGACAGAACCTGAGTCTAGTAGAACATAATCACGATTCAAATAACCACTTTTAGCACTATTTAGCACCATTTTTGTTTAGTGTGACATATGATCTACACATTCTACAGCCTGTAGATCATGTTTACCTGTAGACTACACTCAAAGCAGTTCCTATGAAAGTTCCCACCCACACCCTAACTCTAGTCCATAGCGTTAGGAGTTTTCTAACACTATGGACCAGAGCTAGCCCCACACCCTACCAGTTCCAAGTAGTTGCCTGTGTAAGCACCCCCAATCCATTTGTAAATATATATATATTTTAGTTTCCCCCCATACTTATCTAGACCTGGATATTACTCAAATCAAATTCCATACTGGAACCCTGTTCATAATATGAACTTGATATGAACTTCATATCATGAGAATATAGATGCATTGGTCTAGAATTGATAAAAGAGGGAATATATACTGGTCTATAAATGATAAAAGGGGGGAAAAAACAAGGGACAGGATTTAAGAAGGTCACAACTATGTTGTTTATTTCATGATAACTGATACAGGATAAATGTTATACATTCTTTTTTTTTTTTTAACACTGATATTTTGCTTTTATTTTCAATGTCAGTATGCAAAAAAAGACAACGATCCAAAGTAAAGATTTGGTGAAATCATGAACATGATTCAGATGCTTTAGGTGATGCTTTATAATATTAAACCAATCTTAATTAATTGTGAGGACTTTGCATCACCCTGGTGCTAGTTTTAGATTAGCTATGATGAAAGATGAAGAAAATAAAATGACAAACAATATGAAAACATCAAGAATTGGCTGACAGCAAACACTGTAAAGAACCATGATCTTCAGATGCATCATTCAACATACTCATGTAAATGCATATATAAAATACATAGTCACCATTGTATATATGCACATACTGTAATGTAATTACTACAGTTGTAGAGTCTGTACTGTGCATACAAAAAGACAAAATGAAGAGAGCAGACACATACATACACACATTTATCATACCTCTCTGTATAAACACACAAACCAACCAACAGGCAAAAGGCTCTCTGGCTTTAGAAGCTAAAAACTACAATGGGCTTTAAAAAAAGAAAAGAGACATTCACATTTCTCAAACAAACATGATTTAATAATCTCCCAACTGACCAACTGTGTGTCTGTCCATCAGTCTGATCAGCTTGCAGTGCTGATTGCCACCAGAGAAGCAAGGATGATGATGATGTAGTGCTGAGGATTGATGAATAGCTCCTGGGTGCCACATCAAACCCATCACAGCCCCAATATATCAATTAGGGCCAGGTTCACTCAAGTTCAGGCACACTGTCTCTCTTAGCCCCGTTCCCCACAGCTCTCCTTCTTACTGTGCACTCATTCACCGACAGGCCACACAGTGGACTGGATCATGTGCAGACCACGACGGGGTGAATGAGTGACTGCGTTGTGGAGGTGGGTAGAGAATTGGGACTGCAGCCTTAGACTGTATATTATGTAGTGTAAGAATGTATGTCCATGCATTTATCCATGTGTATATGTCCATCTCTCTCCATCCTCTAAGGTGAGACAGGTGGTTTGCTACTGCTGTAATGAACTTGGTATCTGTTGACTGTTTGCCCTTTGACCTCGGTGGACAAACAGGTGGTCTTGCAGGGGATCATGTCTTCTTCCTCTTCGCCCATTAGCCAATCCTGGACCGAGCGCTCGGCTGACGCGGTCACGTGATTGGCCAACCATCCCTGGTGCCACTTGTCAAAGCGCTCGTGCTGGTTCGCGGCCACTCTGTGCTGTGACTGTGGGGAAAGGGAGAGACAGAAGAAGGGACATGAGACTGTGGTAAGGGAGAGACAGAAGAAGGGACATGACTGTGGTAAGGGAGAGACAGAGGAAGGGACATGAGATTCTAATCCATTAGCCAAATGTACAGAAAGATAAAATACTGGACAGTAGTTTGCTTATTTAGCTAGAACCATAGCCAGGGGTTGAGAATTCTCCATACAAAGACACCCAATTCATTATGAACGACTAAAAGTGATATCCAAAAGCTGTAATGGAAATGAACAGTTTACCCTTTAGAACCCATAGTAGTTGGGAACGGCTGCTCTAAATCCTACTTTAACCCCATATGGTTGACCCTCAGGGCTCTATACTAGTGTCTTTTCTGGTTCCTATAGTGGGGAAAGCTTTGGCTGAGAATAGCCGATCAACAGCGTTGTGAGCTTGTCAATCGGCTATTTTCTGCAAAAGCCTTCCCCACAATACGGATGCTGGGGTTTATGTGGTTAAAGGATAAAGCCCTTTGCACACCAAGCCCATTTTTTCCATCAGAAAATATTGGACACACTAAAAAAAAAAATGCGCTCATGTCATGTTCATTATCACTTACACACAAACTGAAACGTTGTCGTCTGTCAATTATTTGTGGAACATGTTAAATTTACTGTGTTGGTTTGCACCGACCATTAGATATTTGTGAAAAACTAAAACCAATTAGGATTGTATTAGCAATAGGGCAAATACATGTTTTTCTATAGCCAACGTATGGTGGCTTTCTGTTACACTATGATCTGTATTCCTTATCCTCTACCCATCCCTGTGAATGAGTGAGTGAATGAGTGAGAGACAAATCAGGCTGTCGCTCTAATGTCTGACAGGTTCGATTTCTGTCCGGCCAGACCATTTGCTGCATGCATGTCACTCCGCTACTCGAGATCTCCATGTATGGGTGTGTTTTTATTTGGACAGAATTTGGACACAGACTGATATAACTACAGACAACTTGAACTTTAGATAGATCCTGATCAATATTGTTTAAACGTTTGACTACTTGCCATTGAATTAATGCCATGTTTTTTTTACAGAAACAAATACAAAATTGCACGCTTTGAATTAAATTGGAAATGGTCATCATTGCTGTATATACGGTAAATACTTTATGCAACACAGTCAAACAGCATTAATAAAGGACATTTTGAGAGAACAAGATAGAATATGGAAAATGACAATAAACCTGTATAGCATTGGACTTGCTTGCATAATTAAAATATGCCTTTTTGCATATTACATTTTCATGATGGAGCCGGTGTGCAATGGGCTTAAAGCCAGCGTTCTTTTTTTTCTTATTGTTGACAGTCTTACAAATATTGTCTGTATGACAACTTTATGAAGCGATGGCAAAAGCACCAACCTCCATCACTGCGCATGTGCGTTGCCTTGTTTGCCTTCTGAAAGATTTTACTCCTCTACTACCTTATATTTGGTACCATATTAAAGCAACAAAAAACAAAAACTTCCATCTTCAGTTTTGAATTATATTTTGTTTATACTTTAAAATTATCAGTGAGCTGTAGCAACATTTTAAATTTTCATTGGGGTCGCAAGGGTTAATTTATATTTGAAAATATTATATATATATATATATACACATAATTCCCACCTTTCTGGCCTTTACAAGGGCTCCTCGGCGGTACATGTAGTCCTCAGAGTTCATGACAAACACCATCTTGTGGGTGTTGAGTTTAAAGCGACAGTCCAGGCTGCCAGCACTCTCTACGCCCAGCTGACGGTGCCACTCTCTCCTGCAGCGCATGGCCTCCACCTGCCGTACCTGCCAGCGACGGAAACGCCGTAGATTCCTGAATGAAAGCAACAATTGAGACTGTTGAGCCAAACAAACTGCTTATGTACTTCTAGAAAAAAAAATATTTGAGAATGAGAGAACAATGAATAATGAATTGTATACTGTATGTATGCTTAATGTGTCATTCACATGGCACATATGTGTATACAAATGTATTGTACTTATTGTTCTTACAGGATAAGATAAAAGGGAGACCTAAGGTATGAGCAATAATGTGAGGATACAGCAGGCTAGTTAGTACCAACTTAATTTAAGAGGAGTAATTTGTATTCCCAAGAATGACATGCACAGCAAAAGTAGGCGAATAAGCAAACAGCAGTAGCTATAAACTCAGTGTAGTTGTAGTTAAAAATTACACCTCACTGTCCTACATAAATGTTTAACTCCTTCTTACCTGGGCAGGAAAACGGGTTTGAAGAAGTAGCCATCTGCCTGAGAGCACAGACTGGACTCTGTCCCGACAAACTGCTCCATGTAGCTGGACAGGCACTAAGGTAGCAAAAACAACACTTTATGATGCAATAAACATTTACAGTGAAGGGAACCTTTTCTATGGTGTGTGTGTGTGGTAGCACACACATACACACACGGTGGCCTAGGGCACGTGCACAAGTTGGTTGTGAGGGGCCTTCAAATGGCCGGCCTCTCCAAAAGGAGGGCCAAACAATTAGCAAGGTACTGCTCAATATCAGCTATTATAGGAAGCCACTCAATTTGGAGGAGGCGTTGTGTCCTTTACCCATGATTGTTGTCTGCTGTGTTTGACAAGTATGCCAACATTATTGTATGCAACAATGTTCTGCCTTATATGCACTTTGTAACTGGCTGTTTTCCCATTATCTGACTGCACTGGCAGTGTTTATGTCCTTTGTACAAGGTATTCTTCTTCTTCCGTTTATGTGGACATAATTAAATATTTGAAATGTGTTTTACCTGTACATCTAGTGGGTCATCAGCCTGGGCCTCCTCAGTGTCCAGGAGCTCGATGGTCAGTGTCACATGACCCTTGTTCTGGATAAACATCACCTGTTAACATAGATGGCAGCAAAAGTAAACCTCAAGCAAACAATATTGATTGAATATTTTATTAGACAGAAATGTAAAACAGCACGAGTACAGTCAAACACTTTGTTTAAAAGGATAACACCCAAAAAGTCCTTGCCGTCTTGTTTCCATTGGGGTCCTAAGTATTCAATCTCTCATTGGTGGGCTGTCGACAGTTCAGAAACCTGCCTACCAATGACATCATCGATAGGGGATTCCAAGATGTGACCCCATTAATAGAAAATTTAAATAAAAGTTTGAAATCTTGTTTGAAATGACCAAAGCTGCCTACCGATTATGTCACTGGTAGGCAGGTTTCTGAACTGTCCACAGCCCTCCTCTGAGACAGAGGAGTAAATAGAAATGGTGCCATTTTATAATGAGCCTAAGTGAGGACCAATAAGATGATGCAGTGGTCCTTTAAGCATTCTGGAGATCTAAACAATGCATGTTTTTGATGAAAAGTAAAAGGTTTTGACAGTCATCAAGCCAGATTAGGACAAAGAATGTCTTAATCTCTTTACGTAAATAAATAATTAAACAAAATAAACATCCCTTCGAGCCAAATAAGCTCATGCACAAAAAATATCTCTACTGTGAAACATCTGAGAAAAACTATATGAAATGAGTGGAAAATATTTTTGTTTTATATCAGTTATGATTACTGTGGTGTAGTTCTTTGCACTAGGAAGCTCAGTGTTTCCCATAGATATAAGTTATGTCCGGGTGGCTAATATTTGTTCGTGTATGTGAGCGAGTGTTCGTGGCCGTGTCCTGACCCTGCTGTGTGTGTGTCTGCCTCGTCTTGGCTGTCTGTGCGCGCTGTAGCTTCAAGCTTGGTGCAGCAGAGATATTAGATATATTATAGCAGGCCTCATTTGTTTATGTAAACAGAATCTACTTTGTTTGCATTTGTTTTATGTGATTAAAGTGTGATTTTGAGATAAAGATTATAGACAATACTTACAGCAGTTAGAACACTCACAAATGTGTATGTATGCACATATGCGGTAGCGTCCCCCCCTGTAAACTATGTATTTTTGGGCAAATGAACATGACCTGTACTTGCCCAAAGGGAAAGTGCTTTTGAGACCTTCGTGTCAACCCCTGCCTAAGGCAATATGTGAGTTGTACTGAAATAACTGGCCAGATAGTGGACGCCTTCACTTAAGTGAAAGAACTCACACTATGCCAATGTTGATCAAAGGAGACACAGACATTTCAATGACAGAGTGTGAGATTGTGTATGTCAGCACAGCTGAACAAATGTCTTGGACAGCAATATACATTTTGACAGGGAAAAGACATGTTTGACCCGATTCATTGTTAAGGCAGGACATTCTGTGATGTGAATGAGAGAGAGATGGGGTATGAAGGAGGAAGAGGAAGAGAGAGATGAAAGGGCAAGAGTGAGAGCCAGATGATGGAGAAGTGTGAGAGAATGAGATGAAAGAAGAAGAGAGAAGGGAAGGGGTATTTGCCGTGTGGCATTTTGGCTCCCCAAGTCAAATCTACTTCATCACACCTGCTCTACAGTATTAATTTTTGGTTGACACTACAAGTTGTTCAAGAAAAGAGTTCTGGGGCCTGATTCAGCAACATTTTCAAAAGAGTCTTAAGAAGCTGTTTAAGGAGCCGTGTCCATAGAAAGCAGTTTTGAGGGAGGAATGCTCAAAGCACTCTGCCATCATGTCCAGAGTGTGTCTTACTAAGGGCGTGTGTTTTGTATGTCCGCAACGTTATTAGCACAAGTAGCCTAGCTGAAATAATGGGGTAAACATGGACATCTCATGGTTGTGGTAACGATTCAAAGTCAGGTCATAAATGACCGGGTTGTCAGACACATCCAGGTGGATCAAACGTGATATTGATGAGTTGCACTACCCTCCAAAAGTTGAACTATTTTCTGCTTGAAGCCCCCAGGGCGCTCTGCCACAAAACGCTGAGCGTGCTGAAGCGCAAGGCGTGGTGCTGGGAAGAGAAGAGCTTCAGCGGGTCTTACCATAGAATCCCAAGGCAGCCAGCTCAAAAAATGCTTTCTGTGGACACAGCCGCTAAAAAGTCCCTAAGATTAAGCTTAACTGAAATTCTCTCAACATAAAGACAAAAAACATAAGTTCACCCTCATAATATCAGTGCTGCCATTGAAAATTAACAGTTAAGTTCTTTTAGTTTTTTCCAACGTTACTGTGGCTTAAGACCTCTACACACTGCCCGACATTTGAAATGGACGGCGAGTGAACAGATCGTTAAGCATTTCACGAGTTTCTCTCTTGAAATCGGGCTAAACATATCGTTGTGATTCTCGCACGATTGATTGGTCGGCGACAGGGGTTCACTGATTGCAAGATATTTCACCACGATGTGATCCCGACCCAATACATACATTTGTTTTTATTCCAAACGTCTCACGAAAACGTGAAAGGCTCCCGTGATATATGCGCGAGACCGAGACAGGACACTAATGATTGACATTAAATAATTCTCAATTTCTCTGTATTTCTCTCTCTCTCTCTCTCTCTCTCCCTCCCTCTCCGAAACAAACGTTTCAAAAGTCAACCAGAGTCCAATTCAGATCAGAAGCAGTGTTGCCGTGTCCGCTTATTATAAGCGAGTTGCTTGTACAAAATATTGGTGGTTGCGTTTCTTTTTAGCTTATTTCCAAAGTGTAGTTGCTTATTTGGCTTTATTTCTTAATGTTGCTTTTTTTCTTTGAAAATAGTTGCGACGCGTTGTGAGCTTGTAGATCGGCTATTTATTTGTATATAGGTTTAAAGTGCTCATGCACGATTCCCGCAGGGGACGCTGTTGGCGCTGGGGGCGTGTTCTCTCCTCCGCGTCATCAGTGCCCATACCCTAGGTGGGGTTGGCGAAAGGGCCTTTCTGTGTGGAGTTTGCATGTTCTCCCCGTGTTTCCTAGGGTAGTTAATACCCTCACAAAAACATGTAGTAATCCTGGTCACTATACTGCCTCCCCCTAGTCAGCCGGGGCGCCTGATGGAGGGGAAGGGAACTGGTTGGAATAACGTGTTCCTTCCACGCGCTACATCCTACCAGGGAAACTCCCCCCTGTCAGGTGACAAGAAGGTCAGTAGGCTCTCATGCATTGAAGGAGGCATGAGCTCGGCCCTGACCTCCCTAGGTTGGCAGAGGGAAGGTAGTGCCCAGGATTACATAGACAATTGGCACTGGGTGTAAAAAATAGGGTTACAAAAATCGTGGGATAAAACTTTGTTAAAAAAAAAAAAGTGCTCATGCAGCCTATAGTCACTTTTGTTGGGCTTTCATAGACCTGGTTGCTTATTTCTCGCGCAAAACCTGGCAATACTGTTCAGAGAAAAATACGTGCGTGCGACACACACACACACACACACACACACACACACACACACACACACACACACACACACACACACACACACACACACACACACCTCTCTGTCTGCAAGCCCTATTCCTCTCTAATAATAAACAGCCCCATCGTCTAGCAGGCTCGCTCACTCTATCAATTGCTCTGATTGGGTGTAGCACAGCTCTCATCGGATCCGACAAACCCAAATATCCAACATGCTAGAAAAGTAAAAATTATCGGGAACCGCTCGCCGACCGCAATTTATCGGGGTGTTTCTTCTCGGAGTACCTTACACACTGCGCGATCAACACCTCTCCGAGGAACGCCCGATCTGGACTGAGATCGGTGGTTTTCTCGGCGATCACCAAAAAATATCCCAGAGAGCCAAATCGGGTCAAATATCGTACAGTGTGTAGAGGTCTTTACCGAGTGTGTTCAAAATAATAACAGTTCACCCATTAATTACCAAAATGACAGTCAACAAAACGAAAGTCAACAAAATGCAGAACATATATTTATCATCATGAAATAAATCTTTGCGGTTAGCCAGCTATCCATTGGCATCTGTAGGGGGGCCACAGGGCCAAAGAAGTAATGGTGGGGAAAACTGGACAGCCTTTGCGTGCTCACCTTGAAGCAGTTCTCCTCAGCCATGACCCTCTCTCCTTTCCACTGGTAGCTGGTCTCCCAGGCTGCCCTGACACACTGAGAGGACAGGTTGCCCCCCGCTGCCCCCCGTTTCCTTTCAGCCAGGTACAGGTCAGCCACCTGTAGGCACACCTCATCACTGACCAGGTGCTGCAGCTACAGAGAGATTAGGGGAGAGGTTGGAGAAAGCGAGGGAGACAAGGAGACAGTGGTGGGAAAAGTACTCAAATGTATTACTTACTGTAAAAGTATCAATACTGCAATGTAGAAATTCTCTGCTACAAGTAAAAGGCCTGCGTTCAAAATGTTACTTGATTAAAAGTGCAAAAGTATTAGCATCAAAATATACTTAAAGTACCAAAAGTAAAAGTACTAAAATGTTTGAAAATAACTACATGCTCACAACACGTCGCGATGCGACGCGTATAAAATAGGGCTGAAGTGGTTAATGTATGTTTTATAAAATAGTATACTAATTTATATCTGCAAAGTAACTAAAGTTCTCAAATAATTGTAGTGGAGTAAAAGTACAATATTTGCTGCTGATATGTAGTGGAAATACTCCAGTAAAGTAAAAGTACCTAAAGATTGTACTTAAGTACAGTACTTGAGTAAATGTACTTTACTTTAAGACCATTGCAAGGAGATTATAAAAGATGTGGAAATGATATAGACAGGTTATGAATTGGCAACCTGAGTGTTATGTGTTTGAAGGGAAATGTAATGTATGAGCTACCTGTCGAATGATGTTGTGGATAAGCTTGTCGATGGTGAAGCCTATGTAGGCATGGATGGTGAACATCTCTCGCAGAGTGTCTTCGTACTGTGTTGACTCGAGGTTACCATCCAGCAGGCTGCGCACCATGTCTAGGAAGGCTGGGTAGTATTCCTCTAGCTCTACCTCACCTGTAAAAGGCAGGGGAAATAACATTCACTTTGATTTCCTGTCTTTACACACCGTTATCAGTCTATTCTACTCCACTAATGCCATACCATGGCAGGAGGTAACGGTTTACCTCAATGTTATACCAGCAGCACCTATCCAAATCGGTTATCATCATTTTACCCTATTATGACACCTTACAATTTGGTGAAAAGGTAGGGCTCCAGACTAACTTTTTAGATTTGTTGTACTGGTGAGCCTAACTTTTTTCATTTAGGTGCACTAGCACATCATTCAGGTGTACCCAAAGATTTTCAACGCAATAATACGTTTTATATTTAAACTTTTTTTTTTGTCAGCTCTCACACACATTGGTAGTTTTATACACATTAAGTAAATTAGACCGGTGCCCTTTGGGGCGGCCATAGCTGAGTGGTTAGTGAGCCCGCCTAGGGAACGAGCTGGCCCTGGTTGCCCCAGGTTCGATTCCAGGCTATCCCAGCATATGTGCCGATGATATGAAATTTGTCCCTGAGCAAGACTCTTAACCCCAATTGCTCACAGGTTCTCATTGGAAACAAGACCGCAAGGACTTTCATGAACGACCTGTTAAAAGGAATTATCCTTTATCCTTAGCCTACTTGGGGGCCACACAAGTGGGGAACAATGTAATTTGGGAATGCAAACCCCACCCAGATATGCAAGACTTGTTGTACCTGTTGTCAGAGTACTCGCTGTACCCAGTGCGGTATCCGCTACTACCACAGTATTAATAACGTTAGATATAACAATCAATGGGTTATCTATAAATGTGGGAACGATGCAAGTTGGGAATGCAGGTCCTATTTGTACCTGTTGTGCAGTGTGGTGTGGTACCCACTACCATAAACCGATCAATCAAATATGAATATACAGGGATCATCGATGACGTCAAAACCTGCTAACATCGTGTTGATGACGTACTGTATATTGACATTCATGGGAGACAGACGGACCCGCAGACAGACATTTTGTGCACGGAGTAAAAGAATGGAGTTCCACTGTGCACACTACCAACATATTTTTTACTGTAACTGCCAGCAGTCTGTGTTGCGTTTTTCAATATGTTTGGTGTGACGGCATCTGTTTGGTTCGGAATTACCCGTTCAATATCAAATGTATTGGTCACACTGGTGTGACCATAAAGTTTAGTCATACTTCATAGATTTTTGGCTGCACTCTAGAGCCCTGAAATGGAGTGAAATAATAATTACATAATGTAATAATAATAATCCTATAATAAGAAAACAGAGTACCTTCGCAATAAAAATGGTTTCCATCTTTATTGTCCTTCCTGCCTTGATAAACTAACAACTCTGTACTAAAATATCTAAAATAATATATCTCAAATATCTCGCTCAAAACATCATGACTGATTGATCATTTCAGAATTACATCATTTAACCATAACTGTGCTACTTGCTGAACATACTAGGCTGTTTGAGGCGCAGCTCCATGGCAAGGTCACAGGCCTTGTCCCTCCGTCCTTCTGCCAATAGCAGCCTCTCCCTGCTCTGCTCGGCCCTGTGCTCCAGCAGCTGCCGCTCTGCCTGGCGGTACACCCGCAGCAGCCGTGAGCAAAGCGTCTGGTGCAGTCGCAGGAAGAAATACCAGTTGTTGTTTACAAAGAACAGGTTATAGACACCGTCCAGCTCCTTCTGGTGCTCGGCCTCAGGGTCGCGCAGGTCCACCTTCTCTCCGGCTGCTACCGAGCTCGTCTCCATAGGGGTGGGGGTGGTTGCTGAAGCAGCCGCCGGAGGGGCCCCCGGCTGTCCAACGGTGCTGCTGGAGGTGGTGGAGGCTTCTGTGTCTGCAGGCTGAGGAGGGCTGCAGCGTCTCCGTCTGGACTCACCGTTCAGCTGCTGCTGCTGCGGTTGGGGTTGAGACTGGGCCAGGGGTTGTTGGGATTGAGACTGACCACCTGTGGATACCCCTGCTCCCGCTGTGTTATTAGAATTACTACTTCCTCCTCCTGATGAAGATGATGCTGCTCCTCCTCTCTCTCCTCCCTCCTCAGGGTCGACCTCCTCGTCTGTCCACTCCTCGGTGTCGCTGAGCTCACCGCGGCGAGCGAAGAACAGGTCGGGGACAAAGTGCTGGATGATGCGTTTTATGTGGTCCTTGTCGTCCTTGTGGATGGCAGGCTGACGCTTGACGTGGTAGATGATGAGAGACGCGGCGTCCTCCAGGATCTGCTTGTCCTCGTAGGTGAACACCATGTGAGGCTCAGTGGCGGAACCCGTACTGGAGCCGTTACGGCTCTGCTGGCCCACACCGGCCTCCTCTGTGCTCTGCTCCTGCCGCTGGGATAGAGAGATAAATCACTAAAAGGTTAACACACACAACCATGTTATTAACCCGTTAAGACCTGAGGCTGATTCTACAAATGCCTTCTAAACCAGTAGTTCTTTCAAGATTTAAAAAAAATGCTCAAAAATAGCAGATGTACAAGCTCGCAGCGCGGCACGAAGTGACACGCTGTGAGCAAAAATCTAAAATGAAACAGTGGCATTCAGGTGGTGCAGGGGTAAAGAACCTGCCCACCACTGCCGTTCAATCCCTCCATGATGCCTCCGGTTAGGCCGGGGTTGCAAGTTGGAAGGCGGCAGTTGACAGTGTTTTCTGTTGCTACACTAGTAGGAAGGAAAATTGGGGAGGGATAGCATGTCCCTCCACACGAGTTGTGCCCCCCCGATGAAACTCCTTACTGTCAGGTAAAAAGTAGCGGCTGAGAACCCCATGTGTTGGAGAGATCGACAGTGACAGGCACTATTACACATGAGGGGAATTGGCATACAACTAAACTGGGGGGGAATTAAAAAAATAGATACCTTTTTTAAATAGTTGATAAAAAAATATTTTTATAAAGGGTTTTATCTGAGAATTACACTGTTTTTGCACGTTCAACTTTTTTTATGGGGGATGCGAACAGCTGACAAACATTTATTTTTGGCGTTTTGAATGGGATTCATTAGCATTAAGGACAGACATGGAATTGGTTCTGCCCAGCAGCAGAAAAACTAGGTCAAACCTTCAGTTCAAGTAATACATTAAAAACCCTGCAGGATATTTCTACAACAGTAGATCACCAGATCAAAATAACACAGGTAATGTAAAGTGCAAAGACATAATGCAGAAAACTATGCTAATCTGTCACAACATCTTCTGAATGTCTTTCCTGCGGCTGTTATAGCAGGTGTTGTGTAAAGGTGCTTGCATACTGTGTGTTTTTGGCTGTCTTATACATTCAGTACATGTCACACATGAAAAGGGTAGTAAACGTATTATCCACCTCAACAGACTGTGCAAGTTAAATTGAGTCTACCTGTCACATTGTGTGATGTGACTATGACCTACTTCAGTCAACGTATGCTGAGGCGATGTGTTACCTTTTGACAAAACAAAACAAAAAGAACGAGGAAAATTGGACCCTGTCCTGGCTTGCCAGAAGAGGTATGGGTTGGCAATTCCCTAAAGGGAGCTGATAATATCTCAATGACATTTTTCCCAAAGCTGTCTGCACATATATAGTGCAGTGGTTTTCAACGTGAGGGCCAGGGACCCTCAGGGGTCCTTGAGGGGGTTCCAGGGGGTCCAGATTGAAAGTTCAACTTCAACATTATTACAATACAATTGTGTGTACAAGAATAGCTATTTAGAGCAGAGTTTCACTGTCATCTCTATACCTTCAATACATAGACAGTAAAGGAAATCTGGACCAAATTACACCACATCGAACCAAATCATGTCGAACAACAAAAATGTTCTTAGATTAGCGTCTCAAAGATAAGAATCTTATCTTGCCTAAATGCCTAATGACATTTGGCCAAATGCCTATCAAATTGGGGATCCTTGAAATTAAACAAGGTTGACAATCACTGGACTATCGAGTCCCTTTACTTCAACACATGAAACAGGTCAAGTTTCCACTGTAATTGTTGTTCTAACGGTCTGGCATTGACCATTGTAGCACCAATGCAGCTACAATTTTGAACACTGCCAGAACTCCATTGTAGCCTACGAGTGTGGTTCGGCCTACGAGTGTGGTTCGGCTTGTAGGTGGCCGTCCCTGACCCTATCACACTGCGCTATCCAGGACGCTTACATTTAACAGAACAGTTTAACAGTCAACATGGAAACTTTGTCTGGGACAACACCAAGACTGACACTATCGTAGTGTGTCGTCCCTTTAACAGGCCACATGTTCTCACATTTGATATTTACCTCATCATAGACACTCTCAATCTCATTGAGAAGGCTCTTGGAGCGCAGGGCCTTCATGTCATTCTGTTTGAAGTTCACTCCCTGGTGATCCAGGGACTTGAGGTAGGCCTTCTCATACTGCTCCCTCCAGATCTTATTGAAACCCTGCTGGGCTTCCCTCCACTCCTCCTCCTTGGCTTTCAACCTGTACAAGAGGGGGACATGCAGGATGTAAACATCTCACACTCATCATCAACGTACAAGGCAGCCAGCTTGACTGGGAGAACTGAATCAGGTGTCTGCTGGAGTGAGTGTGAGTGCCTGAGCATGCATGTGTTGATTGTTTGCAAACTTGCAATAGATACAAGATTCTGATAAATAATTTTAAAAAATGTACCGAAGACAGCCAGCTTGACTGGGAGAACTGAATCAGGTGTCTGCTGGAGTGAGTGTGAGTGCCTGAGCATGCATGTGTTGATTGTTTGCAAACTTGCAATAGATACAAGATTCTGATAAATAATTTTAAAAAATGTACCGGTGTAACGGTTCACACAATTCACGGTTTGATACGATACAGAGGTGTCACGATTTTATACTGTACAATTTTAGAAATGCCAGACAAATGTCATTTTTCTAACTCTTTTTCTTTGGAACAATGATGGAGCTATACCCGACTCATCTTCTGGGATCATAGCATACAGTATAAAACAAAAACATCTCTGTATAAAAACAATGTTGTGTAGTATTGTAGTACCGTAGTTGTAACAAATAAGCACAATTCTGTTTTTAATGGTCTCATGAAGAAACAGTGTAAGGGCTCAATTAATTTAAGCCGGTTCATAGCGTGTGTTTTGCAGAATTTACTACAGAGTAGGGTCTCATATCTGCAGCAATAAATGTACCAAACGCTGAGGTGATTTATTTTACCCCGTTTGGCTGAATAAACGTTGCAGGGAAGGTTTGCAGCATGTGTGTTGCACCTTGTTTGACACACCGTGGTATGTCAGCTGATGTAACCTACACTTGTGTAGAATATGCGACATACTATTTTCTTTTTAACCACCAGTCTCTCGCCATCACCCTCATAAGTCACAGGGAACGCCCAGACCTGCTGATGTTTCTGTTTCTGCTCTCTCGATCTATGGCATTGTTAGTGTAGCACACCTCTCAGCATGTCTTACTGTAGTAGTGTTTATTTCTGGGGGTGGGAGGGGCAGACAGTATGTTGCAACATGCCTGTCGTTGTTTGGACTGCCTTGTTGAGCGAGGATTGTGTTGTTCGAAGTTAAAAACACACACACACACACAAAAATGTGTAGTAGTATGTACCGGATAGGATAGGATAGATCTATCCCCAGCTGCACGTTCTCACACACCGTTACCCACATGAAGCCCGCCTTTCACTCACACTGCTGCTCTCAGCTCTTGTGAGTCTTGTCACAGTATCAACTTGCTGAAGATGACAAGTGCACAGAGCCACCACAAATGGTTTTGATTGACAAATATGAGACGTGTTCAACTTCTCCCTAGCACATTTTGGCTTTACTTTCGTTCAGAATAGACAGAAAAGCAATACGAGTGCATTTTCAAAATATGTCGCATTTGAGGCAAATGTATAAGGAAGGATACCTGCAACCTCATACGCAAGCATACAGAGCAATTACAAACAAGGCTGCTAAAAGAAAAGTGTTTGTTTCTTCCGGATGAATCCAATGACTGCTTATATGTACTCTCTCTGTACTGTACAATACTGTACGTGTTGAAATCAAACACATCATGGAACATCCCCCAGTCCATGTGATAAAAACAGTCCTGTAATACAGTGTCAGGGTGGGCACCGTTTGCTTCAGCCTATAGGCGAGCAGGAGCAGAATGGAAGAGACATCCAATTTGCCGAATGGAGGACGTAGGAAGGGTTTAAAGGCATTGCAGAGGAAGAGTAGCAGTGGTCGAGTGAGCTATCTCCCCGTTTGTACAAACACACTGTCCTATATACGTTTCTATAATCCTATTTAATTCTGTTGTTGGCAGAATGCAGAGCCAATAGCTGATGTTCCAAATCAAAACACTTTCCCCCCCCATAAAATTATGAAATTCCCGGAAGCCATCTTAGCGAATTTCTATTCCGACACCACCTTGTGAATTAAAGGCTAATTTCGAAAAACAGTCCACCAAATCATACACTGCAATTCACGATTATGTTAATGCTTTGCCCATACAAAAACAAAATATTCAAAAGGACGGCTAATTAAATTGTCAAAAGAGAGTCTGAGGTGAAGCCAACAGAGGAGCTGAAATGCCAATCTTGACATCTCGTCATAGGAGGTGCGTTCTCTTCTTTGAGCATTTGTTTTTAAAAAAAAGGTCACCTCACCTTTTGAGCACCACAGGCACAGCGGTGGCGGGACTCCTCTTCAGCCCCTCGATGATCTCTGGGGCCTTGTCACCATAGATACGGTAAACAGCGCGTCGCTGGATGACCTCAGATGTGCCGCCCAAACAGTCATCCAATCGGAATCGGTCCTGATCCTCTGGAGAAAGACGGGAAAGTTTCTTCTGGACGCTCTCGAGAACCCGGATGGTTGCCAAGTTGGTTTCCAAGACAACGTCCAGCTGGGGAGAGAAAAATCATGGACACAGAGGCATAAAGATCAATTATCTTGAAAAGAGAAAGAAGGGGAAAAAACAGCTGTATTGAGCTTTGCAAACATTATTGACGCTACCACTTTAAGTGTTTGTACTGTGTGGATGTACCTAGTCTACCTACCTCAAACCTTTCATCCTCACAGCGGTGTAACTGTTCCTCATAGGGGGTTTTCTTGGAGCTAACAAAAGTGGAGTCCTCTGACCACGAGGGGAAGGACACCCAGGTGTCATTCAAAACCTAAGTACAAATGCACAGACACACAAATACATAAACACGTATGCACACATACAGTACACAATTTATCAATAGGGGGAGACTATCTCAGGGAACTTTAGTACATGCTTTATAGGGGTGTGCCGAATTTCACCAAACGATACGATACGATATTGGGCTCACAACTTCGATACGATTTCGATACGCACTTTTTTATTATGAAAATATATATAAAGCAAATAATATATATAAAAAAGCAAATGCAAACAAATAATTCTGTTTTTGCATTATTCAGACATGCAAACTTCTAGCTTTTCAGCTACAATAGCCGTTTTGAATCCAAATAGGGCAATAGTGTGACACCTGACCCGAAAAAAACAACATGTTGTCACCCTTTTCACCTCGGGGCTGTTTGCATGCCTGATTATTATTATTGTAAAAAAAAAATAATAATAAAAAAAAATTCAAAACGATTTTTTCCCCCCCCCAAAACGATACATATCGTCACGAAAACGTATCGCGATATATCGCGGGACGATATATCGGCACACCCCTAATGCTTTAGTATTATTTTCATAAAACTAATTAAACACATACGCTGAGTCTATACTAAAGGTTTACCTCCTTGCAGATGGCAGTGCGTCCGCTGCATTTCGGTTGCTGGTAGGTCTTGGGCAGTGCTCTGTAGCTGGACCCCAGACGTTTGCAAGAAGCATAATCCACCTCCCGGCCCCCTCCCCCCTCCATGTAGCGATCTGACAGTCCCGACACTACATGAGAGAGTTCTTTGTCCCCCAGAAACGACTTGAACTGTGTGTACAGTTCCGGAAACTTCCTGAAAGGAGGAAGAAAACATGAAGATGAATGACATGAATGCAAAGCACAATGGACATTGATCACACGTTTCAGCATCTCTGATAAATAAGACAAATCTCAGTAGGGCATCTGTAAAAAATACCACATACTGTGCTAAATAGCATTATATACACTTAAATAGATCTATCAGTATTCAATTTAGATAAATTGTAAGGACTACTCAACTGGGGAATTAAAAAAAAGATTGATTTATGTTTATGAGACATCAGAACGCTTAACAGTTCCCTGCAGCTCTTCCCTGCAGTAATATCTATTATGCACATTTTATGTGCCTAAATGTGAGCGTCGCCGACTATACTGTTAATAGTCCCTTGAACCACAGCATCCTTCCAAACAGTCATCCATTCAGCTCCGCTCATGGAACCTTTAATTGACAAATTCCATCTCTGCATATGACCCATCGGTCCATCCATCTCATTTTTCAGTCGACTCACCCCAGGAAAGGAGTGACTAGCTGCAGCAACTCAGCTCCAGAAACAACTTCCTGGTTAAACAAGGCGATACAGCGCAGGAAGTTCTCATATACTTCTTGGCTTTTGAACAGGCGACGAACCTTAATTTAAAGAAAACAGAGACTGAAACAATCAGCATTTCAGGTGCCACAAGGAGGATGACATTTATGGAGAAGAGATGGCTACAGGATGAGGGAAGGTAGCATCCAACTTGGTTAGAAAGTACCTACCTTATCAAAGAAAGAAAACTCTCGTAAAACTCCATGTTTACCAACTGCAGCAAAAGACTGATCTTTGGTGCATGAATACTTCATCTTTTTCTAAGTTAAAAAAAAACAACTGCAGTTAGATCCCTTTATTTTCAACACAGAAATATGTATAACAAATGAGGCGATCAAATTCTCCAATCAAAAAGGCAATAATATAGTGCACAAAATAGTATAAATTATCGTACAAATGAATCCTGTTGATTTTAACAATACATCTACAATGATTGATCTGAAATGATTCTCAACTCATTGGTAGGTCTAAGCTACACAGTGTGCTCTGTAATGAAGTACCTTAAGTAGAGGGGTCATATGTGGCAGCAGCATGGGCCTGGGTCTCTTCTTGTTCTGTTTGCTCATCATGTCTTCTTCATCTGGCCTCTTCAGCTGCTCTTTCCCCCCAGTCAGAGAACTGCCTGTGAACTGCAGGAGGAAAGAGGACACAGACCATTTATAGACAGATGACATATAGCACTTACAAGGTCCACATTTCAAACTAGCATGTGTGCTATAAAATCTACTTTTGCTTAAAATGTGTCCATATTTCAAGACTATGTGCATTTCCTTAACTTTTACATTAAACATATACAACACAATAAAATCAGTGTAAAAGCAAGAAAAACAGATCATTAGAAATTAAGAAATGTATAAGGGGTTTGTGTCCAATAGAAACCTAGAGTAAATTTGATTGATCTTTACGGTGTTCTTTTCAGCATCATTTTGTGTGGTGCATTTTGAAACAACTGCATAATACACATCATGGTCCATTAGCTACGTTTTTAGTAGGATTTAGTGACTGACCAACGATCTCTTGGCATCAGGCAAAAACTGCCCAAACTCAGCCAGCAGGTCTTCCTGTCCCTTGAAGAGACTGGCAACCTTGGAGAACACCTCATCCTCCGTCATCCCACTGCTGCCTCTGCCTCCCCGGCTCTCCTTCACCTCCAACTGCTCCTTCTGAAAGGTGGTGAAAGAGGAATAAAGTTGCTTTCCCAAGATAAAATAGCTTTACCCCTTTTCTCTCCAATTTAAATCGTTATGCCAATTATTTCCTCCCCACAGACGCACATTTCTGTATGTTGTCACTGCCGTTATATCCTACCGACTCACCTGCCAGTGAGGAGCCCTCACCAGGAGGACGTGGAGCCTCCGTCCTACTCTTCCCGCCCAACATACCCTGCTGACAGGTGCCGCCCCAGCCCGTCGGATTTCGTGCAGTGCCAAATATCACCCTCCCCACTCGGCTACCCTCCCCCTAACACGGGCCATTGTGTTTGTATAGATAGACGCTCGACAAAGCTGGATTCCCCGGGGTGGATCCAAACCCCCAGACTCCGTGGTGGTGGGCAGCTACCTCACCACTGCACCACCCAAGATTTGAAACAAATGTATCACCAATTCACCTTATACATTATATAAGTGTACAACGAACCAAAACTAAAAATGTAAATGTAAGTAGTTAAAATACAAACAATAGGACAATATAGAGCAATACTACCATGGTAAATCAGTACTTAAAAGGGCAAGACCACTTTGGTTGTGTTTTTACTTTTTTATTTTACTATTTGAATATTCGGATCTGCGGATCCAGTATGGGTTTTCTTCGTAATAAATATGGTAAAATCAACAGGGTGTTAACATTCTTATTTAAAAAACAAGCAGTACTGGGTTTTGTGATGTTCTATATCGTCTGAATCAGCTTTGTTTCTGTTGGTTTATGTGCCAAGAGAGTGACTTTGAGAGCAGTTTCAGCATAATGTAAGTCAATGAGGAGCATATTTTGAATTATCAATTCCTAATCAATGGAGCAATTATTTTTGATTTCTTGTCCACCTTTGGAGTTACATCATGGCAAGGTAACTACACGATCCAAACCTCTAGGTGGTCTTGCCCTTTAAAACACAAAGACACTTTGGTAGAGTTTTGGGTTGTGTAGTTACTATGTCATGATGTAACTAGTCCAAATGGCTAAATATCGTTAATTATAAATTGGTAATCCAAAAATAGCCTTCTCATAGACTTACATTGACAACCCAAAAATAGCCTCCTCATTGACTTCTACATTCTACGGTGAAACAGCTCTTAAAATCACTCTTTTAGCACATAAATGAATGCAAACAAGCTGATTCTGCCAATATATATCACCACAAAACCCAGTACGGCATTATTTTTTAAATACAAATGTCAACTTCATGTTGATTTAGCCATTTGTAGTAGGAAGAAGACCCGGACTGGATCCACAGATATATTGGCAGAATCAGCTTTGTTTGCGTTCATTTATGTGCTGAAATAGTGACTTTGAGAGCCGTTTCAATGTACAATGTAAATCAATGAGGAGGCTATTTTTGGATAATCAATTTCTAATCAACGGCGCAACAGAGCAAGATATCTCACCAATTGGACTAGTTACATCATAATAAGATCACTACACAACCCAAACCTCTACCAAAGTGTCCTTGTGCTTTAAGCAACAATATCATGGTAGATCAGTACTTAAGTAATAAGGAAACAGAGTTTGGCTTTTGCGATAAACTCAAATGTAAGATGACAGATATGTTGCAATAATGGTTACACAAAATTATTACATCTTTCAACAACACTCTTGTCCTCTAAGAAATGGACGGTTATGGGGATTATCGATACTGGACAATAATCCTTCATGTCTATGCCCCTTTTCCTTAAAACATAACATACTTGTTTATTCTTCAAAAATGTTAAATGAGGCCCGGACCGCTGGCCTTGCGGCTCCTAGAATGCAATGCGGGTTCGAATCCCGATCCCGACAACCTTTGCTGCAAGTCACTCCCTGACTCTCTCCCCATTTCCTGTCCATCTACTATACACTATCAATGAAGGCAGAAAAAGCCAAATAAATATATATATATTTATTTATTTTTAAGGAAAAAAAAGTTCAACAAATACTCCTCCCAAAAACGATGATTTTTATTATCAATTACTCATCCCGTTTTGAGGACCATTTTTGTATGAATTATTAGTGTGGTTGCCCTAACAGGGCAACCAGACTATAGTACTGGATGGTCTTTATTAATCTTCCGGATAAACAATACTTCAAACTGCTATTTCTCCCACAGTTTTTATTATATTATTATATTGTATTTTGCTAAGAGATTGGTTAAATAGTTTAATTGATATTGATTTATTAGTGCATTAAATTTCCCCATCCGCTTTAATGTAAAAGTGAAAAAACTCAAATTCAAGTATTTCTTTCTCAAAAACCGTAAGAGCTAGAGTTACCACATTTGGAGGGGAGGTTCATAATTTAGTCCAAAATTATTGAAAAAATAATTACACCAATCGGCCACATGGTGGCGCTATAACAGCCCCCTTTACGTTTTGGCCTATAACTCTTGAACCGTAGGTCGTAAAATCAAAATTTCTTTTCCCCTAGATTCCTTGGGTCATGACGCAACTCCTTATATAGGCCACGCCCATTTGCGTCTGGATAGATTTTTTGATATTGATTTATTAGTGCATTAAATTTCCCCATCCACTTTAATGGGAATTGCAAAAACTCCCATTCAAGTATTTTTTTCTCGGAAACCATAAGGGCTACAGTTACATGACTTGGAGGGGAGGTTAATAGTTTATTGCAAAATTATTTAAAAAAAAAATCACACCAGTCGGCCACATGGTGGCGCTATAACAGCCCACTTTACCTTTTGGCCTATAACTCTTGAACCGTAGGTTCAAGAGTTATAGTTCAAACGAAACCGCCAGTCAATCCCAAATTTGAATCACATGTCAAGGGTGGTTTACTCAACGGATCCCCAAAAGCATTTCCACTTTGATCCATAGGGGGGCGCCACAAATGCGCAAAATGTAACCGTTTAATGCAAAAACATTATTTCGGGGTGGATCGATCCTCTCAAAATGAAACGCAAGTGATCTCATGAGAGACGTGACAATGTAATTGGCGCAGCCTCCGACAGTATTCCTCCCAGCGTATTCCTCGAGTCCCGGCGGCCGCAGCCCACGACCGGCGTCGGCGCAACCACACTTTGCAATTGCCCTGAATTGCGACGCGTCTAGTTCCAGTTGTTCTCAAAGTGGGGTCAGGGGGCTCCCAGGGGTGCTTGGGGGGGTTCCAGGGGATCCCCAGCAAAATTAGTAGATATAGAATCATATCTTAACCACTTTAACCCCATTTATACTTTGGCTATTCAAAAATAGCAGATCTACGCGTTGTGAGCTTGTAGATCTGCTATTTTTGATATAATTGAAAAATCTACAGGGAGACAGGGAAAGACATGCAGCAAAGCCGCCACCGGGCTCGGGAATCAAACCCGGGACACGCTGTCAGGCATCAGAGCCTATGTGGCACGCGCCTTAACCACTCGGCACCCCAGATGTGTCCCTTATGTGGGTCTCTGGCACAAAATATTTTCAGAAGGAGTTCGTGGCCAAATACATATCAATTCGGTGGTCCTTAACATGAATTATTCACCCCATTTTGCTGGGAATATGCCTGCATGTTTTCACAGAGATCAGAGAGTACAAAGACCGGGCCTGGACCGCTGGCGTAGCGGTCCGGGCACCTAGGCTCCAAAGTAGCCTGACAGCGAGTTGCGGGTTCGGGGTTCGAGCCCCGATCCCGACGGCCTTTGACGCATGTCACTCCCCATCTCTCTCCCCATTTCTAGTCAACCTACTATCCTATCAGTAAAGGCATGAAAAAGTCCAAAAATAAATAAAAGAAAAAGAAGAGAGGGTACAAAGACTGTATCCATTTCTGATACAATGGATTTTGATCAGACAAAATGTTTTAACATCAAAACATCTATAACAAATTCTCAAACTACTCATGTAGAATAATCCAATTCTCAGATATCTAATTGTTTCTATTTTCACTCAAATATTGCTTAATAAACCATATCTGGCAAATCCTCTGATGCAAACCTCTGCCGATCCGTCCATTGAACTGAAGACCCGCCTCTAGCACGTTGTCGTTCATTGGTCTGCCGGACTCTGGAAGGCTGACTGAGCAGGACTCCTGACCAATGAACGAGCCGGATTGTGGGTATTCAATTCAACAAATGAGCCAGCCAATTGTGTAGTCGTCTTCAATTTGACAGGAATTGTTTATTTAGCAATACTTTAGTGAAAATAGCTGTGATCAGCATACAATTGGACACCTCTGACTTGGATTATACTGCACGAGTAGTTTGAGAATTTCTTATGGAAGTATGTCGTTTTGCTGTTGTTAAAAAGAATCTCTGATCAAATCTATAGTAAATGATACAGAAATTATTATTTGGGGAGTAGAATACCCTCAAGTTTTCAAGCACCGTGAAAACTCAACCGGATTCATAATGTGATTGGAATAACAAAGGTTTTTCCGCCTGATTTTCTGAGAAACCTGAATCCAATCTTTGAGACAACATGAGCCGAGAAAGAAATAGTACAACTATAAGGACAATGAACAAAACCAATGAGGCATGGAATGACTTGTCTAATATCACAGTACTTATCAAGCAATTTCATAATTGGCAGGCTCCTTTTGAATTGCAACCAGCCATTTCATGCATTGTAACACACTGTGCTCGTTAGCTCCATAGTACCTGGTATGTGTGCAGGATCTCCAGGAAGGCTCTATAGATCTCTGGATGGTCGAGGAAACGGTTCTTGATCTTGTTCACATAGCTGATAGCACTGTCAAACTCTACAGGGCTGGGCTCCGAGGCAGGGGGCGATACAGAGGACGTGGGTGCCTGATTCTGGCTCTCCCTGTTAGAGAGGGGAAGGGAAAGTCTACTGGGTGGTTCAGGAGGTCCTGTGGTGGTCGAGGAAGAAAGCGTCTCTGACGTCGCCGCCACAGTTTCACAGCTCGGGGCAGGGCCGGCCTCAGGATGACTAGATGAGGTACTACTTGAAGTGGCTGCCACTGCAGGGGGGGCTTGACTCTTTCCCTGCTGGCCTGGGGACACCTGGGCACCATGCAGAGAGTGATGTTTAACAGTACATACAGAACAGAAAGTAGATAACAATATTTTAGGGCCAACTTCTCTTTGCACACAATACAGATGAGTGTAACTGAAAAGAAAAGATGTAACAGAATTCAAGAGCACTCACTTATGGGACACTTTGGGACAACCCAGAACACAGGGTGAATGTGGTGAAGTACAAGTCTGATGCACCAAATGTTACTATAGAAACAATCTTTGGCTCTGAACATTTTGCTTCTTTAAAATCTGTAATCTGTTAAATCAGTGTCTCACCTGGGTAGAGAACGGAGACTGGAGGAAAACCATTCCATTCTTAGGGATTTCGATTCGATACCCCGGTGGTAAGAAGGCATTGAAGCCTAAGACCAGGTCTGGGTGCCCATGGAAGAGTTGTGATACACGGTTTATAACTCCTGGTGTGTCAATGCTATTTGAGAGAACAGACATATAGTTTTAGTGGCACAGGTTTTGACAGAGGAATTGTGACAGTGCAGGATAAGAGCATCATACGACTTTAGTGCAATTTCCTATTGACAATATTTGCTAAATAGTGAAAGCATGGGAGAATTGTAATGGAAATAATGGATCCCCAGAAAGGGGCAACTTTTTTAAAGAAAGGACCAATTGTAGAGGATATTAGAACGTTAATTTCATTAAGAGACTGGACCACTAAAGTCAATACCCTTTCAAAGCATGGATGGAGGGATCTTTAAAGTGTGTTTTAAATGTATGAGTAAAACTTAGCCAGTGCTAATGGCACTCTTTTAAGCATCTCTGCTAAATCAATGGTGTAAGAGGAAATTGCGATATCTATACCTCTGTGACTTGAACTCTTTCATGATGTCGAGAAACTTGTTGTATATTCCAGGGTCATTTCCAAATCGTATTTTGACTTGGTCCAGGTATGACAAGGCATCTTCAACCTGGGCACACACACAGGGGAAAACAAATCCAATGCAACATCAGATAACATCTCTAAATAATAGTGAAACATCTTACTCTTCATGACGCAAATCCAACACGGATCGTGTGTTTTCTACCACACGTCTAAAGCTGTGATCAACCTGTGTTACTACTAACAGTCATACCCTACAACATAAACATACGAAAAATGAGCACTGCAGGGTTTTTCTCAATGCCATCCGTGCAAAAAAGGGCAAACGTAACGTTAGACAGCTAACGTTAGCGGACTTCACTGACAAGTGCCATATATAAACAAATACAACACGAATCAAATAAATAAATAAATAAATGCAAATAATTCAGTGTATACATTAACAGCGTGCTTCTTTAGCAACCAGATAGCTGTCAAAAAGCCCTCAACGCTGCCACAATAAGGGAAAAACGGGACAATTTGTTCGCACAAAGCATTGTAACAATTAATCCATGACTGCGGTAGCAGCGATTGGTAGCCCTGGCTAACATTAGCCAACAACCGGTGATGTGACAAAACCCACAACTATGCAGGTAACACAAGTCAAATAACACAAATACAACGATAGTAACAGCCACACACACACACACTACAGCTGGCTATTGTTGATGCCACACCGCCTAAACCGTGGCGATAATTACGATGCTGTAGGGAAAACCATCCACTGTCACATAATAATAACGTTACAATGCAACAAAGAATGCTTTTTTCTCCTCCTCTCCTCCTTTCTTTTTTTCAATGAAGAAGCAAGAGCAACCGGACGAGACCGTATTATTAGCGTAAAGGCTAATTTATAGTTCGTCGCGCCACCGTATCACCCAATAGAAAAATGATGTTATTTTCAACCAAAAACACGGTATTTTCAACTGGGAAAAGTGTCGACGGGCGTCGCGTCGACACTTTTTTTCCCAGTTGAAAACAACGTCGTTTATTTTCCGTCGGGCTGAACGGACGGCTCATGCGACAAAGTATAAAGTAGCATTTAAAAAAAAAAAAAGGAACAAGGAGGAACTTCCAACAACAGCCGAGGTCGTTGTTAAGAGCTGCTTTCATTATTGACACTGTTGTGGAACATTCCTCCCTCTTACTATCCACCAACTTACTATCGAAACGTCGCATCAGAGTCGAACCATATAAATCGCCATGTCCATCTATCTTAGACACCACATACTTTTAATAAGGCCAGGGAGCTAAACTAAGCGTTACGATAGCTGGATCGTTACCTTTCACTTTACATTACAGGAGGAAAGCCTCCAAATCTCATGCAATGGGATGACGGAACAAAATGGTTGTGACTGCCTGGGAAGGGGACGACTTTCCCCTTCTTCTCGTATGCTCGTTGTCTTACCTTCAGCTTCTGGAAGTGCTGTTGTTGCACTTGCTTCTGCGTTACAACGTAAGGCTTGTCTTGGATTTGGTTTATTTGCTTCGTGTTGCCTGTGTGTGCCTGGATCTTCGCCATTATATCCCGGGCGACGGGGATCGAGGCTTTGGAAGCCCACACACACACACACACACACACACACACACACACACACACTACTACCACAACTTAACGAGGAAGCTCCGATCGGTGTCTCTTGCTTGTTGGCTGATCCGACAGATCTTCCTCCTGGTCGGGGTTGCCAGCCTTGCAAAGCAACGTTTAACGTTACTTCCCTTCAGCTGGCCAGTCCTTCTCAATGCAAAAAGAAGGAAAATCCACCCGAGTGGAGCGGAATGACAAGCCCAAGCTGCTATCCGATGCGAATGTAATTATTACCCGCCATTATGGATTTTTAACGAACAAGTAATGGGGTTGCTGTGATAACACGAATGCTCGGAAAATGAGCTTTTGAGACAATGGTTGCCGATTATGTTATTTTAAATAAAGTATCGCCTGTCTCTTTAAATTCGGCGGCAGCAGCCTCTCTTGGCGTCCGGAAGCCAGAGTAGGAGTGAAAAACTCAACTCAGCGTTGCCAGGTTTTGCGAGAGAAACAAGCAAGCAGGTCTATGAAAACAAGCCCAAAACAAACGACTTTTAGCACTTCAGCACTTTTAATACTATATACATCGGCTATTTGAAAATAGCCAATCTACAAGCTCACAAAAAATCTTGGGGAAAAAAGGGAAAAATTTAGAATATTTCTGAAACATTTTAACAACACAAAACTTCTATAGCATTAAAACAAAATCAGGTGTGGGGGTCCGCAGACAAATACATATTAATTTGGGGTTCCTTGACTTGAAAAAGTTTGAGAAAATAAGTAACTACGCTTTAGAAAGAAATAAGCAACTACACTTTAGAAACAAGCCCCAAAAGATATTTACAAGCAACCTTACAGAAAAACAACCCCAAAGGTCGCTTATAATAAGCAGACCTGGCAACACTGACTCAAGTGCGCAGCCGCATAGAGAGGCGGAGTCGACTTCACAAGACATTCAGATTATTCAACACCCCCACCAATGCTACAAAGAAACAACCTACTGTATATTATGTGTTGTGTAGTGCAATGGCTACAAACGTCTTCGTAACCTAGGCTTTAGTTCAGTCAGTGGTTCTCAAACTTTTTCTTGTCAAGGACCCCCAAAATGATATGCATTTGGCTGCGGACCCCCATCTCAAAAATATTTTGTGCCAGCCAGGGATTTAAAAATAAATAAATAGCAGATCTACGAGCTTGAATATCTACTATTTTTGAATAGCCAAAGTATAAAATATGGTTAAAATGATTGTGACTCTTGACAGACAGACAATTATACACTACTCTGCAGAAAACATCAGGGGGGGTGGACTTTGACTTGGGCCAGTTCCGAATTGCAGCCACCTCTTTTAGAGCAGTTTGAAGGACAGTAAGGATTCACATGTTTTTGTAACTGTACTGTAGTTATAAAACATACATGGATGTCTTTGTGGTGTAGTGTATCTTGTAGACCAGGTCCATTGCACGTTGCTGTACTCTGTCCTCTACCCTGAGCCATCCCACCCTAGAAAAATGAGCAGGGGTTAAATGAGTTGTAGATGTGAGGCCAAGCAGTAGCCTGACCAGTTTATTTAGGGATGTCTGGAGCCTTATTTTTAAGGCCTTTGTGGTGCTATGGTACCATGCGGTGCATGTGTAGTCGAAGTGACATTGGATGAGTGCTCCTGTTAAGAGTCCTCAATGTATTCTTACTGACCAGAGGAGATCCTGTACAAAAATCTTGTTCTTTGGTTGACTTTTTTTGATTACTTTTGATGCCATTTTTTCTCTGGTAAGATTTCCCTCTAAAATGCAACCCAAGTAGGTAATTTCCTCTTCTTTTCATGTGATCACATTGTCACCCACTTTTACTGTGAGCCAACATGAGACATCCAGCATGTACAAGTCAAGATATACCTGCATCTTGTACATGATTTTCTATTCGTTCAGTGCATTTCACGGATGGCAAATGACAATTGATTTAAAACGTTTTATTTCAAAATAAAAAGGTTGGGTAAATTGCATTGCAATTGTCACGTACATTAATTACATTGTACAAGTACAGTATAAAATAGGGTAGATGATACCCCTATGGTTAAAAAATATACAGTAAGTAAGGTAAGTAAAGTAATTTAAACAAAGCATGTAAAAGCATAAATACCCATGTTACTGTAAACTGTTAATAAAGTAACAATCAATACCCCTCCCATGGGATATTTATGTGTTTATAACTACTGCAATCTGGTTATTCTTGTTCTGACCACCTATTGAGTAATACAATTCATAGCTCTGCAACTTCCAGGACACCTTCTTCTGAGTCTCTGTTTACAGTATGTAGTTTATTATGAAGTCTTGGCAGCTTGTTTCCACCTCTGTAACCACTGCTGAAAAGTCAGTCCTCCTTTATTGATCTCAGGCAGGGCATGCTGGGCTGGTTGATTCCACCTGTACATTGGAACACATACACACATGGGGGAAATAACAAAGACTGTTATTAATGGTCAAGATCACAAAAATGACAACTATATTGTAAAAAATAAATAAGTCAGGAGTCTCTCGCTGCATGTTGACTGGAAATTAATTACAAATGCTGAGAATAGGTAATGCAAATTACAATACAAAGTCAATGTTATTTAACCAGTTGTAAGTGGTTCACAGTAAGTTAATTTATCTAATTCATCTACTAAAACTTTGGGTTTTATAAAATATTATTGACTCACCAGTGATAGACTGCAATTTGGACTTGTTTGCCATAAGACAGACCCTGTGCACCATGCTTGGAGAGCTGTCTGACTCTTGGTATCAGAGACTTAAGAAGCTTCTGATCCTCCTCCGCAACTCTGGACAGAAAGGCTTCGAAGCACAACAAAGAAGAGGATGAGAGAGTTCTGTTGTTACATACATAGACCGATTATATTATAACACCAAACATGCTTATTCTTGCATAGTATGCAATGCAACTTATGCACAGCAACCAGCTCTCAATACGAGACCCGTTTCAGACCCCTTTAAGAAAAATGAAGCTGAATGTTTCTGATGATCTTCCTCGTTTTACCTTGCTGGTCAGGTTCATGTAGCAGCTCTCCCTGCTGCTGTACTTTCTGCAAAGTGGTGGTATGGAGCTGCAGCAGGTGACGGAGAAAACACAATTCAAGAAGCTGGGAGCGAGTCTGGGAGTACAATTCCTCTGGAGCCTGTAGGAGGGATAGGGAGTGAGACAAGCAGTAGAAGAGCATATTTTAGATAAATTGAGGCTCACAGCACCAAGACCAAATCCACACAATTACACAGTGGATTTGTACAATTAGATGCTCAACAGAGGCAGCTGAAAAGCAAAATAATAGCATCCTTTGTAAAAAAAAAAAAAATTAAGACTCATCTGTCAGTGTAGCAAACTTGCTTAATTTATGTTGCCTTACCCCAATTGCCAGAAAATGTAAGAAAAATAATGTAATGTAATTTCAATTTTGTTAGGTTAAGATCTTTGTAAAATATGCAGGGGCTTACTTACCCTGTACAGTGGAAAAGCCAGGCTTTGACACAAGCTGTGGAAGCAAGAAGACTGCAAACGATGGATGGACAGCCATGATGCTGGTATTCTTTGCGCTCTGAAATAATAGAGAAACTTTGTTACCCAACTAAATGGAAAAAATACAAAGTTAGTTTCTATTGATTGATCTGTTGAGATAGCTTAACAACCAGATGCATGAAACTCTCCTCTTACCCTTCAAAAGTTCTACGGTCCAGAGCCAAAAGTGAAACTGTTCCAAAATGTCTGGCCTCCTGGGAAACCGAGTTTCGTAGGTGGTTTGTTGCTGTGATGACTTCTCCGAATTGCGGCACCAGCTTTCCCTGGACAAACTGCACTAACTGAATACAGAGACACAGTACAGTAATTGTAAAAAAAAAAATCATTGTGACATGAAGTATTCAACTTCCATTCACTGTAGTACAAAAACAATACAATAGAGGACATCCACACCTCTCTGTGCAGACGGGTCAGCTCAGTCTTGGCTGAGGAATTCCCTTTAATAAGGCCCCTGATCTGCTCCTGCCTGACATCCTACAGAAAAACAAAACAACAAAATGTTACTAATACAGATATAGATGGAATGACAGGAAGGATAAGTTATATGGCTGCAACTAACAATTATCATTTTCATTGTCAAATAATCCAATAAATCTGCTTTGATCGATTAGTTGTCGTTTTGACGTTTACAAAATGTCAGAAAATGTGCATCCTCAAATTGTTTAGTTTTTCAACCTGGGCCTTATTTTCTGAGTTGTTTCTATAATGGAGTTCAGTGTGATTTTTTAAATTATTATATGCATTTTTTCAATGTTTAGTTTCATGTTAATTAATGTTCCTCAGTCAGCATTGTGGGATTGTATTCTATAGCTGCACAGAGTGGTGATTCATGTATGTGACACTAATCATGTTTAAATACGTAATGAAATGTTTACTGTAACATATCAGCATGACTAGGAAAATAATGCCCAGGTTGGAAAAAAATTAAAACAGACATGCTTTAAATAAGTTTGCTGAAAGGCTACCCATCCAACCTTACCACAAGCTGTCTAAAGTCCAGGATGCTCTGCCATTGGTTGTGGAGGTTCCTAAGTGCCTGCTGCTGGCTTTTAGCTTCCTGATTAAGATGGAGACACTGTTCTCTAATATGGTCTCTCGCTGCTGCCTGCATCACACACTTAAGTTCCAGCTCTAACACTGATCTGGAAGGAATGCAGGGAAAATGGGCATCACAGAAAAGACGTGGTAAAAAAAAAAGAAAAACATCAATTGCATGGACCATGTACATACAGTAAGACTAGAAGGACTTGAACAAACAGCTTTGTTGCAGACAAGTTAGGGTCCAACAAAGAGTGAAGTGATCCAAACTTTGAGAATGGACAAAAGGAGATGCAAGACAAAAAAGGTCCCAGAGTTTACTTACAAAGCCAAAGTATCGTTGTGGAGGTCATTCCCCACCAAAGACACCTCCTGCATAGAGTCCTCCTTGCGGGCCTGCAGCTCACTTTGGAGCTGCTGGACCCTGGAGCGGGTCTGGTTCAACTCCACAAGACTCTGCTCCACCACCTCCCACGCAGACTGGAACGGCACAAACACATAATAACATCATCACTTACAATTATGGGGAACACATGAATGCAGTCTTTCGTAGTTTACATGTATAATATTGAACATTTGTATGTCATATTTTACAATTGTGTTTTATTACATGTGAAGCACTTCAGCACTTACAGTATGCACTGGTTGCTTCTAATGCCAATTGCCTTTAACTAAAGCGTGTGTGTGTGTGTGTGTGTGTGTGTGTGTGTGTGTGTGAGATACCTGCATTAGATGCTTCACAGGTGGTAGCTCCTTTTCCTCTTCTCTGCTGATGTCCAGTAGGTGATTGCTCTCATAGCGAAACCTGCAATAAACATAATTGAATAAATACTTGCTTGAAAATTATGACCTTGTTAGGGGTGAGGTGGGGTGAAATGAGGATGACAAAACAAGCAGTAAATAAAATAAAGTAAACAGTGGCAATTTCCATTAACTCTTTCACTGCCACACTTATTTCAGACTGTGTCGTCCCAGTGCCAGGAAAAAGGTGCATTTTTCCTCCGTTTGTTTTTTAACATTGAAGTGAATGTAGCAGCAATTTTTTGGATAGCGTTATCTCCTAGTTCCTTTTTAAAAAAAAAATATTTTCGTTTTTCCGTCATTGGCCATGATAGCCATAGAGCCATCGGACGGGAATTCCCGTTTTTGGCAGTTAAAGAGTTAAGACTGAACAGTATTCCTAAAAGGTAATAATAAAAAAGAAATCTGGAAACTTCTATATCCATTGGTTTGGTAATTATTATTTGGGTCATAGGATAAATTGTGTTTTTTTTAAGAGAAATTCGACACATGCTAAATCACAACTCATATGCCCACATAAGAGTTCCTATTCCTCCTAGAAACAAGATGGCCATAAATACATTGGAGTTAATCATACCGTAATGCTGTCACATCCTGAGTCACATCCATAGAGGTTAGTTTCTCCTCCAGGTCCCTCTGTTGTCTAAAAGCTAAATGCTGCAAGGCTGAAAGGATTTGGTTTGGAGGATAGCCACATAGCAGTTCCTGATGATGAGACAGACAACATCAATACATTGATATGGTGTGAAAATCAAACTGACCATATCAGCTATCACATATAAATGCCATTAAAATGGTACCAACCTCCACAGCACTTAACCAATATTTAAACATGGCAGCTCGTTGTTCACGGGTCACGCTGAGAAAGAGACAGATTAAAAAAGGATTAAAAGCAAAAAAAGGAACGGAACCCTTCATCTTTTTAAAATCTCATCCACATCTTGGTCCTTTTGCTCACTTTTAGACAATTCTATTTTTGTTTAGTGCTATGTCTCAGAGGCAGGCTGTGGATAGCTAGAAAATGTGCCTGCCGATTTACCTGACATCATCTGCGATCCCAGCAGATGATGTCAAGCTAATAGTAACTACTATTCCAACAGAGAAAGGCTGTCCCAGCCAGGAAGAGATAGGCTGTTACAGCCCTTCTCTTCCTGGCGTGTTGAATAGTAGTTAAAATAGTAGCCACAGTTGTTGCATCAATAATAAAAATTAAATCTAGTTTGAAATCCCTGCCGATGATGTCATTGGCCAGTTGAGCCATTTAATTGTACCGTCCTATAGTGAGCATTATTGATGACCAATAAATAAAGATACCATTGAAAAAAGGTGAATTGTTCCTTGAAACAAAGAAAAAGGTACCGATATGATCAGTGACGAGCTACATGCACTGCGTCCTTACTGTGAGGCACCGGTCTTCTGTTCGCTCTCTTGTAAAGACTGGAAGAAGAGGACTCGCTCGTCACACAGGTCCCTCACCTCACGCTGTTGCAGAAACACCACAACAAATAGGATAACTTGTTTGAAAATTCCAATTGATTTAGTTGGGGCGCTTGCCGGGAAAATGCATCTCACACCATAACAGAGCCACCAAATCTCATCACTGTGTGAAACCTGAAATCTACCTGAGCAGTCCAGACGCAGAAGGCCAGATCAGATGTAAAGTCCTTATAAGATCTTAATGTCTTTCATATTATTTTGTTCCCCTTTTTGTTATCAATAGTGCTACTACATCTCTGTACTTGTTAACTACCCATACCTGTATCTTTGATTCTTCCTTACTGTGCTGCTGCTATGATGAATTTCCCTCAAGAGATGAATAAATGTCTATGTATCTAACATGCACGATTCACACACAGTCAAGAGTAGACATTTTGTAAACTAACTGTTCTTGATTAGTCACGTTTACTTAGCGTGGCAAAAAAGTATAAAATACAAGACAATTATTTGGATATACACGTTTTAAAAGATGTGTTTTAAATGCTTTATAAAGTTAATATGATGTGGCCTTTACAGATTGCATTTGTCAGCAGCGCAGAGCGATGTCTCCGGTATGTGAATGCCTACAGTGTAAAAGACGTGACAAACTTTTCATCTTAACTAATCAGCATAATAAAAAACAAGAGGGAAAATAGGGCCCATGTTGCAAAAAAATAAAAAATAAAATAAAAAACCCTGTCTATTAATGTCTTGGTAATAGAGATAAATAGGGAGCATTTACCAGGATCTGAGGCTCTGTTGCCGTGGTGAAGTTGGGTTGGACTCCACCACTGCTGCTGGAAGGTTCATTCCCAAACAAGACGTCAACCTCTGCCTTCCTGCAGTGCAAGACAAAGACATACAGTTCGTCAGTGTATTGCAGTTGTCACAGACTGAAACTGCTACATGATTCGAATGTTGCGTGTGCATGCATGTCTCTCCCTTACCTCGCCAGTTGTTCGACATTCTGGCATTGTCTCCTGATTTTGCATGTGTCTTCGCGCAGAGCCTGATGGCCCACAGAGCAGTGCTGCCTGAAGGCCTGTAGCAACACCTCTCTGCGCTGGCCGTCTTCAACCTGGGCCCATGTACGACTGATGGACTGCTCTGTTCATCAGAGAGAAGTAGAAAACACAGATATGGGTATGACAAAACACATTTATGTAAAATGTAGAAGAACGTGTCCTTTAATGCTTTAACACAGGGGTCTTCAACGTTTTCAGGCCAAGGACCCCCTAGCTGAGAGAGAGACGAAGCAGGGACCCCCTCTATATTGTATAAAATGTGTGTTGCAGATTAAACTATTTTATATATAAACTTTTTTTTACTTGGTCTGCTCTTTTTTTCCCCCTCTACACCTATACCTCTTTGCCAAAAATAGCCGATCTACAAGCTCTCACAATCTACAAATCTCACAACGCCTGGCAGCGTGAGGCGTTGTGAGCTTGTAGATCTGCTATTTTTGGCTAAAGTTCTCCTCAGAAATGGGATGCTAGTTGTTAATGTAAAAAATATCATATCACACTAAGATTTGGCGGCCCCCCTGTAGTAACTCTGAGGACCCCCTGTTGAAGACTCCTGCTTTAACAGGCTGTGGAAAAACAGTGGAGAAGATGTGTGTAGGGATAACCTAACCATCTGAGGCCAGTTGGTCCTCTGCCCCACTGATCTGAGTGTCCAGGTGATTGATCTCAGCTCTAAGGTGTTCTATCTGCTCCTGGAGCTCTCTCCGCTTCACGGCCTCACTTTGGCCTTCAGCCTGCTTCAACTGAGGATGAACAAAATGCAGGGGAGATAGAATGCACAATATCATCCGAGTGGCTCAGGTAAGGTTATCATGTCATGATGACTAGATATTATTCTACACAGTTGACTTATTATTACCGTGATCATTTAGAATGTATTCATCAGTACAAACAAATACATGTCCAACATGACCTTCTGTCAGCAGGCTTATCACATGACCCATGTCTGCTCTAAACTGGTAATTCTGAGGAATCTATTGATTATTTCTTTGTGGGTCTAATGTCTAATTGTGTAGTTTAAAAAAAAGCTGTACCTCCTTGGCTTGCACCCCTTTGTACCTGAGATCACAATGTGAAGGAAATAGCTAGATAGAAACATTTTGCAGTTAAAAAAAATAGCACATATAGACTAGGTGCATAGATGGAAGTGAATCTGCACACTGCACAAAAAAATACATAATTTTTCACGTGACATTTTTGTTTATTTTTTACAGTGCCAAACAAACTATAAGGTGCAAGTGAAAACATGTTTACAAAACATTGAAACAGGAGATATTTCAGCACATCAAGCTCGACCTTTCAAACAAGAACTTTGTGAAACCATAAAAAAAGGATACCACTGAAGGTTACCCTGTATGATCCTGACTTTCCTGCAAAGAAACACAGGCTGGGGGTTATCAGAAGGCAAGACCACTTAACCTAATATCAGTTTGAGGTGCTATGTAGAAGAAGACTCACCGCTGTTGAAAAACATGCTGGATAACATATTTCCATATCGATGATCCTTTGCCTACGCACAACCTAAAACAAATAAAGAACAGTATATATACATATTACGGTGGAAAAAATTGGATTGGTTCTGATGACTGAATGACTTGATATGGACAGACAGGAATAAACCAGTGGTGGAAAGTAACTAAGTACATTTACTCAAGTACTGTACTTAAGTACAACTTTGAGGTATTTTTACTTTACTGGAGTATTCCCAATTTTCAATACTTGTACTTCAACTCCACTACATCTGAGGCAAATATTGTACTTTTTACTGCACTATAATTATTTGAAAACTTTAGTTACTAGCTAATTTGTAGATTTGAATTATTATTACAAAACATACATTAACTTCAGCCCTATATTTGAACTTTGGCTACTTGAAAATAGCAGATCTACAAGCTCACACAGCGCATTGCATTACGTTGTGAGCTTGTAAAACCTGCTATTTTCAAAATATTGTAATACATTTTATACACAATTATGACAATTATGATACCTTGTAAAATGGGACGAGTTCTTTTACTTTTGGCACTTTAAGCACATTTTGATGCCAATACTTTTTTGAACTTGTACTCAAGTACATTTTGATTACCGGACTTTTACTTGTAAAAGAGTATTTCTCCATTTTTTTCATAACTGGAATAAACACCTACGTTTTCAGATAGCTGTCATCTGGGAGAGACTGGGGAGTCAGGTTGAACTCCTCTGTCGCCCACCTCTTCAACTCACGCACAATGTTTCCGTCCCCCATTCTGGACAACAACAAAACACACACTAATGTTTCAATAAACAATCGATGAGCTTTACATAATTTACTCGTGAAAAGACCTCGCATGAACAACAATGTGTTCTCGGACAGGAGCTATCTAACGTTAGCTAACTATCAGTGTTGCCATATTTCGAGAGAGAAATAAGCAACCGGGTCTAGGAAAACAAGCCCAAAAGAAGCAACTTTAGGCCACGTGAGCACTTTTAAACCTATTATGCAGATCAACAAGCTCGCGATGCGACGCGTTGTGAGCTTGTTGATCTGCTATTTTCAAAAAACTCTTGCAATAAAATGTGGAATATTAGTAATATTTTTGAGACACAAATGCTCCATGGCACAAAACATTTATGAAAATAAACCATGGTTTAAATAATAAAATTGCTTAAATAAGCAAGTACACTTTAGAAACAAATCCCAAAAAAACTGCAACCCGCAACTAATATTTACAAGCAACTTAACAGAAAAAGAAGCCCAAAGTCGCTTATAATAAGCCGACATGGCAACACAACACTATTAGCTATCTGGCTACTTGTGTACTACTACATACAGTATGACTGCAGTTTAATTACTGACTAATACAATACGGACTTGCTTCATTTGTTGCTCGTACGAATGTTGTGGCTCTTTTTATTCTCTCAAGTAAAGGGAGTTCACGTTACCTTGGTGTAGCTATGGACTATGGAGGTTTATGTAAATAACTGTGTGTTGTAGCTCAAAGTGTAGCTTGTCAAATTTTCAACTTCCCCGCTCCTCTCAATGTCCGGTCAGGTGTTTCCGCTGTTTTAAGTGGGCTGAGGGCTCCTCCATAACATTGCATTACTGCCACCTGCTGGAGCTATTGAACTCCTACAATGGCCACTCTGCTAGATTTCTATCTTCTGGAGCTATTGACCTTCTACAATGTCCAGTCTGCTAGATTTCTACCTTCTGGAGCTATTGAACTCCTACAATGTCCAATCTGCTAGATTTCTACCTTCTGGAACTATTGAACTCCTAAAATGTCCAGTCTGCTCGACTTCTAGTCTTGTTCTCTTCAGAAAAGGTGATCAAATACGTACCGACTGACTGGCTACCCGTGTCCATTTCCACCATACTCCAGTATAACCTTTAAACCTGCTCCAGAATTACTGCCTATGGACTCTGGACTCTGGACTGAACTATTGATGGTCATGAACTGTAACCGACAAATTATTTGATGATGACCCTCTCCCACCGACTGTTGTGGTTGCTGCTGGGGCTGGCTGGCGAGGGCAGGGTGGTACTGAAGGGATTGTCAGGGGGAATGGGACATACCTGGGCCCAGTGTATCCAGGGTATAAATACCCCTTTCTTCCTTCATTCCATCTCCTCTTCTCCCTGGGTTGTTTTTGTTTCAAAGGCCTTCCTTTTGGTTTAAACCTTAGTAATGTAAGTTGCACTTAAACTCACACCCACACACTGATCTCATCTACATTGACTGATATTTTGGTTTTGTTTTATTATAAATTGATTTATATTCTTTTACTCCTTCAATTGTGCCTGTGTCTCCCTTTCTCGTGAGCCAGTTTGTGACACTACATAGGGGCAATGTCTATCATTTCTAGCAATAACATATATCGTCAGTGTCCAGCCGGGACCAGCTCCTTTTTCATTTTTTTTTCTTTTTTCATAAATCAACGCTATTGAACCCCCTCTACATCTGTGTAATTTTTTTTTTAATAATAACATATGAAAAGTATTAAAAAGCGCCTCTGACGAAAACTCCTAACTCCATTGGACCCTCAAACTGTCCGTCAAAAACAAACAACTCCCCCCTCCTCTCAGGCTCTCGAGAAGCTCTGCTCTGTATGAGGCAGACAGGAAGAAGATTTTTCAATGCTTTTGGGAGAAAATAAACTGGGAAGAGAAGAGAATGTATGTGCAAGGTTTGATAGATGTCACCCCAGTAAAGAGGAGAAGGGTGTCTTCACAAAGGTCATCTGCTCGTGTTTTCTTTTTAAATGTTAATGGACAGAGAATGAGTGTGTGCAGGAGTTTGTTTCAAACATCTCCAAGAGCTCAAGGAGATCATGCCAAAAGACTTTCACAGCTTTTGTGACAATCTAAAGCACTAAGAAACACCCACCACACACACGCAACACACAACACACAACAGTGTGATAATAAAATGTTGATAGGTACAGTATAATGATAGGTAAATTCAACTGTGGTTGTTATTGTTAGTGCAGCAGGCTACAGATTTGATAGGCTAAAGATTATATTTTTCATGAATGTATTTTGTATTTATATGCCATTTTTTTATTGTTGGTGTGCCATGATCGCCTTTGTTAAATACATGATTGAGTATTGAGGCAGAATTGTTTGTTGCACTCAACTGTAGAAGAACAGTGGTAACAGTTAGATCCATGGTTGTTTACAATGCATGTTAAAATAAAAGTTGTTTAAGTACAGAATTCAGCTTGATCTATAGTATATGAGGATGGCGCTCACCATAAATAGCTGATCTCCAAGCTCACAATGCGTTGTGATGTGTTGTGAGCTTTGAGATCCATTGCCAGCTGTTCTTATCAATGATGGACAAAACCTCCTAACTCCACTTGCACTGGATTTGGGTAAAGTGGTGATAATATAATGACACATGCAAGTATCTGATAATATATAAAGTCACAATACCAAGTTTGATGAGGCAGTATTGCTTTGTTTTAAAAATATAAGGTTTTCTTCATTTTCTGAAAAATTGATATTTTGTTTTTCATTTCCTGAACAATTACCATTTTGGATTTAGCTGGTTCCGGCCGGACAGCAGAGATATATATATTAAACCAAACTGGCGAAACTCTAATCAGTAATAGTTCTGGATGGCAATAGAATGCCTTTACTTTTAAATTCAATGCACTTTGATGATCATGAAACCAACCACTAGAGGGTGACATTGATGACTTTCCTCCTCCCCAGAGTAACATTGCCAAACAGGACACATAAATCACCTGAACAAACTGCTGGTTCTTCAGTTACATCACTTTTTATTTATTTGTTCACTACACAGAATCAACCATGTAGGCTGTGAAGATGTCTAGATGCACAGCATTAGACTCTTGCAATGTTTCAGCCACCCTACACTCAGTGTAGTCTCCTGAAGGTTACAGTGCTAGTACATCCCAATAAGTAATTCTAGTTAGGAAAACATGGCATGTATGGCATTTTCTTTGATTTAGTGTTTTGCTGCCAGAAAACTTATGATTATTATCACATTGATCTTGCCTTAGTTTGATCATGTTATAAATGTTGCAAATAACTTAGACCTGAGAATAACACAAACTACAGTAACACTTAGCCTGGTAAACCCTCCCTCCGGAAATCTCATTTCTATTTGATTCCTGGAGTGAGTCTGGCATGAACCGCCTCTCTGCAATATTGGCTGTGTATGCCAAACGGCCGCGCCTATCAGCGTCGTCGCTCATTGTTCTGTGATTGACAGCTTACGTTGGCCAATCAGGTGGCGAGTTCGAGTGAGCCCAAAACACGAACGGCAGCCATCTTTTTCTTGTGCGGCCAATTCTCCGCTATTTTTTTACTTCAAAAAGCTCTCTAACTTCTATTTTGAGGCACGGAATTTACTTATAAGATATCGTTTGGATAAAATTTAGTTGTTTAACTTCATATATGTGGTCAATTAATCATGACAAAGCCTATTTAAAAAAAAAAAATTAGAGAACCGGTAGGGGCGGGCAGTGACACCATTGTACCCGAAAAAGGCAACCCATTTTGGGTATGGCTGTCTCAAAAGTCCCGTCGCGTCACATTAAGACTGGTGAACTGCTGATTGGCTGAAGGGGAAAAATTATCATTGGCTGAAGGGGTTGTCAGTCAACGGTATTACTCCCGCCCAACTCCAGCACAGCCAATATTGCAGACAGGCGGATCAGGCCAGACTCACTCCTGAAATGAAATGGAATTGAGATTTCCGGAGTGAGGGTTTACCAGGCTAAGTAACACTGGCTCCACATTTCAAACTCCACACAGTAATGTAAATGGCATACAGTATAATATATTGTAAGTAAGGCTTATGGATTTCTTATAGTACTGAATACAACATCAAAACACATGAAAATCAACCCATACATACATTTAAAAATAAATGTAGAAAATAATACATTCATTTTGAAGGTACACGCATATCAAAGAATTCCTCAACCATTTCAGCTGTAAGCAAGTAAAAGTAAACATTACCGTCATTGCTCATTATTCTCTGTAAAACGTATCAAGAGATTGCATGGATTGCCCGTCTTTAGCACCATCACGATGACTGAATGTCCAAGCTAACGTTGGGATTTACTGTGTCCGTCAACAACAGAGCATTTTATTTACTCAATTACCTTATCCTGGTAAAGAGATTTAAAACAGACACAGACTCCTGGGGAAAAAGAAGGAAAAAAAACAACATTGGGAAAAACCTGATTAATTGATACATTTTCCATTACAAGTTTTCTCCAACTACCCATCATTATCAACTAGCATCCTTACCTTGGTCGATCGTGTTTTGCTGAACACATTCCAGAAACGTAACGTCTCATCTCCCGCCCCTGTGACGATCGCCTCGCCATCAGGGGACATAGCCTGAAGAAAGAATATATGCTGTTTAATTTATGATGCTGCAAACTGCTGGAGTAGTGTGAAAATCAAGGAGTGCACAATATGACATGCACCAAAGCTTGCACTCTGCCCAGTGTGAACAGGTAGCATTTCCTTTAACCCATTAAGACATGAGGCTGATTCTAGTAATGTCCTCTAAATCCTTCTAAAACAGTTTTTTGAACAGCTTGCTATATCAGTGGTGCTCAAACATTTTCATGTCATGGACCCCCAAAAGGATGTATTTGGCCCGCCAACCCCCATCTCTATACATTTAGTTTGAGGGACCCCCAGAAGCAAAGATTTGAGTTAAAAATGTTCGCTTTAAAAGAATATATTCAATGATTTGCACAAATGTTCACGATTTTCGTACCGTGCTATGAGCTTGTAGATCTGCTATTTTTGAATAGCCAACCAATGTGCTATATATATAGCTAAAATCTAAGATGCTTTCCTGGTCTTAATGGGTTACGCAAGAGACAAATAAACAGACTCACACCCAGACACATAAATATGAAAACACTGACCAAGTAGAGAACTCTGTAGGAGTGTCCCGTGAGCTTGGCCACCTGAGTGAGGGCTGGATATTTCCACACTAGGATCTGGTTCTGAGAGTAGCCATGGGTGCTCACCTTGAAAAAGAAAATGTGTTAGAGACAGTGTCAGGGACCGCATGATAATGATAATCATTTTGTCTCCAATACGAAGAATCATGCTCACTGTGTGCAAACTAGAGGGTAGCACGGGTTAAAAAAATGGGATCCGAACCGAAACTGACCCGTGGATAATTGGGCTGGCACGGACGGACCCGAGAAAACATTCTAAATGACTGGACCCGGTCCGAAACGGACCCGTGGATAAGTGGACCCGGCCCGAAACGGGATCGAAGCAACTGTAACCGGTCTGAAACGAACCAAGGATATTAATAATAATTAGACCCGGTGCGACCTGGTCTCTAGACCCGTACTGGACCCGGAGCTCATTTAATGCAAAAATCACTGTGGGATTCAGATTATCCATGTGTGTAAGTCACCTCCTGCTTCCCCCGCCCCAACAAAGTAATCACAGACGAGCTGCGTCCTGTGCGTTCTGCTCTGTGTTGCAGACAGACGGAAAACATTTTTGCTGACTTTATACTGCCCGTCTCCGCAGATTATGTCCATAAACATGCTCCACACAGATGACGTTCCAACTTGCATCTTCCCCGTGGCTTTTGTTTGCGTTTCACCTCGCTAAAAAACCTCCATGGTGTTCAACTTCAGCAGCAGTGTAGACTGCGTTTCAATCAGCTGTTAATGTTAAACGGGGCTCATTTAATAAGCGAGAACAGACAATATGGATTCAGGAGCGTAATTACCATGCATATGTCTCATTTTAAAACCGAAGGTTAAAGAGATGAATATAATAAGAATAATAAAAATAAAAACCCGTGCCCGAAGGACAAGTCAATATTTTGGCCCGACCCGGTTCGGTTCTCGGTTCGGATCTTCGGTTCCGTGCTACCCTCTAGTGCAAACTACAACAGCTGTGATGTAGTATGTGGATCTCAAGCGTTTTCATGTCAAGGACCCCTAAATGTATATGTGTTTTTTTATAATTTAAAAAGATTTTGTGCCAGCAAACCCCAAAAGAGAAGATTTGTCAATATCTGTCAATATTTGTCAACATTATTCAAAAATCTACATGCTCACAGCGACGCTCTGTAAGTTTGTAGATGGGCTATTTTCGAATAGGGACATGAGTGCTTATGCTCATTTGGTTAGAAAACCCCCTCAAGATGTGATGCTTGTGAAGCCACTCACCAGCTCATTAGCATGCTTGGACCAGGCCAAGTTGCAGACCTGTGAGCCTGTGTCCATACACTGCAGTGGCTGTGAGGTTAGGGTGTTCCAGAAGCGAATGCAGCGGTCGGCGGTGCCGCCCCCAGACGCCAGCAGCCCATGCTGGTGTGGTGACCAGGCAATGGCCTTCACAGCAGCCAGGTGGTCCATATACGTTTGCACTGGACTCAGTGCAGAGTGGTTCCAAACCAGTAACTGAGATGGTTAAGGGCACAGACAGGTGTTATTATATTGATATTATTATATCGATATTGTGATGAGACTAGATATGTTGTCATGTTGTTACTGTGGTGTTTTTATGTGTGGGAACCACAGATGTTTACATGAGATTATGTTCAGTTGATTGAATTCACGTTCATGTATTGAAGAATGTTCATTAATGTATATGCATTGTCCCGTCTAAAAAATAAACAAATAAAGTAAAGTAAAAAAAGCATATTGTTTGGGATTTTAGATATTATATCATGATATGGCATAAGTGTTGTCTTTTCCTGGTTTTAATCACTTATATAAATTAGACTTATTAATTATAAAATAATATATATATAATAATTATATAATAATATTGCCGAGTTCACCACTGAACACAATTGAATAACAGGGAAATCCCTTTCCACCAATGACTCCACCTTGTTGTCGTTCCCTCCGGAGGCAAGCAGCTGGTGATCAGTGCTCCACTTCAGGCCGCACACTTCCTGTCGGTGTCCCTGCAACCGCCTTTCCGACTGTAGCGGAGGGGTCCGCACGTCTCTCTGAAGAATCATACGATCACGGCTGCCTGAGGACAACTGGTCTGCATTCCACGCCAGCGCTCCTGCAGACGGATGCACAAGTTTGCTTTATTTAATAACATAGCGATACAACATAGAATAAAACACAGGCATAAATCGCAATTGCAAACAAAAAATCTAATCTATCTCCCCCCACACACACACTTTCCCACGGCGACCATCTTGGTGGTATAGAGCACCTTTAGGCAGAGAGCCTGCAGCATAAGCGTGAACAAATGACAGACTCCCCTTTTCTACCTGACAGCCAGCCGCTCACTCCTGATTCCTTCCGACTCTTCCTAACTCCTCCTGACTCCTGCTGACTCCTACCCGACACCTGCCGACTCCTGCTGACAAGGCTGGGTCAACACCTGGCTGAGCGTTATACTTATGCAGATTTGTGGGTGATAGTGTCTATAATGTGAATTGCTGGATATGAAATGTTCATCTGTAATTTAACAGCAAAGCGGCACACACACACTACTCAACCCTGTGCTGAGTTCACACTGAGAGAGGGGGTTGGGCAGAGAGAGAGATAGAGAGTGTGTGTGTGTGTGTGTGTGTGTGTGTGTGTGTGTGTGTGTGTGTGTGTGTGTGTGTGTGTGTGTGTGTGTGTGTGTGTGTGTGTGTGTGTGTGTGTGTGTGTGTGTGTGTGTGTGTGTGTGTGTGTGTGTGTGTGTGTGGTAATGAGAGAGAGGAAAAAGAGAAGTGAGCATTTCTGTAAAAAATAGAATTAAAATGTTGGCCATGTCAAATGTTTTAGTATTGCAAGCTTTCTCACCGACTCTGGCTGTGTGGCCTTCCAGGGCAAAGAGTTTCTTCCCAGCACCAGCATCCCAAATCTGTACATATCCTTTATGAGTTCCCACTGCCACCAGGTTACCCTAGAGACATACATAGATAGCACAACCCAAATCAAATCATGCAATTTGTACTAGGGCTTTAATACAGTTGTAGACGTGAAGACAGGACACAGGATCAGTACCCACCCTTTCTGACCAGCCAACTGATGTGACCGAGTCTCCCTCCACTGATAAGTCACACAACCTTGTTACCTAAGGAAAAGGCCAGAAAAGTAAGAGGTTCTCTAAGGCCTTATTGGCCTCTCAAAAATAAAGAACGCCTCAAATAAATGTACATATATCCCATAGTTTGACAGCACGTTGTCATATTATACTAAAACACATCCTGATACAGACGCAAACACATTACGCACACACATGCATGTACACAAGCCATACCTGGCTGGTGCAGGCACTCCAGAGGTAGACACAAGTGCCCAGGCCAACACTGAGCACATTAAGAGAGGACCAGTCGACCAAATTGAGGTAGAAGTCATCCTGCAGTTCAGGAGCATCCAGAACCTTAAAGGGAATCTTTGAGATCTTACGGGTTGGTTTCCTTGGCGAACGCAGCAATTTTTGACTAAATGAGAGAGGGCAGATGTCATGAAACCTTTCCTCCTTCCACATGTCAAAGTGAAGAATTATCACACTTGTTTACTCAGTCAACTACATCAAGTGGTTTTAAAATTATTCTAAATTAAATGTGAGCAATACATGGTCTTATTTTGTACCTTTTACTACTGACAGGTGATAAAGAGTAGGGTGAGATGCTGTTTCCATCGTCTGGTGAGGACCTCTTGGCACTGAGGGAGTACTGCAAATAATACAAAAGTATAGACCAGTAACATTAATGTTCAGCAGCCCAATCAATAGGACTGGAAGTTTGACTCAGTCGTGGAATCAGTACTGCTGCCGCTAACAAGGTTGTCTAATGTCTATACCTATATACAGAACCTTAACCTTGAAGGCGGGCCTAATGAAAAGAACCACAAGAACACTGGCTTTTAAAACATATCCTTTTCTTCTTTTTTAAGCTATTCTTTTCGTATTTTTATGCTTTGTTTTTCCTACATAGAATAGTGTTGTGGAGAGACAGAAAACCAAGGGCAGAGAGGAGCAACAAGTGAAGTATCCTTCCCAATATTTAAGAAACATTTAAAACAATATCTAATTTCTTCTTTACTGTAATCCATAGATTTAGCCATCTTTACAAAATTGAAAATTTGGGGGTATTTTTCTTTTGAGCAGTTTTTGTGTTTTTATTTCTTTATTTGCACCAATGCTCCCCTTGCAAACTTGTATTATTTTGTATTGTTCTTAATGAACTTTTAATCCTGTCGTTTAATGACTTCTCCCATGAAGGAAAGGATTCCAAATAAGCCAGCCGGCTTCTTCCTTTCCTTGCACAGCAACTAAACTAAACTAAAGTGTGACAAGACCAGGAGTCAGATTCGAATTTGGGTCTTTGCGGCTCACAAGGTCTGAGCACAAACTGGATGAGCCACCCCTGTTAAATAGCATGTTCTTTTCCCATTGTATCATCCCCCTGTGCACCCCATCTAATTTTAGTAGTATAATGTAATGTATATAATGCATTTCTGTCAATAAAAACATCAATCAAATGATGTAATATGGAACACATCAGATGAATATTGCCAACACACCCACATCAGTAGTGTTAGCTTAGATTCACTATAATTGGGAATTTTAGTGCTGATGGAGTATTTTGTTAGTGCCTCCGAGCTTGTTGTTCGAGTGCACCAATTTAGTGCCCTCAAACTAGAGGCTACTCTCTGAGCGAAGCTAAAATAACATTAAAATGATAGGGGCAGAAGTAGCTAAACTATTCAAGCCCAAAGTATCGCCTATTTAAGAGCAGAGATCAGTTAATTAAAATGACAATTTTGTGCCCCTATAGAGTATTCTCTGACAATGTACAGTATCTACGTCTGGTATGACATCTGCTATGGTTTTTACATGAAAAAGACTCCTCCTTTCAGGGGTGGAGGGTTGCAGCCGTCTGTCCTCTGTCTGTGGGTCCTGGACCTTCTCTATGCCTGCCCCCAGCAGCTCATTCTTCAGCAAAGCTGAGTAGGCCAGCCCATCCGCTGCACACAAAGTCATTTGATATATTAATACAATGAAATTACATAGAATACAATGCCAAAAGTTGGTCACCAGGATCTGTTCAGTGGACAGGAGACACGGTGTTAGTTTCAATCTACTTGTTAACTGCCAGAGGTATTTTCATATTTTTTTAGCCAGTGCCAGACTTTTTCATTGGAAAAAAAAAAGTACTCAGGAGCCGAAATACAGCATTTTAAAGTTTTAAGTTAACAAGGAAGTGGATAGGAGTCTAGATCTTCAACTAATCATATCTCCTTGGTCTTTGGGTGAAATTGGAATTTTGGAATTGGCAGTGAATCAGTTAATGTTATTCATTTTGAAACCGTTATTCACCTTTGCTATTATCAGAAGATGCATCCTTTGTTTTTCTATTTTGACTTGGTGACTTCTCATTTTCCTATTTGAAAATCACAAAGACAACGTTAAAGTCTGGCGATAGGAGACTTGTTCCAAACAAAACAATAATACTGCAACAAATGTCAGCACCAAGGTGATACAGGTTAGGAGGACAGCTTGATCTTCCATTCAACATCTCATTTACATAATGCTGCTCTCTCAGACACACATCTACCCATTCATTTGTAACATGTTCATACATTGATTCTGTGGAAGTTGATATTCCAGTTGGCCCCTGCTCTTGCTGGGATGAACCTGTCTCCGTGTTTACTTGGGGATGACAGGGGGGAGCTAGTTGGTGTGAGACCACCACGCACCACATCGGTCATTTTCTGCATCATAGAAAGGCACAGGCTGTTAAACTATTCTCTCTTTGTTATTATTAGTCAATCGATGAGCTCAATATTAGTGACTATAATACTTCAGTGAAAAAGCATTCCTTTAGACAACAGCAACATGAGAATGCATTTGAGTGAAACAGTAAACTAGGACTCACAATCGAACTTGAGTTGTCATTATGGATGTTGATCTGTCGAAGGAGGCGCCGTTCATACTCTGGATCCATGCTGTGTCTGGATCACACAGCCACAGGCTGGGATGGTGTTAGCTAGACGCAAGCAACTTTTATGTTATAATGCTATCTGGCATGTAAAATGCAATACCAACCCTTGACAGCCCATTCACTGAAACCGATCTGATCGAATTAAAGACAACGTTAAAATCACCAATATTGCAGCTGTACGGAAAGCTTGGGTTATCCTCTTTGTATCTGTCAAGTTTTTGTTTCATAAAAATCTACGTAGACATGTTATGAGCTACTTTCTGTCAATAAATTCTGTGCAGGTGATTATTTAGTGTTCGAGTTTGGAAGCACTTGTTTTCGATAACGCAACGTCCTGCTGCCTCCTGCATTATGTTATGTACAATTTAGAAACAGGTGGTACCAGGACCTTCCCAACTTAAACACTTGGAAAAATTATCATTTGCACGAAATATATTGACAGACAGTAGGTCATAAGTTATGACTTACTTTCATAACATGTCTACGGTGGATTTTTATGAAAATAATACTTGACAGACACAAAGACAATAACCCAAGCTTTCCGTACAGCTGCAATCTTGGTGAGTTAAAGTTGTTTAATACAATCAGATAGGACTTTTCTGTTTCAATGAATGGGCTGTCAGTGTCAAGGGCAACTTTGCATTGCAACGGCCACAGACGGTATTAAAACACTTCTTTATTGAAAAATACGGACTAATACATCGCACAAAGACTCCGGACCGCTAGTTAACATTTGGGGCAAGCGGGTAAGTACCTTATATATATTTCTCTGTATTTTTTTGTACATGTACGGAGGAAAACGGGCTTTACTGGGGGGTAAAGTTGTCCAGTAAATGTAATGGAGTAAAAGTACAATATTTGCCTCTGAGATGCAATGGATCGAAGTAAAAGTATTGAAAATTGGAAATACTCCAATAAAGTAAAAAAAATACCTCAAAATTGTACTTGAGTACATGTACTTAGTTACTTTCCACCACTGGTCATGGTAAAGAATGCCAGTACAGTAGATAATGTTGCTGATAGCCTGGCCCTGTGTCAACCTTACTAACATTAGCCAACTTGCTAATATGTTTGGTAGCGACACAATCTGCGTACTGTTACTACATACCTCCAACAAGCAGGACGGCACCCAGTATAACCACCGAGCAACACCAGACAATAAACTGTCACAAGACTAGCTAGAAAGTAGATATGACAAAAAAAAACTGCGTGTTTAATCACTATCTGGAGATAACGTAGTAGCTTAACTGAGGGGCTGGTTGCCAGTGTTGCCAGGTATTACGAGAGAAACAAGCAACCAGGTCTATGAAAAGAAGCGATCATAGGCTACATCTACAACATGAGCCCTTGCTAATTGAAAATAGCCAATCTACAAGCTCTTGTGAGCTTGTAATCTTTAAAAAAAATCTTGAAAATGTGGAATATTCTTTAAACGTTTTAACAATCTTGAATGGGGGGGTCCCTGGCACAAATACATATTAATTTGGGGGTCCATGGCATGAAAATGTTTGAGAAGCACTGGTTTTAATAGCCCTAGAATGTCTGTGATCTTACATACATTTCAAGTATTCCAAATACACAGTCATAGATCTCTCTCGGTCCCCCACTGTGTAGTGCCCATCTGCGCGGCCATAAAAGTGCTCTAAACTCCGTCTGTACTCACCCAATAATTAATTCCTAAGACGTGTAGTCATATTTTGTCCTCTAGTTTCATATCCATGTGAAAGTTCTGCCAGAAAACGTGTGTTTAGTCAAATATCTCCACTTTTTCACGAGCTGCACACGGACATCTTTCTGTACGACGCGAGGGGCCAGGAATGATTGCAGCACTGAATATACGTAACTTCCTTTAGGACGCACAAATGTTTGGGACACACAATTGGCAGGTGATGATTCATTACCCCGCAGCAATCACAAGCACCTGTCAATTGTGTGTCCCAAACATTTGTGTGTCCTAAAGGAAGTTACGTATATTCAGTGCTGCAATCATTCCTGGCCCCTCGCGTCGTACAGAAAGATGTCCGTGTGCAGCTCGTGAAAAAGTGGAGATATTTGACTAAACACACGTTTTCTGGCAGAACTTTCACATGGATATGAAACTAGAGGACAAAATATGACTACACGTCTTAGGAATTAATTATTGGGTGAGTACAGACGGAGTTTAGAGCACTTTTATGGCCGCGCAGATGGGCACTACACAGTGGGGGACCGAGAGAGATCTATGACTGTGTATTTGGAATACTTGAAATGTATGTAAGATCACAGACATTCTAGGGCTATGGTTTTAACAACACCAGGAAACAAGCCCAAATAAGCAACTACACTTAAGAAACAAGCCAAAAAACGCAACCCTTAGCAATATTTGCAAGTGACTACAGCCCAAAGTAGCTTATAATAAGCGGGCATGGCAACACTGCTGGCTCCTTATTGACAAAATGACAGTGTGCATTGTGGGAAATTCTTTGAGAACTTCACGTGAACTTTTCAAATCAAAACAAGGAAATGCCACTTTGTTGCCAAGGGAACCAGGGGGTTTTAGTAGAATATATCTTTAGTAACCTGCTGGAAGGGAAACTGTTATTAAAAGCTGGAGAATAAAACATATATATGCAGTGCTCGTCTTGTTGTAGTTTAATTTTGGAAACTTATACATGATTATAGCGGAGAGTGATGGAGAAAATGCAATGCAGAGCTGGTCCATGACCTCAAGGTTACCAGAGATCAGATATAAATTGCCTCTGTCTGAAATAAAACCTCTAATAAATGTAGATTATTATGCTGAAACCTTCATATCATAACATGCACTCCTCACTTGTGGTAGTACAGTGGATTAAAAACTTGATGTTTTTAATCCAAGAAGTTATGGCTGGAAGACCCTAGTTAATACTTGCACTACTAAAATAACAGCACACTGATTGCTTGTATCTTAGATCTTACATTATTATATTAATTATGTTGGGATATATTAATGTAAATAAATTCACTACGACTCCAAATTTAATGTGAATTAATTAATTATTTAATGAAAGAGACAACTATATACAACAATACAATAATATATATATACACACACACAACAATATATACACAACAATATATACATAAACAACTGATTAGAAATAGACTGATTTATATTACTGTAAAAAAGTCCAGACCAGCATGAAGAAGGGTAACCGGAAGAGTAGGCATCTAAACATTGAGGGCACCCCAAATTGACTATCTTTTTCCAAAATGTAAAAAATAAAGAATTTGGAAAATGGTCTGAAAGTAATGTGAAGTATATATGATTTGAACATGCACGGTACATCCTTATCAGACCTAAATTCTTCTGGTTTTTGCCCATGTGATTGGCTGGTCACAGGTTTGTTGCAATTATAGAAGTATTAGGCCTTAAATGTCGAATGTTCAAGCATGTTCAGATCCTCTATACTTTACATTACTTCAGACCATTTTCCAAATTCTTTATATTTTTACATTTAGCAAAGAACTGCCAATTTAACATTAAGGTGCCCACAATGTTTCGGTGCCCACTGCACTCTCCCTGTATCCAGAAGAAGGCACGCCACGGTGGTGTTCTCTTCAGACAGGGCATCATCTAGTTGAGCATCATGGCAGACAGCAGTCTCGTTTGAATGAGAGGGTTCAGAGGAGAAGGCGTGGCAAGGTTATCGGCAAGTTCCGGGCCTGGCCTGCATGGAGTGGACTGGCCTGACCGAGACAGGTCAGTATTAAGTGAGCAGGACTCTGGATATCCAAGGCATCGATCAGTCTGCTGCTGTTCACATTCTCAATCTCATCCCCCGTCTGTCCGGCTACAGAGTCATTATCATTATGGCTGCTGACAACAACAACGCACAGGGAGGATCCTCCGCTGAACTCCTGGGCGCCGTCGGACGTCTGGCCGCTCCATGAGGTCCGGAGGGCGCTTATGTCACACTGGGGCGTCAGCAGGTTCTCTTCAGATGTACTGAAGTACTTTGAGCCTACAGAGATGAGTGGGACAGTAGGGTCAGTCTAGGATCATTTGCATTTATGTTGAACCTCTAATTCAGTGGTTCTCAAAGGGGTCCTTAAGGGGCTTCCATGGGATCCCCAGCAAAACTTGTTGATATAGCATAAAAATCTGTTCAACCCCTTTAAATCTAATACATTGGCTAATTGAAAATAGCCGATCTACAAGGTCACAACGCGCCGCGATGTGAAACGTTTTTTATCTTCAAAATATGTGAAAAATGTGGAATAGTCTATTACGTTTTTTATAGATACTCACTCTTGGACTTGCTTCCCTTACGCAGGAAAGCCGGGCTGAAGTCTTAGTCTTGTTGGCGCTGAAACTGGAACCACTGCTCATACTGTTCAGACCAAGGGTGAGCAGAATGGGGAATCTCCTGAATGGCATAAAAATGACAAATGAAAGATGAAGGATTCTACTAAGTACAATAGATCCAGAGATTACACTTTTGTTAGTCGTGTTAGTTGTGTAAAAAGAGCCCTGCAGATGTTATACAAGTGCAATATCATGTTAATTCTGTGCATCAGTACCTGGTGGCTCACACAGCTAGAGCATGCTTTGTGAATCCCAAGGATTCGAGCTTGAATCCAACTTGCAATTCTCGCAAGTCTCTTCTTGCAAGTTCTCTTCTTGCAAGTTCTCTCCTCTCTCTGCTCTGGGGTTCTCTCCTCTCTCTGCAGTAGATGGTCTGTCTCCTTACACTTTCCACTCTAAATAAAGGATATAAATGCCAAAAATAAACCCTAACAGCTCATGCAACCTAAGTAGGCAAGCTCAGTTAAGTCCATCTGTTGTCAAATATATTACATTCTTTCATTTAGAATTTTATAACATTGTAAAATCTAAACAATTAGGAATGAGAAAGTAAATGTGTCATGACTTGTTCGATTACAGGTGACATTACATATCATTTCTTTATCAGAAATGTGAATGTTTTTCAGGCAACCACACTTACGTCTTGAGCTGGCAACAGATTGCTGGCCTCACTGCCCAACGCGGCTGCAACTTTCTTCATGAGGAACAGTGGTAACACACCTATTACACAAACCAGCACAAAAGGTCATTGATTAGTTGATCGACACATATTAATCAAACAACAGTTTTGAAATCATGCGATCAAAAATGCGATCTACAAGCTCACAACTGTGAGCTTGTAGATCAGCTATTTTTTGTGACGAGATTTGGTGTAGAGGGAAAAAAGGAGGTGGCCAAGTACAGATCCCTGGGGTACCCAGGTCAATGAAGTATAGGGTTTAAATGGTTAACTGTCATTCTGTTGTCTAAATTGATGGCATAGATTAGAAATGAACTGTGACGTCTAGAGTCGTACCAAAGTCCTGAGAGTTCTCTATGTAGCACTGGATGACTGCTGTCTGCAGCTTGAGGCGTTGTTCTGTGGTGGCCATGTTCTCACTTCCCTCTCCAGAGGGAAGGATGTTGGGAGTCAAGACCACAGACAAGTTAAAGCTGTCCATCAAGTTCTCTGCACTCCTACGGTAGGCACAAACAGCAACACAGAGTACAACAATTACAATCTGAATCCATTTATTGGCTAGGAAATTTGACTAGGTGCATTGATCTCACATGAACAAATAAGCAACATCTGGAAGAATATGAAGGCAAAAGTAAATAATATGCATAAAAGCAACGCTGACAATTGGGTCAGACCAAGTGTGAGCACTGCAGTATAGGCAATGTTAACAGGGACGTATATATATAAATGATATACAAGTCATGTATAGGCCTGTCACGATTACACACTTAAGTTGACGATTAATTGTCATACAAATAATTGTGATTAACGATTTAATTGTGGTTTTGGCATTGTCTGGCTTTGGAACATTATGGATAAAAAAATATTAGGCTTCATAATCAAAAATTGCACAGGGCAGATATGACAAATAACTTAAATATACAAAGAAACTGACAATAACACATATAACTTTTTTTAAAATGTTAAAATAGCAGAAATAGATGATCTACAAGCTTACAACACGTTGTACGCTTGTAGATCTGCTATTTCTGCTGATTTTGGAAAATGTATGAACCCTTTTCAACATGGAAATGAATATGACGATTATGCAAAATAATTGCGATTATCTCAAATGATTGCAATTAGGTGATAGACAGGCCTAGTCATGTAAGAATGAGTTCAGTTCAATATACATTCGTCTTTATTTGATCTGCCCTCCTTCTTCAAGATCAGAAAACAGTCTGTTCTTGAAGGTCAGACGGACGAAACATAATCAAATAAAGATTCAAGTGCATATTATGGAGCTGGAATGTGTGGACATAATATTTTTTCATGTGTTTAATATTACATTTTCTATCCATAAGATTAAGCCATGAAATAAAACAATTCATTCATTTAAAAAGCTGGAGAACACACTTACCTCTTGGACACACTGTGGAGGAAGTCAAACAAGTAGCTCAGTACGCTGAGGTTTCTGTCAGGCAGCAGGCAAGACAGCAGCAATGTGGCGGCGGTGCGGTCTGCCTGGCTGGTCAGCTGCTGGGCTTTCAGGAAGGCTTCTTGCATCTTTGTGGGCAAGACGGCTTCTGGCAGCTCCCTAAAGAACTGCTTCACCAAGTCGGCCACAAGATGCGGCTTTGCCGTGGACAGACACTGCTCGCCTGCATCCAGCTTGACCTGATGAAACAATGCAACCCAGTTGTGTTTATTTATACTTCAACAGTGTCAGTGGGGCAGGGCTGTCACGACAATGGAATTTTACTTGTCGATTCATTGTCATAAAAATATTTGCGATCTAATTGTGGTTATGGTATTGAACATTGGAACATATTAGAAAAATTACATTTCCGTTTGGCTTTTAGGCTTTTTAAGCAAAGATTAGGTCGCCAAATGAAAGCAAGGTCAACGTAACCCATCACTTACCCTGAGAGCTTTTCGAGCAGCAATGGAACTCGCCTTCCTGAACAGACCCTCTGTGTCTACGTGCTCCAATAGAATCGTGCAGGCATCAACGAGAAACCTGAAAAAGCGCACACACATGAAAGAAAATTAGCAAAGAAATACAACATTAACTGACATCATTTGCTGCCTTTTTAAGACCGGGAACTTATCTTTGACATTTTAGATTTTTTGCTATAACCATAATTTTATACTTTGGGCAATTAAAAAATAGCAGATAGATCTGCTATTTTTCTTTACATTTTGAACATTTGTGCAAATCTTTGAATATATATACATTTAAAAAAAAAAAATTACTCAAATCTTTGCTTCTGGTGGTCCCTGGAACAACATATTTTACAAATGTTTGCTTTAAAAAATATATATGAATTTGCACACATTTTGCACACATTTTCTGCTATTTTTGAATAGCCAAAGACATCTAAAATGACACAGATACTTTCCCAGTCTAAATGGGTTAAACAAGCTGTCTCCACTTACCTTGGTACGGCTCCATGTTCAGTATTGTACTGAGGTAGGCTCTCCAGTGGTCGTCCGAAAACAGTCACCTAAGTGAGGAAAAATACATTAAAACTGAATATTTGATTTCACAAGACAAATGGACAAATTATATAATCAATCACATTGATTGAATGTGCATTGCTCTCAAGCCCTCTCTAACATGTGATCTTTAATCTGGGATGAGTGAGTGTGCTTGGAGTTCTCTAAGATTCAAGAGGTTTTAGACTAGTTTGTGCAGTGAAATGTTCTCTGTGAAGGTTAGACTTTCCTTTGCCAGAGGCTGTCAGGTCACAAGGTGTAAATGTTTTATTTTTTAATCAAATGGATAGACAGTTGGGCTAAGTCTCCCATCTCTGGATGTCAGTGGGTGTCATTTTACAAAACAAGTCCTTTAAAAATGTGGAGATGCACATTTCAAAATATTATAGGATTGTAGAAGCTCTGGTCCATAGCGTTAGAATGAGTTCTCCTCCTTCTAAAGCTATGGACCAGAGCTAGTATAAGAGGCTATAGTAATAGCAGTAGGCTATAGTAGTAATACGTTTCCTGATAGGTTAGAAAACCAGCAGCTCTGCTCAAAACCAGCAATAGGGGGGAATCCTAGCCGAGCGTCATGTGAACCATGGCTGGGGGAATCCTAGCTCTGGTCCATAGCGTTAGAAGGATTCTCCTTAACGCTATGATACTTTCGAGCCGTTGCAAACACACCCACGGTAGCGCAGGCTGCGCAGCCTCTCGTCTGTAGTAAAAATAAAAAATACACTTTCGCTACTAACCAAATCAAAGACGGATTTAAAATGTTGAAAGCCTACTTTCCTTAGTGGGGACACTCGGAGCCCCCCACCTCACGTCTAAAATACACTTTTTGACGAGAGAAGAAAATATTTCACCGGAAGGAAAAAACGTTGTCAATAGAACAATTCCATTGACCAGATCTGTAGAGGGCGCAGTGGAGTAACTCAAAATGTTTTTCCTTCCGGCAAAATATTACATTTTCTGGCCAAAAGGTGTATTTTAGACGTTAGGTGGGGGTCTAAGAGTGTGCCCACTAAGGAAAGTAGGCTTTCAACATCTTAAAACCGTCGTTGTCACTGAATAGCGAAAGTCTATTTTGTATTTTTACTACAGACGAGAGGCTGCGCAGCTTCTGCTACCGGGGGTGTGCTGACAACGGCTCGAAAGTAACATAGCGTTAAGGAGAACTCCTTCTAACGCTATGGACCAGACGGAGCTATTTCAGTTAAAAACTCAACATGCTATCAGTAGTATGCCCCCCCCACTCCCCCTACCCCTCCCCTGAATCCGTTGATTCAGAGTCTGACACGACGTGAAAAAATGACACATAAGTAATGACAACCGTGTTCTTCTAGTCACTCACCTGGTTCTTCTTGGTAGATCTAGACTTGGCCCGTTTGGATTTCTTCCAGTTAGTATTAATTCCGTAGGCGGTTTGGAGCTGCTGTACAGCTAGCTCACGTTCCGATTTGGACAGACACATTTTAAGATGTATTATTACTAATATTAATAACGGCTAAACAATTGAAAACAATCCTCTGGTCAGACTCGGAGTTCAGTTCAATGTTGTTCTCTCAGCTGATGTTGTAGACGTTGTGAGACGTTGATCTGAGATCAGTTGATAAGTACCGCTCTGTGCATATGGGAAACGTCAGAGCGTTGCTTTTTGAAAATAAACATCGTCAACGGCAGATCTACAAACTCACAGCACGTTGCAGGTGCTACGCATTGCGAGCTTGTAGATCTGCTCTCGTCTGTTCTCGCGGCACGCGAGAGGGCGGTTACCGTTTTGACTGGCCAATCACAGCGGGTCTTCAGCTGTGACTGTGACGTATGACAGCAGGTGTCTTAGATGATGTGGTGATGCTGTAACGTTCATCAGTCAGTCTGTCACATCTTCTCTGAGAGCTGGACGTTTGTTGAGAGAGACCTTCTGACACAAGCAGACAGTTGACTGACTACTAACTTCTTCTTCACTTCAACACCAACGACGTTACTTGAGACCATGGAGACGGTATGTTAACATCTTTATTAATATAATATGGAGGCTGTGAATGTGTTATAATGTTCTTGAGAGCACGTCGTTTAAGACGGTTTGTTGAGGCCCTGTCTGGTGAAGGCTCATCTGAACGTTAGTTAGCAGTTAGCGGTTAGCGCTAGTTAGCATTGTTTCGTTCGATGTCGTATGTGGTTCTCAAACGTTTTCATGTCAAGGACCCTCAAATTGACACTTATTAGCCCGCGGACCCCCATTTGAAAAGATGTGTCAGGGACCCCCATAAGAGAAGTTTTTTTACGGCTCTCTAGCAGTGATTCTCAACCGTTTTAATTTCAAGGACCCCCAGTTTGAAATGCATCCATTAGACTACGGACCCCCATGTAATGACATTTATATCTCTGGGACCCCAATTTATATTGTAAAATCAATGTTAATTTAACTCTTGAGAGTGTACAAATGGAGCCGTTAGGGTCCATTTGGTTCCATTTGTACACTGTCTGAGTTACAGAACCATAAGGGTTCATTTGGTCACTATCTATCATTTAGCTGGGGACCGCCTGGAACTCCCTCAAGGACCCCAGGGTGTCCCCGGACCCCACTTTGAGAACCACTGGACTATAGGATTAATTTACTTTGCACTTTTTTCGAGTCGCTGTGCCTGTGGATACATTATGAGCGTCTGCTAAATGCCTTCATGTAAATTGTAATAATGGGAGTCGTTTTATATTGTCCTGCATCTTTCAAACGAGTTGCTGTTCGTTCCATAGGCCTATATTACTCGGTGTTAATTTAACTCTGATACTGTACACATTTAGCCAAATAGAGTGGTTCAAATATTATGTACCCAAATGTTAAACGGTTACATTCGCTGACTCACAGAGATACGTACAAACGGCCATTTAACACTGAGGATGTTACTGTTTAAATGCTGCTCAAGTGCTTCTCAAACTTTTTTTTTGTCAATGACCTCCAAATTAATGTCTTTGGCTACGGACCCCCCATCTGAAAATATTTTGTGACAAGGAGGGATCCCCAATTATTTCCCCCATACAAGATTTGTGTTGTTAAAATAGTTTATTTTTAATAGTTGATCTACATGCTCACCACGCGTTGCACCGTGACACATTGTGAGCTTGTAAATCGGCTATTTTAATAAGCTGATGTAATGTATATAGGGTTAAACTGATTTTGATACTATATTGTGCTGGGGACCATAAACAGTATAATCATTCACTCTCAGAGTTACAAATGAACACTGAGGATTTTACTGTGTAAATATGAAATAAATAACTGTATTATCTTCCATCCATACATCTTCAACCGCTTATCTGGAGTCTGGTTGAGGGGGCAACAGCTCCAGCAGCAGAGAGTTCCAGACTTTCCTTTCCCTACTAGTAACATTAGCCACTTCATCCTGGGGTTTCCTAAGGCGTTCCAAGGCCAGCGTGGGGATATCTGGTTCTCGGCCTCCTCCCAGTGGGACGTTCCCAGAGGAGCACCCTTGGGAGAGAGGAAGCGTCCGTACGAGATGCCTGAACCTTTTCCACGTTAAGGAGCAGTGGCTCCTGGCTAAGTTTCATTTATCAATTTTTCAAATCAATTGTTTAAAAAAAACGATATGATATATGCAACGGCCTTCTATTTCTTGCACTTCAATGTATGAAGGAAATAAGCTTAATTTACAAATGTCTACATTTTCTCCCACAGAATGCTGCAGCTGCCAGCTTCACCTGGACTTCTGTCCTGATCCAGGACCCCAACAACCCCTGGAACACCAGGGTGGTTCTGAAGACGGTTCGGACCGAGCGCCTTCAAGTAAGTACATCCTTACTACCAGTGGTGGAAAGTAACTAAGTACATTTATTCAAGTAGGCTACTGTACTTGAGCACAATTTAGAGGAATCTTTTTTACTTTACTTGAGTATGTCCATTTTTTAATACTTCTACTCCACCATGTTTCACAGCCAAATAATATTTACTCTACTACAATTATTACATTTTAGTTACTACTTTGTAGATTTAGATTATTACAAAATGTATACATTAGCTTGTAGACTGCCTATTTTTGGAACTCTATAAGCAGAGACTTGAAGAAAGCATCCACGAGTTTAACTGTAGAAAGAAACATTACACAAAAAACACTATTATTTAAAACAAAATTCAATGGGCTTCAATTTCCTGAAGAAAATTAGCTCAAGTTACCAATGTATGCATTTCCTCACACAGGACGCTCAATACAACTGGACGTGCACCGTGGTCGATGACCAGAATCCCAGGGCGATACTGAGGAGGGTGCCAGTGAAGGATGCCTCACCGGGAGAAGCAACCACTCAGCCACAGGTGAGTTGGTTTCCGTGTTTGACCGACGATTCAGACACGGAAACTGACTCCTCTGTTTCTCCTCCCCCACAGGTCACCACCAGGAAGAGGGTTACCGTTGCCAAGAAGAAGCAAGGAACTGGATCTGGTTGGTTCAAGTATGTAGATACATTTTGGTCACTTGGTTGTTTGTTGTTTTATTTTTAATACATTTGTTTTTCTTGACCACAAATGTTTAAGAATGTTATCTAGATACTATAGCATGTTGTATAGACCAGTGGTTCCCAAACTGGGGGTCGGGACCCCGATTATCTTAATGTGCAACATTGTTTTCTCACTCAACAGTAAACAAACCAACATGCAGTATAAGTATATACAGTGTATCTGCACGTTTCTATTTAATGACTTTTAAGACCTTTCTAATACGAAATTGGCCAAATTGTCAAATATTACCTAAGAAAGAGGCAAACATTATGAAAATAGCCGATCTACAAGCTCACACTGCGAGGCGTTGTGAGCTTATAGTTCGGCTATTTTCACAATGTTTATCTGTGGAACCTAGTCAAACTAAATGTATACTGCCTACAATTCCAAGTGCTTGTCAGGGTGGGGTGGGGTGTTCAAATATGATTATTTTGGGGGGGTCGTGGCCTGAAAGGTTTGGGAACCCTTGGTACACACAGATGCTAGGTTCATTGTTTACCTGGAATCCTAGTTTCTTTGAGGCACTACAGTACATTGTTCTCTCTGCACTCTATGTATGTGACCTTGTTGTTTATTGACTGGAGTTCGTTCTTACTCTGCTTATTCCCATCTCACACTTTTTGCAGGAGCATGCAAAGCTTCCTCCGGCAGAAATGCAACTCTCAGAACACGGGCAACAACACGAGGCCAGAAGGGATTTGCGGAGGAAGAGAAGACTGCAAAGGAGACTGCGGCCAAGGAGTAGCCTGCAGAGGCAAAAGGCCACTAGCCAGACACCACCTTCTGGTAAGTACACCTTTACTACAGATCTCTACAATAGAGAAATTAATTAATTGATAAATACATCAGTTACATGGTTTAGTCTAGTTAGACCAGTCATCCATCTTTGAAGAAAATTAAAGGTATAGTTACACACTCCATGGAGACTTGAATTCATGGAGATTTAGGAGACTCAAAGTGTCAACTACCGAGACATTGGCATCTTTCCGCCAGTCATCAAATGATTAGCTTAGGAATGCGACAAAAAAATCTTCATGAATTCAAGGCTTCATGGGGTGTTTAATTGATAGAAAATAAGTAATTTTTTTGGTGAACTATCTCTTTTAAGGTTGCATTTTCTTACTATTGATTGGAGTTGGTTCTTGATCTCAAGTCCAAGAGTTGAGCTAAACTAGGCTAAGCTCACATTCAACAAACCTTTAACCAACTGTACGTTGTTGACTGGAGTTAGGGGTCTGTACTCCCCCCCCCCCCCCCCCCCTCCTTTTCCTCCTCTAAAGCACTAAATCTCTTTGCCAAAAATAGCCAATCTACAAGTTCCCAACGCGACACGTTGTGAGCATGTACAATTTCTATTTTTGCCGAATGCTTGCCCAGTTGCCCCAAACGCTATTTGTTGTGTTTCTGAATTTAGTTCATGTGTGGTTAAGCGGCAAGCAGAGACATGGAAAAAAGCATCCATGAGTTTGTCTGTAATTGTGAAATAGTTAAAAACCGTGTTACCTGTTGAATTAAAGTGATTGACCAGTGATGTGGCATGCGTGTACATTTACCTCCACTTAAAACTATGTCTGAAGTTTATTTAGTTTAAGTTATGAAGCAAATCAGCTCAAGTTACAAATCACTACATTTTCTCCAACAGATCGATGAAGATTACATCTCCAGCAGAAGGACGTGCGTCGTCGTTGATGCTCCCACCAACCGCAGGATGATCCGGAGGAAGGTGGGTTGGCAAAACGTTCATATAGTAACTTCACCTTAAGTGACATATAGTTACTTGTTATATTGTACACAAATTATGTATTCAAACAATGTGTAAATCACCAAATGTTCTAATTTGTTATTCACTACAACTCAAGATTAAATTGCAAAATATTATCCTTGTTTTTATTTTTATATTTTAATGTAATTAAGGAGGGAGCTTACTGATGTATACAAGCACCAAACAGAGCTTAATTTGAACTCAAAATCATTATGTGATAGTCATAAGTATCATAGTTGGGTATTGTATCTTGTATCTGCACAAGTCTTATGTACAATATGTACATATTGGTAAGCTGCCACCTTGATGAAATTTAAATAAATAAAAACAAGGATACAATGTTGTGAAATAAATGTGTTGCAGTTATCAAATGAATAATTATTTATTTATTTTGTGACTTATATTGTTTGAATACGTAATATGTAACTAGTAACTATCTTAGTTATGGCGATGTATGCTTACTCTATGTACGCTTTATTCATGTGGTTTTGATTAGCAAGATATTTTCGTATTGTAGTCGAGAAAGGGCTGGACATTGATACTAACACCTGTGTTTCTTCTCCATGCACAGAGACCATCACGCATCGCCAGATTCGCCACCAAGAGACCTGGACCCGGCCAACGATGAAGGTAGTCTGCCAAGTGCCTCCAGAATCTCCAACTACCTACCGTTTCTACGAACTTCAGGACTTTTCAGCCACACTGGCATTGATGGACAGTACCAAAGGACTATTTTACTTGAGTAGTGTGTGTACTCAAGTACATTTTTTTGGAGTATTTTCTGTTTTAGTTTTTATTTGCCAGCACTTGCCTTTCACTCCACTACATTCAATCTTAGTGAAAATGGCTGATCTACAAGCTCACGACGCGTTGCGGTGCAACGCGTTGGGAGCTTTTGATCTGCTATTTTCACTATTTCTGAAAATGTATTTTTTGGTTTCTTTACATTTTTTGGGGAGATGTTCTTTATTTAGATACAGCCATGCTTTGGTATTAAAAAGATAATGTACTTTATAATTTGCACTTTTGTATAGGGGTACTTCAGTATTTACTTCAGTACACAGGTTAAGCTCTTATCGGACACCACTGCGAGATGGGTCCTAGTCTTAGACAACCAGTCACCCTTTCCTTTGAGTAGTTTTATTTTACAGTAATGCTTTCATTTTTTGTTTTAAATAAACTTCAACAGTATAGTCATGTTATTTTGTACAGAAAATGCTTTCATGATCTTTTGTTTGTAAATAGTAAAGTGTTGTTTTGCAAATTGAGTATTATTAAATATTTTGTTTGAACATTTCTGTAAATAATAGTGTTATATTGTACATTGACTATGGTTTGAGCTTTTATTTCTTACATTAAGTGTTTTATTGTTTTATACATCAATGTTTTCTTTAAAATAAACCATAACAGTTGTAGTGTAAGTTTGTTAAATTAAGTTGTAGTTTTTTACCTATGTTTTTAAGTAGCAGTTTAAGTTTGTTCTAGCTTGTGTAATAAATAATGAATTTTATATGATAATCATATATATAAGTTTCTTCTCTTTATTTTCTTCTCTTTGGCTTTAGTGTTGAAATATAAGCTATAAAAAGCTCTTCATTCCTGTAACTGAAGATTGTCGATATCAAGTGTAGAAAAATATCTGTCTGAGATTTAGAAAGGTTTTATTTCAGGCTTGAGGTTTGACTGATAACACAAAACAACTATTAACCATACTGCCTCCATGCAGGCCTGGGTATGGGAGTGAAATAGTAGACTAGTGGAATAGACTACATGTTACAAATTAAATTAATATGTTAATGTGAGGTTTTGAAGCAGAAGTGTGAAGGTCAAGATTGATGTCAGTGTCAGCTGACTACCATATATACTCCCTTAGACACCCGAATAACTGAAGTGTTAAGATGGTTTATCAAAGAAAGAGATAGAATGTGAAGTTGTGTTGACTGTGAAGGAATATAAATATCAAGCAAAGACAGCTTGTGGAAGAAAGTGGCCTAACCAACACTGCCGCCTGGTGGTCATAATGAGAAATAATCTAAACATGTGCTTCATAGGTTTCCAAAGACATACAATACATCTGTCATCCATTATTATTACTTACAACATAAATAGAAATCACACATATAGGCCTACTGCTATTGTATATAGCACTGATGCCCCCTGCAAACTATTTATGTGAAAATATGCAGTACAAACATACAATAGCAGGCTATGTGAAACATACACTAATGTGTGAGTATGCATGTCTGTCTGGGTACTGGACAGTAGTTTGGGGCCAGTCTAGGTCAGTCAGCTATGACGTCATTACTGGATGGTAGTACTGTGACGTCAGGCATGTTCATAAATGGCCATTTTATCCAGACAGACCCTCAGAGAGACAACTTCAACTTTATAGAATAGACAGTGGTGGAAGAAGTACTCACATTTTTTGCTTAAGTATAAGTATCAATAACACAATGTGGCAACTTTGTTGCGAGTAAAAGTCTGGTATCCAAAATATACTTGAGTAAAAGTAAAAAGGTATTGGCATTCAAATATACTTAAAGTACCAAAAGTAAAAGTACTCATTATGCAGAATGTTCCATTTCACAAGTTCAATATGTATACAAAAATATTTTGAAAATAGCAGTATCTACAAGCCGCCAGTATTATATAGGGTTGAAGTGGTTGATGTACGTTTTGTAATACTATTCAAAATCTTCAAAGTAACTAGTATAACTCAAGTTTTCAAATAATTGTAGTGGAGTAAAAGTACAATATTTGCCAGAGGGAGTGAAATCCAATCCCAACTGAGCGGTGCCAGACCAAATCGGCAGAGGGCAATTCTTTTTTTTGCAATTTCAGATTCGTCTGGTTTCCAGGCTAGACACAGACATGATACTGAGTGACCATGGCACTGATCATGATACTGACATGATAGGACCCCCATAACTCTGAGAGTGTACAAATGGAACCAAATGGACCCGTAAGAGGCCATTTGTAACCCCCTCAGGAACCATGAGGTCCCTGGACCACATTTTGAGACCAAGTTAACCGATGTAGCGTGAGTGTTTCCAGTGAACCAACATGCACAATATCAGCACCCTGACTCTGTTTGACCAGAATGGAACAGAGCCCTCTCAATTGTATCGGTAACATCTGTGAAGGAAGTAAGAAAAGGCCCTATTTCTGTCCAATATGGCTGCTGAGTTAACTTAAAGTCTAGACTGGATGGGGAAAGTTGTTGAACACAGACACACAGTGTTCTGACCAACGACACCATGATAAGGTTCTTGCCTTATTTATTCTTAATACTTGGTAAGTCAATTATGTGTTAACAAACTTACATTTAACATTTGGACATAATGACATAGTCTTTGCAAAGCCTCAGAGTGTTGAGTGGGAGGAGAGCAAAACAATGGTATCTGGACCCAAATCTATTAAAACAATCTAGATAAATAATAAAAAACTTAAATACAACTCAAGATGGCAACAATTAGCTCTTCTGATCGTTGGTACATGTAATGTCAGAATATTGTGAGGCCAGTCTATGACATACAGTAAGTTGGCTACTATGATGCAATGAAAGTGAAACATTTAATTCCAACTGTCTCATATTAAAGCACATACATTTTATTTATGTCAGGTGATAGCATTGTTTGTCCAACAGTAAATTAACTTTGTTCAGATAATAACATAATTATGATCTCTCAACAGCTCCACATTTTCACAGTACAAAGCTCAGATTGGCCTGGCCAGATTACTGTAAAAGTAAAGGAAAAGTAATATAATTTGTTCTGTATGTTTTGTCAAATTTGAGAGGAATTCCAAAACGGACAAATCCAATTTATGCCTCAGGTCTCCCGTGATTTAGAATAAGAATATAGACTCCTTACAAATCTACCCATTTATCAGCAAGCTATCTTATTTGAATACCAGTATAACACTATACTACACTTTATCTACAGTGTTGTTATAAACTCCTCAAAAAGAGTTCAGAAATATTATTTCGGTCGATTATTCCTCTCCTTCAATCATACCAATTGGTATTGTATGCATATATCCTGTACATCAGTGGTTCTCAAAGTGGGGACCCTTGGGGGTCCTGCAGCAAAATTAGTTAATGTAGCATCAAAATCAGTTTATCCACTTTTGTCAGCTATTTGAAAATAGCTGATCTACAAAGTTTTTAGAAAATGTGTGAATAATTTTAACAACATAACAGAAGAGCGGGTGATGATCTTGACAGAGCACTTCTGAAGAGAGAGGCCTACTGGATCTCCACTCTCAACACCCTTGCCCCTAATGGCCTTAACATTAACATTAACATTAGACCTTTTCTTTGACAGCTTGTAGAGCTTAACGTTTATAGTTGGTCATTCAAACTCATTTCCCTCTACTCCTCTCATTTTCTGCATTATTATTTCTTTGCAAAACTTATATTCTCAGTATGAATGTACCCAAAACAGTTTGTGTACGTTTAACTGAATTGCAACCTATATAGGTCAGTAATAGATTGTCATAAGGTTCCATTGTAATCTGGCCTTCTCTATTTCACTAGTATGGAAGACTGTCTGATCTCTCCTACTCCGATTTTTGCAATTCACATGCTGTGAGGTATGCTAGATCTTTTTGCTGTTCTCTGTTTTAGGCTATCCAGATTTAGCCTCAAATGCATTTTAAATATTGTTGCACATCATGGGTTTTGTAAATATGTTTGTGTATTATGGATTATGTACCAAACCTTGATATAATTGTCAATGCATGATTCTTGCCTGCTCAAGGTTACCAGATATAAATTGCCTGTCACCTCTAATAAATGTAGATGTCGAAACCTTCATATTATAACATGCACTTCTCACTTGTGGTACTACAGTGAATCATAACTTGATGTTTTTAATCCAAGAAGTTAAGGCTGGAAGACCCTAGTTAATACTTGCACTACTGAAATAACAGCACAGTGATTGCTTGTATCTTAGATCTTACAATATATTAATTATGTTGGGATATATTAATGTGAATACATTCACTATGACTCCAAAATGTCAGTTCTATATTTAATGAAAGAGAAAACTATATACAATACAATAATAGATAATATATATATATATATACACACAACAATATACACACAACAATATATATGTTACAGGGAAAATGGCATTCCAGGGAAATTGAAAGGGGTACGCTTGTTTTCATGCCCCTCATGCAATTCTGTAGAATCAACGCTAGAGGGCAATGCAAGCCAGACATGAGCCCCACACCACACACGCACGCATGCACAAACCAGCACGCACACACGCATGCGCACACGCGCGCGTGTACACACACATACACACACACACACACACACACACACACACACACACACTCCAGGGGGCGGGCCTGGCGGGCTATGTTAGTGCAGTGAGTGGCACTTGGGGCAAACGCAGTCCCCACACAACATCATTTACGATTCTGTGCCTATCGGTACATAACTCGGACGGCGCTTAAGTCGACTAGCAGACCATCGGCAGGTCGTCGCGGGCACTCGCGCCTGGAGGCGCTCGGGCGCGACTCCTCTGCCTCAAGGTCTGCTAAGTCGGAGCGCCTTCCGTCATGGTCCAAAACTATACTTTATCAGCGAAAAAAAAGTAGTCCGCGGTTGTTTGAAAAAGTAATGTCCCAAGCTGGAGTCAAACCCCGGCTCCCAGTGGTAGTGGGTGGGGAGTCCAATGATTATCGAAGTGCGCCACTGAGGCTTGTACTAGTGGTGCAAAGTAACAAAGTAGATTTACTCAAGTACAATTTTGAGGTATTCGTACTTTACTTGAGTATTTCTCTCATATTATCCATTTTATTTTCAGCGTTTCCCTAGCGTAGCTTCCTGGTTAGTATGTTGTTGTTGTGGTCGTCGTCCTCGCATCAAAGCCCCGCCTCGCAGCACCGCCCCGTGCCTATAAAACAAGCGCTCCCCTGTCAATTTCCCTGGAATGCCATTTTCCCTGTGACATATACATACAACTGATTAGAAATGGACTGATTTCTTTTTGGAAAGGAAAATATGACAGCAATAACAATATGTGGGGGAGAGATGGGGAAGGGGTGAAAAAGAAAAAATGTGATACGTGATACAAAATAAAGATATTTATAAGAAAAAAGAAATGGACTGATTTATATGACTGTAAATCAGTCCAGACGAGCATGAAGAAGGGTAACAGGATGAGTAGGCATCTAAACATTGTGGGCACCTCAATATTAAATTGACTATCTTTTTCCAAAATGTAAAAAATGAAGAATTTGGAAAATGGTTTGAAAGTAATGTGAAGTATACATGATTTGAACATGCACGGTACATCATTATCAGACCTAAAGTCTTCTGGTTTTTGCCCATGTGATTGGCTGGTCACAGGTTTGTTGCAATTATAGAAGTATTAGGCCTTAAATGTCAAATGTTCAAGCATGTTCAGATCCTCTATACTTTACATGACTTCAGACCATTTTCCAAATTATTTATTTTAACATTTAGCAAAAAAATGCTAATTTAACATTAAGGTGCCCACAATGTTTCGGTGCTCACTCTCCCTGTATCCTGGTGCTCGTAATGAGTTGATTCTCTGATGAAACATCGTCATGCACTGAGAGTTGTCCTGTAGTTTCTACTGAGGATCGTTCAGCAAGTTTTTGGTCATCCTTCAGACAGAGGCCTTCAGACATGGCATCATCTTGTTGAGCATCATGGCAGACAGCAGTCTCGTTTGAATGAGAGGGTTCAGAGGAGAAGGCGTGGCAAGGTCATCGTCGAGTTCCGGGCCCGGCCTGCATGGAGTGGACTGGCCTGACCGAGACGGCCAGTATGAAGTGAGCAGGACTCTGGATATCCATTATGTTCACATTCTCAATCTCATCCCCCGTCTGTCCGGCTACAGAGTTATTATCATTATGGCTGCTGACAACAACAGCGCAGAGGGAGGATTCATCGCCATTCATAACCGTACTGCAAAATGTACCCATGTCGAATAGTGCACTGTCCATTATGCAAAGGGGACAACTGGGCAATTTCAATCTGGCCAAATGTGATGTTTTGGTATTTGCTTCTGTCGTGTAGGGACAGCAGACGTCTCTGTGTCTACAGACTGAACTGTACTGTATACATGTAGGAGTCTCTGGCGGTGGCATTAATACAGTCTCAGAGGGTTTGGTACAGTATGTTTCCTCCCACAGCGGTCGTTGCGGTCCTGTGTGACAGCTCGCAGGTCACCAGCGGGTTGTGTCAAGGCCACCTTGAACTTTAGAAGAGTCGGACCGTTCCGGGGGTGCACTGCGGTGATGGAGGCCTCGCTGCTCTGGAGGCACAGCACAGCGTTTTGGGAAGAAAGGCTGACCCCCAACGGAGGCTTGGACACTATGATGGCAGGCTCAGAGGAGTAGTAGATGCTCTGGAGGATCCTCCGCTGAACTCCTGGGCTCCATCGGACGTCTCGCCGCTCCATGAGGTCCGGAGGGCGCTTATGTCACACTGGGGCGTCAGCAGGTTCTCTTCAGACGTACTGAAGTACTTTGAGCCTACAGAGATGAGTGGGACCCCAGCAAAACTTGTTAATATAGCATAAAAATCTGTTCAACCACTTTAAATCTAATACATTTGAAAATAGCCGATCTACAAGGTCACAACGCGCCGCGATGTGAAACGTTGTGAGCTTGTAGATTGTCTATTATTTATTTTTTTAACTTCAAAAGATGTGAAAAATGTGGAATAGTCGATTGAGTTTTTTATGGATACTCACTCTTGGACTTGCTTCCCTTACGCAGGAAAGCCGGGCTGAAGACTTAATCTTGTTGGCGCTGAAACTGGAGCCACTGCTCATACTGTTCAGGCCAAGGGTGAGCAGAACGGGCAATCTCCTGAATGGCATAAAAATTACAAATGAAAGATGAAGTACAATAGATCCAGAGACTACACTTTTGTTAGTCATGTTAGTTGTGTAAAAAGAGCCCTGCAGATGTTATACAATTGCAATATCATGTTAATTCTGTGCATCAGTACCTGGTGGCTCACACAGCTAGAGCACGCTTTGTGAATCCCAAAGATTCGAGCTTGAATCCAACTTGCAATTCTCGCAAGTCTCTTCTTGCAAGTTCTCTCCTCTCTCTGCTCTGGGGTTCTCTCCTCTCTCTGCAGTAGAAGGTCTGTCTCCATACACTTTCCACTCTAAATAAAGGATATAAATGTCAAAAATAAACCCTAACAGCTCATGCAACCTAAGTAGACAAGTTCAGTTAAGTCCATCTGGTGTCAAATATATTCTTTCATTTAGAATTTTATAACATTGTAAAATCTAAACAATTAGGATTGAGAAAGTAAATGTGTCATGACTTGTTAGATTACAGGTGACATTACATATCATTTCTTTATCAGAAATGTGAATGTTTTTCAGGCAACCACACTTACGTCTTGAGCTGGCAACAGATTGCTGGCCTCACTGCCCAACGCGGCTGGAACTGTCTTCATGAGGAACAGTGGTAACACACCTATTACACAAACCAGAACAAAAGGTCATTGATTAGTTGATCGACATATACTAATCAAACAACATTTTTTAAATCAAATGCGTTCTCCACCACAGCTTGGTGGAGACAACAGTAACAGGTGATTATCGTAAATTACAAGCTGTGGCCTTACTGTCCTCGCCCTAATAGCATATACATTCAATAATACGCTGCGAAAATAGCCGATCTGCAAGCTCACAACTGGGAGCTTGTAGATCAGCTATTTTTTGTGACGAGATTTGGTGTGGAGGGAAAAAAGGAGGTGGCCAAGTACAGATCCCTGGGGTACCCAGGTCAATGAAGTATAGGGTTTAAGTGGTTAACTGTCATTCTGTTGTCTAAATTGATGGCATAGATTAGAAATGAACTGTGACGTCTAGAGTCGTACCAAAGTCCTGAGAGTTCTCTATGTAGCACTGGATGACTGCTGTCTGCAGCTTGAGGCGTTGTTCTGTGGTGGCCATGTTCTCACTTCCCTCTCCAGAGGGAAGGATGTTGGGAGTCAAGACCACAGACAGGTTAAAGCTGTCCATCAAGTTCTCTGCACTCCTAGGGTAGGCACAAACAGCAACACAGAGTACAACAATTACAATCTGAATCCATTTATTGGCTAGGGAATTTGACTTGGTGCATTGATCTCACATGAAAAAATAAGCAAAATCTGGAAGAATATGAAGGTATACAAAAGTTAATAATATGCATAAAAGCAACGCTGACAATTGGGTCAGACCAAGTGTGAGCACTGCAGTATAGGCAATGTTAACAGGGACGTATATACTGTATATAAATGATATACAAGTCATGTATAGGCCTGTCACGACTACAAACTTAAGTTGACGATTAATTGTCATACAAATAATTGCGATTAACGATTTAATTGTGGTTTTGGCATTGAACTTTGGAACATTATGGATAAAAAAAAGAATTAGGCTTCATAATCAAAAATTGCAAAGGGCAGATATGACAAATAACTTAAATATACAAAGAAACTGACACTAACTTTTTTTTAAATGTTAAAATAGCGGAAATAGCTGATCTACAAACACGTTGTACGCTTGTAGATCTCAATTTCAAGATCAGAAAACTGATTCTTGAAGGAAAGAATCTGTTCTTGAAGGTCAGACGGACGAAACATTATCATCAAATAAAGATTGAAATGCATATTATGGAGCTGGAATGTGTGGACATAATTTTTCATGTGTTTAATATTACATTTTCTATCCATAAGATTAAGCCATGAAATAAAAGAATTCATTCATTTAAAAAGCTGGAGAACACACTTACCTCTTGGACACACTGTGGAGGAAGTCAAACAAGTAGCTCAGTACGCTGAGGTTTCTGTCAGGCAGTAGGCAAGACAGCAGCAATGTGGCGGCGGTGCGGTCTGCCTGGCTGGTCAGCTGCTGGGCTTTCAGGAAGGCTTCTTGCATCTTTGTGGGCAAGACGGCTTCTGGCAGCTCCCTAAAGAACTGCTTCACCAAGTCGGCCACAAGATGCGGCTTTGCCGTGGACAGACACTGCTCGCCTGCATCCAGCTTGACCTGATGAAACAATGCAAACCAGTTGTGTTTATTTATACTTCAACAGTGTCAGCGGGGCAGGGCTGTCACGATAATGGAATTTTACTTGTCGATTCATTGTCATAAAAATATTTGCGATTTAATTGTGGTTATGGTATTGAACATTGGAATATATTAAAAAAATTACATTTCCGTTTGGCTTTTAGGCTTTTTGAGCAAAGATTAGGTCGCCAAATGAAAGCAAGGTCAACGTAACTCATCACTTACCCTGAGAGCTTTTCGAGCAGCAATGGAACTCGCCTTTCTGAACAGACCCTCTGTGTCTACGTGCTCCAATAGAGTCGTACAGGCATCAACAAGAAACCTGAAAAAGCACACAGATGAAAGAAAATTAGCAAAGAAATACAACATTAACTGACATCATTTGCTGCCTTTTTAAGACCGGGAACGGGATCTGTATCATTTTAGATTTTTTTGCTATAACCATTATTTTATACTTGTGGGCTATTAAAAAATAGCAGATATACAAGTTCACTTAGTGCCGCGCTACGAGCTTGTAGATCTGCTATTTTTTTTAAAATCTTGAACATTTGTGCAAATCTTTGAATATATATATATATATTTTAAAAAAAATTTTTTTACTAAAATATTTGCTTCTGGTGGTCCCTGTGTATTTCACAAATGTTCGCTTTAAAAATATATATATTCATTTGCATACATTTTCACGATTTTGCACACATTTTCTGCTATTTTTGAATAGCCAAAGAAATCTAAAATGACACAGATACTTCCAGGTCTAAATGGGTTAAACAAGCTGTCTCCACTTACCTTGGTACGGCTCCATGTTCAGTATTGTACTGAGGTAGGCTCTCCAGTGGTCGTCCGAAAACCTTCACCTAAGTGAGGAAAAATACATTAAAACAGATTTTTTTTATTTCACAAGACAAATCGACAAATTATATAATCAATCACATTGATTGAATGTGCATTGCTCTCAAGCCCTCTCTAACATGTGATCTTTAATCTGGGATGAGTGAGTGTGCTTGGAGTTCTCTAAGATTCAAGAGGTTTTAGACTAGTTTGTGCAGTGAAATGTTCTCTGTGAAGGTTAGACTTTCCTTTGCCAGAGGCTGTCAGGTAACAAGGTGTAAATGTTTTCTTTTTTATTGATTTTTTAATTTTCAATTTTTTAATCAAATGGATAGACAGTTGGGCTAAGTATCCCTCCTCTGGATGTCAGTGGGTGTCATTTTACAAAACAAGTCCTATGTGGAGATTCACATTTTGTTTTTACCAAAACAGTCCATGTGCTTTTAAAAATATTATAGGATAAGGATAGTATATTCTATATACTACATTATATAATATAGTAGTAGTAAGGTTCCTGATAGGATAGAAAACCAGCAGTAGCTTGGCTCAAAACCATCAGTACCCTACTACTACATGGGTCCTCCTGATAAGATAGAAAACCAGCAGTACTAGTGGTCCACTTTGGCAGATTTCTTAAAAACTCAACATTATTAGTACAAAAAAAAAGAGTATGCTGTGATCATCATTGTTCAACAACTAGTCTTACTCACGGTTTGTAATGCAAACGTCGAGTAAAAATGACATGCTAACAAATTAACCCCGGTGGCTAAACAAACCCATATGCTAATGTTATCCAATCCAAAATAACCGTTGGACCCGTTGATTCAGAGTCTGACACAACGTCAACGTTAGCTCTGGTCCATAGCGTCAGAAGGAGTTCTAAAAAAATGACACATTTAAGTAAACGACAACTGTGTTCCAGTCACTCACCTTGTTGGAAGATTTAGACTTGGTCCGTTTGGTTAATTTCTTCCAATCGACATTAATCCCATAGACGGCGTGGAGCTGCTGTGCAGCGAGCGACTTGGACAGGTTTCCAAGAGCAGCTCTCTTTGGGTTCTCCACCACCTTCATCCACTGTTCAGTAACATTCAAAAACAGAAACCGTTACAAACTCGTTAGCTAAAAAGCAACGTGAAAAATGCCCTTAAAGGTTTAAAAGATTCACAATGTTTTCAGGTTAAAAAAAATGCACAACCAAAACCACAAACGACACCAAAAAGACTCAATCTCAATACATGTCGCTTACCGACCAGAAGAACCAGATATTAAAGCTGGCAAAGCGTCGGTTCGGCGAGCGACGACAGCGAGGCTCCATCTTGTTGACCGTTAAACCGGGCCCGAACAGGATGGATGGAGCCTCGCTGTCGTCGCTCGCCGAACCGACGCCTTGTCTGCTTTCATATCTGTTAAACCTGCAAACGGCCCGGGAGAACGTTACAACAAGCTAACTCTAGTTATTTTCAAATTAGTTTACTCACCGCATCGCTGGATTCCCCCTTGGACACGACGAAAACAGCGTTTTCCATTTTGTGATGATAATGTAATAATGTGTGATAAGTGATAACAACAATTCACCGAAGTAAAAAGTTAGTAACTACAGCAGTAGCGAGTCAAACAGTTAACCGTTAACTAAACTACAGCAGTAGCGAGTCGAATGCTCTCCGTTGTGACAGTAAACACCGACTGACGCTTACCGCCGCTGCTTCCAATATTAACGTTCACAAACCCCCGCGCCTCCTCCGATTGGCCGGCCGCCCGCGGAATGCACACAGCTCATTGGTTGTTGAAGGATGCACATTGCGTCATTCGAAGGTGCGTGTACTGTGTAGCGTGTGTGGAAAATAGCCAATCTACAAGCTCACAAAGCTTAGCGTCAGCGTCACGTCATGAGCTTGTAGATCAGCTACTTTCCCGCACACCGGAAAACCGTGGCATTTTAGAGGTTTTAACTTTATTTAACAATGTTATACACACAATACAGTAGGTTTAAACGTCAAAAATAAAATACAAACAAGAATTTATATTATATTAAATTAATATTACAAAAATATTAAATTGAAATGAATTTTTGGCAACTTTATGATTAAAAAATATCATATTATTATATAATGATAACTATTATTGAATGCAGTTTAATATGTCCACAAATTCCTCAAAGGCTACGTCAAGTCTAAAATACACACAGTGCGAACACACAAACGCAGTTCTAACGTACAGATTTCCAGTGGTGGAGGAAACTAAAGTAACTAAGTACATTTACTCAATTACTGTACTTAAGTACTTAAATACAAGTATTTTTACTTTACTGGAGTACTTCCAAGATTCAATACTTTTACTTCTACTCCACTACCTTCTTCATTGCATTATTGATACTTTTACTTGAGTTAAACATTTTAGTACTTTTTCCACCACTATTCAGAGGGACCTGACCGTGGACACGCCCACACCTCATCCAACGTGTTGAACCCTAACCTCGCGTCACCAGTCTTTCCACCTCGGAGGAAAACTCATAGGGAAAACTGGACAGTAGTTTGGGGCCAGGGCGCCAGGCTGTCAGTCAGCTATGACGTCAGTACTGCGATGGTAGTACTGTGACGTCAGGCATGTCCATATATGGGCATTTTATCCAGACAGACCCTCAGAGAGACAACTTCAACTTTATAGAATAGACAGTGGTGGAAGAAGTACTCACATTTTTTACTTAAGTTAAGTATCAATACCACAATGTGGCAACTTTGTTGCGAGTAAAAGTCTGGTATCCAAAATATACTTGAGTAAAAGTAAAAAGGTATTGGCATTCAAATATACTTAAAGTACCAAAAGTAAAAGTACTCATTATGCAGAATGTTCCATTTCACAAGTTCGTATGTATGTATGTACGTTTTGTAATAATATTCAAAATCTTCAAAGTAACTAGTATAACTCAAGTTTTCAAATAATTGTAGTGGAGTAAAAGTACAATACTTGCCAGAGGGAGTGAAATCCAATCCCAACTGAGCGGTGCCAGACCAAATCGGCCGAGGGCAATTTTTTTTTGTTGCAATTTCAGATTCGTCTGGTTTCCAGGCTAGACACAGACATGATACTGAGTGACCATGGCACTGATCATGATACTGACATGATAGGACCCCCATAACTCTGAGAGTGTACAAATGGAACCAAATGGACCCGTAAGAGGCCATTTGTAACCCCCTCAGGAACCATGAAGTCCCTGGACCACACTTTTGAGACCAAGTTAACCGATGTAGCAGAGTGTTTCCAGTGAACCAACATGCACAATATCAGCACCCTGTCTCTGTTTGACCAGAATGGAACAGAGTCCTCAATTGTATCGGTAACACCTGTGAAGGAAGTAAGAAAAGGCCCTATTTCTGTCCAATAGTAGCCTGGGCACCATTCCGGTCGGGAGCTCTACGTCATCCGCGTCATCAGCGACCGGATCGCGACAAACCGGAAACACGTCTCACCCCAAAATAGGTCCGTCCTATAAAATCCTTGATGTGGCGTAGTTTAGCTTATTTTTTAAATCTAAATGTGAGTGTACTTTCTGGAGACTATTTAGCGTCTGTATTATCCGTATTATCCCACGGGGAAATTCTATTCCATTTAAATAGGGATTGGGGAACCAAAACAAAGCGGCACCGCAAAACCGGATCGCGACAATCCGGAAACAGGATTCTTTTTTCTTTTTTCTTTTTCAGTAGGCGTGGCCTAGACCGGATTGAGACTGGGTCTTTAGTAACGATCACCAGGCTTTCCTCCGAGGTGGAAAGACTGGTGATGCGAGGTTAGTCCTATAGATGGGTTTCCGCGCGACGTCATCACAGAGCAGAGTGTGCAATCTGCGCATGCGGGAGGTAGAACGACCCGGAAGTGCCATTCACTCTATTGTTATTTTCGGGATTTAGATAGGCATAATGCTGCTATTATAGGCATAATAGGCATAATGCTGCTATTATATACAGACAGATCCAACTTCCGACAAATCATTTTTATTGAGTAAAGAAGATATTACAAACTGCATCATTTAATCTACTTTCATTAAACCCGGTGAAGACCATTTATTTTATCAATGTACACTGGCCAGAGCTGCTGCGGGTAATAGCGCCCTCTACAGGCTCTTCCCTCCACTGCGCGCGCATCATCCTCTCATGTTTACCAACGGGAAACCCATCTATAGGGCTGCTGTGTTAACTTAAAGTCTAGACTGGATGGGGAAAGTTGTTGAACACAGACACACAGTGTTCTGACCAGACACCATGATAAGGTTTTCTTGCCTTATTTATTCTTAATACTTGGTAAGTTAATTATGTGTTAACAAACTTACATTTAACATTTGGACATAATTACATAGTCTTTGCAAAGCCTCAGAGTGTTGAGTGGGAGGAGAGCAAAAAAATACTACATTATTCATCAACCCCAGATTTAGACCTATTTATTTACATGAATTTGTGTGTATGCAGCTGACTGCTGTCCAGCCATATTGAAAAGAAATTGGGCCTCTTCCTTACTTCCTTCACAGGTTTTACCAATGATACTAATGAAGGCTTTGTTCCATTTCATGCAGCACAGTGGTTCTCGAACCTTTTGATTTCAAGGACCCCCATTACTCTGAGAGTGTACAAATGGAACCAAATGGATTTCCATTTGTACACTCTCAGAGGTACACCTTATAAGGTGCCATTTGGAACCCCCTCAAGGAACCATGAGGGTGACGGGTCCCTGGAGCACACTTTGAAACCTTATCTTTAACTCTATGTTTGAAACCCACTGGTGTAGCAGAGTGCACAATATCAACAGCCTGACTCTTTGACCAGAATGGAACAGTCTTCATTAGTATCATTGGTAACATCTGTGAAGGAAGTAAGAAGAGGGCCAATTTCTCTCCAAAATGGATGCTGTTAGTGTGCTGTGTGCTTACACCTTGGAGTTAAAAATAGGCTTGCACTCCCTTAGAGTTGTGATGTGAACTATCTTGTTGTTTTGAAATGTGATGTGAGTGCGTTTGTTCAATGAATGCTTCAGTAACACCATTTCACACATGTAGTTACGATTATTCTCCACCAGTCGGTGCAACAGCTTCTTTGTTGCCCAAATATGTTGGAAATGGATCACAAATGCTTAGTGTTGGGAGAGTTATTTTATAATGGCTACCCTAATATGTGAATTAATCCCTTCTCGTTTTGTTTAATAGAGAATAAATACAACTTCATTCTATTGCTTTATGTACACTATAACTCTATGTACATCAGCTATTTGAAAATAGCCGATCAACAGAATTCTTTGAAAATGTGTGAATAATTTTAACAACATTTTTGCTCTCTGTTATAAAGGCATTGAAAAAGTCTCTGTCAACAGGAGAGCGGGTGATGATCTTGACAGAGCACTTCTGAAGAGAGAGGCCTACTGGATCTCCACTTGCCCCTAATGGCTTTTCTTTGACAGCTTGTGGAGCTTAACGTTTATAGGTCATTCAAACTAATTTCCCTCTACTCCTGTCTCTCATTTTGTAATGTTCCCTTAGTATTTGTATGATTGTTCTGCATTATAATTTCTTTGCTAAACTTATATTCTCAGTATGAATGTACCCAAAACAGTTTCTGTAAATTTAACTGAATTGCAACCTATATAGGTCAGTATAATAGATTGTCATAAGGTTCCATTGTAATCTGGCCTTCTCTATTTCACTAGTATGGAACTCACCTGTCTGATCTCTCCTACTCCGATTTTTGCAATTCACATAGTGCTGTGAGGTATGCTAGATCTTTTTGCTGTTCTCTGTTTTAGGCTATCCAGTGCTGTGAGGTATGCTAGATCTTTTTGCTGTTCTCTGTTTTAGGCTATCCAGATTTAGCCTCAAATGCATTTTAAATATTGTTGCACATCATGGGTTTTGTAAATATGTTTGTGTATTATGGATTATGTACCAAACCTTGATATAATTGTCAATGCATGATTCTTGCCTGCTCAAGGTTACCAGAGATCAGATATAAATCGCCTGTCATCTCTAATAAATGTAGATTATTATGCTGAAAACCTTCATATCTTAACAGTGAAACATAACTTGATGTTTTTAATCCAAGAAGTTAAGGCTGGAAGACCCTACTTAATACTTGCACTAGTAAAATAACAGCGCAGTGATTGCTTTTATCTTAGATCTTACAATATATCAATTATGTTGGGATATATTAATGTGAATAAATTCACTACGACTCCAAAATGTTAGTTCTATATTTAATGAAAGAGAAAACTATACAACAATACAATAATATATATATACACATTATACACACAACAATATATACATACAACTGATTAGAAATGGACTGATTTCTTTTTGGGAAGGAAAATATGACAGCAATAAAAATATGTGGGGGAGGGATGGGGAAGCGGAGAAAAAGAAAAAATGTGATACGTGATACAAAATAAATATATTTATAAAAAAAGAAATGGACTGATTTATATGACTGTAAATCATTCCAGACGAGCATGAAGAAGGGTAGCCAGAAGAGTAGGCATCTAAACATTGTGGGCACCTCAATGTTAAATTTACTACCTTTTTCCAAAATGTAAAAAATTAAGAATTTGGAAAATGGTCTGAAAGTAATGTGAAGTATACATGATTTGAACATGCATGGTACATCGTTATCAGACCTAAAGTCTTCTGGTTTTTGCCCATGTGATTGGCTGGTCACAGGTTTGTTGCAATGATAGAAGTATTAGGCCTTAAATGTCAAATGTTCAAGCTTGTTCAGATCCTCTATACTTTACATTACTTCAGACCATTTTCCAAATTCTTTATTTTAACATTTAGAAAAAAATTGCCAATTTAACATTAAGGTGCCCACAATGTTTCGGTGCTCACTCTCCCTGTATCCTGGTGCTTCGTGATGAGTTGATTCTCTGATGAAACATCGTCATGCACTGAGAGTTGTCCTGTAGTTTCTACTGAGGATTGTTCAGCAAGTGTTTGGTAATCCTTCAGACAGAAGCCTTCAGACAGGGCATCATCTAGTTGAGCATCATGGCAGACAGCAGTCTCGTTTGACTGAGAGGGTTCAGAGGAGAAGGCGTGGCAAGGTCATCGGCGACGTCGAGTTCCGGGCCCGGCCTGCATGGAGTGGACTGGCCTGACCGAGACGGCCAGTATGAAGTGAGCAGGACTCTGGATATCCAAGGCATCGATCACTCTGCTGCTGTTCACATTCTCAATCTCATCCCCCGTCTGTCCGGCTACAGAGTCATTATCATTATGGCTGCTGACAACAACAGCGCAGAGGGAGGATTGATCGCCATTCATAAACGTACTGCAAAATGTGCCCATGTGGAATAGTGCACTGTCCATATGCAAAGGGGACAACTGGGCAATTTCAATCTGGCCAAATGTGAAGTTTTGGTATTTGCTTCTGTCGTGTAGGGACAGCAGACGTCTCTGTGTCCACAGACTGAACTGTACTGTATCGGAGTCTCTGGCGGTGGCATTAATACAGTCTCAGAGGGTTTGGTACAGTATGTTTCCTCCCACAGCGGCCGTTGTGGTCCTGTGTGACAGCTCGCAGGTCCCCAGCGGGTTGTGTCAAGGCCACCTTGATCTTTAGAAGAGTCGGACCGTTCCGGGGGTGCACTGTGGTGATGGAGGCCTCGCTGCTCTGGAGGCACAGCACAGCGTTTTGGGAAGGAAGGCTGACCCCCAACGGAGGCTTGGCCACTATGATGGCAGGCTCAGAGGAGTAGTAGATGCTCTGGAGGATCCTCCGCTGAACTCCTGGGCTCCGTCGGACGTCTGGCCGCTCCATGAGGTCCGGAGGGCGCTGATGTCACTCTGGGGCGTCAGCAGGTTCTCTTCAGACGTACTGAAGTACTTTGAGCCTACAGAGATGAGTGGGACCCCAGCAAAACTTGTTAATATAGCATAAGAATCTGTTAAATCTAAGACATTTGAAAATAGCCGATCTACAAGGTCACAATGCGCCGCGATGTGAAACGTTGTGAGCTTGTAGATTGTCTATTATTTATTTTTTTTACTTCAAAAGATGTGAAAAATGTGGAATAGTCGATTGAGTTTTTTATGGATACTCACTCTTGGACTCTCTTCCCTTACGCAGGAAAGCCGGGCTGAAGACTTAGTCTTGTTGGCGCTGAAACTGGAGCCACTGCTCATACTGTTCAGGCCAAGGGTGAGCAGAACGGGCAATCTCCTGAATGGCATAAAAATGACAAATGAAAGATGAAGGATTCTACTAAGTACAATAGATCCAGAGATTACACTTTTGTTAGTCGTGTTAGTTGTGTAAAAAGAGCCCTGCAGATGTTATACAATTGCAATATCATGTTAATTCTGTGCATCAGTACCTGGTGGCTCACACAGCTAGAGCATGCTTTGTGAATCCCAAAGATTCGAGCTTGAATCCAACTTGCAATTCTTGCAAGTCTCTTCTTGCAAGTTCTCTCCTCTCTCTGCTCTGGGGTTCTCTCCTCTCTCTGCAGTAGAAGGTCTGTCTCCTTACACTTTCCACTCTAAATAAAGGATATAAATGTCAAAAATAAACCCTAACAGCTCATGCAACCTAAGTAGACAAGTTCAGTTAAGTCCATCTGGTGTCAAATATATTACATTCTTTCATTTAGAATTTTATAACATTGTAAAATCTAAACAATTAGGATTGAGAAAGTAAATGTGTCATGACTTGTTAGATTACAGGTGACATTACATATCATTTCTTTATCAGAAATGTGAATGTTTTTCAGGCAACCACACTTACGTCTTGAGCTGGCAACAGATTGCTGGCCTCACTGCCCAACGCGGCTGGAACTGTCTTCATGAGGAACAGTGGTAACACACCTATTACACAAACCAGAACAAAAGGTCATTGATTAGTTGATCGACATATACTAATCAAACAACATTTTTTAAATCAAATGCGTTCTCCACCACAGCTTGGTGGAGACAACAGTAACAGGTGATTATCGTAAATTACAAGCTGTGGCCTTACTGTCTGTCCTCGCCCTAATAGCATATACATTCAATAATACGCTGCGAAAATAGCCGATCTGCAAGCTCACAACTGGGAGCTTGTAGATCAGCTATTTTTTGTGATGAGATTTGGTGTGGAGGGAAAAAAGGAAGTACAGATCCCTGGGGTACCCTGGTCAATGAAGTATAGGGTTTAAGTGGTTAACTGTCATTCTGTTGTCTAAATTGATGGCATAGATTAGAAATGAACTGTGATGTCTAGAGTCGTACCAAAGTCCTGAGAGTTCTCTATGTAGCACTGGATGACTGCTGTCTGCAGCTTGAGGCGTTGCTCTGTGGTGGCCATGTTCTCACTTCCCTCTCCAGAGGGAAGGATGTTAGGAGTCAAGACCACAGACAGATTAAAGCTGTCCATCAAGTTCTCTGCACTCCTAGGGTAGGCACAAACAGCAACACAGAGTACAACAATTACAATCTGAATCCATTTATTGGCTAGGGAATTTGACTTGGTGCATTGATCTCACATGAAAAAATAAGCAAAATCTGGAAGAATATGAAGGTATAAAAAAGTTAATAATATGCATAAAAGCACGCTGACAGTCAGACCAAGTGTGAGCACTGCAGTATAGGCAATGTTAACAGGGACGTATATATATAAATGATATACAAGTCATGTATAGGCCTGTCACGATTACACACTTAAGTTGACGATTAATTGTCATACAAATAATTGCGATTAACGATTTAATTGTGGTTTTGGCATTGAACTTTGGAACATTATGGATAAAAAAAAGAATTAGGCTTCATCAAAAATTGCAAAGGGCAGATATGACAAATAACTTAAATATACAAAGAAACTGACACTAACTTATTTTTTAATGTTAAAATAGCAGAAATAGCTGATCTACAAACACGTTGTACGCTTGTAGATCTCAATTTCAAGATCAGAAAACTGATTCTTGAAGGAAAGAATCTGTTCTTGAAGGTCAGACGGACGAAACATTATCAAATAAAGATTGAAATGCATATTATGGAGCTGGAATGTGTGGACATAACAATTCATTCATTTAAAAAGCTGGAGAACACACTTACCTCTTAGACACACTGTGGAGGAAGTCAAACAAGTAGCTCAGTACGCTGAGGTTTCTGTCAGGCAGCAGGCAAGACAGCAGCAATGTGGCGGCGGTGCGGTCTGCCTGGCTGGTCAGCTGCTGGGCTTTCAGGAAGGCTTCTTGCATCTTTGTGGGCAAGACGGCTTCTGGCAGCTCCCTAAAAAACTGCTTCACCAAGTCGGCCACAAGATGCGGCTTTGCCGTGGACAGACACTGCTCGCCTGCATCCAGCTTGACCTGATGAAACAATGCAAACCAGTTGTGTTTATTTATACTTCAACAGTGTCAGCGGGGCAGGGCTGTCACGACAATGGAATTTTACTTGTCGATTCATTGTCATAAAAATATTTGCGATTTAATTGTGGTTATGGTATTGAACATTGGAACATATTAGAAAAATTACATTTCCGTTTGGCTTTTAGGCTTTTTAAGCAAAGATTAGGTCGCCAAATGAAAGCAAGGTCAACGTAACCCATCACTTACCCTGAGAGCTTTTCGAGCAGCAATGGAACTCGCCTTCCTGAACAGACCCTCTGTGTCTACGTGCTCCAATAGAGTCGTACAGGCATCAACAAGAAACCTGAAAAAGCGCACACACATGAAAGAAAATTAGCAAAGAAATACAACATTAACTGACATCATTTGCTGCCTTTTTAAGACCGGGAACGCATCTGTGTCATTTTAGATTTTTTGCTATAACCATTATTTTATACTTGTGGGCTATTAAAAAATAGCAGATATACAAGTTCACTTAGTGCCGCGCTACGAGCTTGTAGATCTGCTTTTTTTTTTTTATCTTGAACATTTGTACAAATCTTTTAATATATATATATATTTTTAAACATTTTTTTTTACTAAAATATTTGCTTCTGGTGGTCCCTGTGTATTTCACAAATGTTCGCTTTAAAAATATATATATTCATTTGCATACATTTTCACGATTTTGCACACATTTTCTGCTATTTTTGAATAGCCAAAGACATCTAAAATGACACATACTTCCAGGTCTAAATGGGTTAAACAAGCTGTCTCCACTTACCTTGGTACGGCTCCATGTTCAGTATTGTACTGAGGTAGGCTCTCCAGTGGTCGTCCGAAAACCTTCACCTAAGTGAGGAAAAATACATTAAAACAGATTTTTTTATTTCACATGACAAATCGACAAATTATATAATCAATCACATTGATTGAATGTGCATTGCTCTCAAGCCCTCTCTAACATGTGATATTTAATCTGGGATGAGTGAGTGTGCTTGGAGTTCAAGAGGTTTTAGACTAGTTTGTTCAGTGAAATGTTCTCTGTGAAGGTTAGACTTTCCTTTGCCAGAGGCTGTCAGGTAACAAGGTGTAAATGTTTTCTTTTTTATTGATTTTTTAATCAAATGGATACTTAGACAGTTGGGCTAAATATCCCTCCTCTGGATGTCAGTGGGTGTGATTTTACAAAACAAGTCCTATGTGGAGATTCACATTTTGTTTTTACCAAAACAGTCCATGTGCTTTTAAAAATATTATAGGATAAGGATAGTATATTCTATATACTACATTAAATAATATAGTAGTAGTAAGGTTCCTGATAGGATAGAAAACCAGCAGTAGCCTACTACTACATAGGTCCTCCTGATAGGATAGAAAACCAGCAGTACTAGTGGTCCGCTTTGGCAGATGAAAACTCAACATTATCAGTACCAAAAAAAAGAGTATGCTGTGATCATCATTGTTCAACAACAAGTCTTACTCACAGTTTGTAATGAAAAACGTCGAGTAAAAATGACATGCTAACAAATTAACCCCGGTGGCTAAACAAACCCATATGCTAATGTTATCCAATCCAACATAACCGCTGGACCCGTTGATTCAGAGACTGACACAACGTCACTCTGGTCCATAGCGTCAGAAGGAGTTATACTCCTTCTGAGCTATGGACCAGAGCTAACAAAAATGACACATTTAAGTAAACGACAACTGTGTTCCAGTCACTCACCTTGTTGGAAGATTTAGACTTGGTCCGTTTGGTTAATTTCTTCCAATCGACATTAATCCCATAGACGGCGTGGAGCTGCTGTGCAGCGAGCGACTTGGACAGGTTTCCAAGAGCAGCTCTCTTTGGGTTCTCCACCACCTTCATCCACTGTTCAGTAACATTCAAAAACAGAAACCGTTACAAACTCGTTAGCTAAAAAGCAACGTGAAAAATGCCCTTAAAGGTTTAAAAGATTCACAATGTTTTCAGGTTAAAAAAAATGCACAACCAAAACCACAAACGACACCAAAAAGACTCAATCTCAATACATGTCGCTTACCGACCAGAAGAACCAGATATTAAAGCTGGCAAAGCGTCGGTTCGGCGAGCGACGACAGCGAGGCTCCATCTTGTTGACCGTTAAACCGGGCCCGAACAGGATGGATGGAGCCTCGCTGTCGTCGCTCGCCGAACCGACGCCTTGTCTGCTTTCATATCTGTTAAACCTGCAAACGGCCCGGGAGAACGTTACAACAAGCTAACTCTAGTTATTTTCAAATTAGTTTACTCACCGCATCGCTGGATTCCCCCTTGGACACGACGAAAACAGCGTTTTCCATTTTGTGATGATAATGTAATAATGTGTGATAAGTGATAACAACAATTCACCGAAGTAAAAAGTTAGTAACTACAGCAGTAGCGAGTCAAACAGTTAACCGTTAACTAAACTACAGCAGTAGCGAGTCGAATGCTCTCCGTTGTGACAGTAAACACCGACTGACGCTTTACCGCCGCTGCTTCCAATATTAACGTTCACAAACGCCCGCGGCCTCCTCCGATTGGCCGGCCGCCCGCGGAATGCACACCGCTCATTGGTTGTTGAAGGATGCACATTGCGTCATTCGAAGGTGCGTGTACTGTGTAGCGTGTGTGGAAAATAGCCAATCTACAAGCTCACAAAGCTTAGCGTCAGCGTCACGTCATGAGCTTGTAGATCAGCTACTTTCCCGCACACCGGAAAACCGTGGCATTTTAGAGGTTTTAACTTTATTTAACAATGTTATACACACAATACAGTAGGTTTAAACGTCAAAAATAAAATACAAACAAGAATTTATATTATATTAAATTAATATTACAAAAATATTAAATTGAAATGAATTTTTGGCAACTTTATGATTAAAAAAGATCATATTATTATATAATGATAGCTATTATTGAATGCAGTTTAATATGTCCACAAATTCCTCAAAGGCTACGTCAAGTCTAAAATACACACAGTGCGAACACACAAACGCAGTTCTAACGTACAGATTTCCAGTGGTGGAGGAAACTAAAGTAACTAAGTACATTTACTCAATTACTGTACTTAAGTACAATTTTAAGTATTTTTACTTTACTGGAGTACTTCCAAGATTCAATACTTTTACTTCTACTCCACTACCTTCTTCATTGCATTATTGATACTTTTACTTGAGTAAAACATTTTAGTACTTTTTCCACCACTATTCAGAGGGACCTGACCGTGGACACGCCCACACCTCATCCAACGTGTTGAACCCTAACCTCGCGTCACCAGTCTTTCCACCTCGGAGGAAAACTCATAGGGAAAACTGGACAGTAGTTTGGGGCCAGGGCGCCAGGCTGTCAGTCAGCTATGACGTCAGTACTGCGATGGTAGTACTGTGACGTCAGGCATGTCCATATATGGGCATTTTATCCAGACAGACCCTCAGAGAGACAATTTGCCTCTGAGATGTAGAGGAGTAATTAAAAGTATTGAAGCACTGATTGAAAATTGGAAATACTCGACTAAAGTAAAAAAAAAAAACTCAAAATTGTACCTAAGTGCAGTACTTGAGTAAATGTACTTAGTTACTTTCCACCACTGAGAATAGATAACAAAAATACGTAATCCCAGCCTGGGATTAGTATAACAACCAACCCACCTCCTGGGATTCCCAGGAGGTGGGTTTGTTGGTCCACTGCACAGCAGGGGGCGCTCTTTCTCAACATGAGTGCAACACAATGTTACTGGTGGTAGGTTTTTGCCTGCAATCATGATATCATATCAGTTTAGTTCACTTCCTCTTCATTAACATGAGTAGGGTTACTAATTATAACATAGTAACATAGTGTATAATAAATTAGCATACGTCAAATTATTAAAGTATACAAATGTGTTAAAAGAGCTAGATTCATGAAATCGACGTTAGAACAAATTTAGCACAATGAGTGGGTATTCGTGAACATTATTATATCATTTATAGTGTTTCTTTTTTTTATTATTTAATTGTGACAATTTTCAAATTAGATTTAAACGCAATCGAAAAGGGTTACAGTCAAAGGCAAAACAAAGTACCTTATGTAGAGTGCAATCGCGATATTTCCGCCAGCGTTGCCATGTCCGCTTATTATAAGCGACTTTGGGCTTCTTTTCATAGACCTGGTTGCTTATTTCTCTCACAAATATGGCAACGCCGATGTAGAGTGCAATCGCGATATTTCCGCATATCATCAGACAGTTTTCCTATGGTTTTGTCAATGGTGGATGGATAGTCAACCGATCGCTCTTGAAACATCAACATTGTAACCCGGGAAAAGGGCACCTTAGAGGCGGGTAGCTTCCCTGTCTGACCAGGAGGACTGATCTGTTGCCAGGAGGACGATCAAGACTCCGTTTAACGCACAATGATCAGTGCAGGTTGCTAACAAAGTAGCTCATCTGTATACTAACACATTAGCTCGGTAACATTAGCCTGCTAAGTTAGCAGTAAGACCTATACAAAGACAGTGGGGGGTATAAAGTAGTCCAAAGAAGTTTGGTTTTTCCTCATCATGAAGGCGTCGTGTTGATTATGGACAATTAAAGGAGATCGGATCGTTGGCCTAAAAGGTAACGTTATGTTGTTTTTATTTAACATCAATCGTCTGAAGTTGGATCTAACAATACTGAGGCAGCTAATGTTCATGTTGGCTAGCGAGCGGCTGGGAGTGGGACTACTCCCTTCAGTACAATGCGACAATCTGCCGAAATAAAGTTTAGTTTAAGGGCCGATTACGTGGCTATAGCACTTGGAACGTATTTATATATATATATCATACACATAGCAGGTAAATGATCGTCTAACTTAATACAGCGGAGTCGGGTGCATCATCCATAATCACTTATGTATGTTACACCGGTAAAACTTAACTGTAAGTTCATGTCAGGAAATGGGTCTGTCTGTTATCTGAAAGAGACATTATTTACAGTCTTTACTGTTTCAATGCGGTTTGTTGGCGATTATAAAGCAGTAATAATGCAACTCCAAGCCGACGACTGGAGGGTAACATTAAGATTGGTTGCTATAGCTACTCAAATGGGTGTTTGTTCTCCTCTGTGTTATAATGAAACACATATAACTGTTGACTTAGTAATGTGACCGAAACCACTTTTCAACCAAGGCGTTTTGTTAAATGTATATGTTTTTTGTTTCCATGTATAAAGTTACCGTCCCCCTCCTATCATAAAATAGCTAGCGTCAGCTTTTCCTGTTGGTCAGATGACAGTTTCTTGTTGCTTGGAAGTGATCTAACAGTCCAAACGGGATGTGTGAATTTACACTTTGAGCAGTTGGCATCAAAATAGACTTGAAGTATCAAAAGTTAAAATACTAAAATGTTTGAAAATAGCAGATCTACAAGCTCCCAACGCGTTGCGATTGTGAGCTTGTATGAATAAAATAGGGCTAAAGTGGTTAATATACTTTTTAATAATATAATCATGTATATCTGCAAAGTAACTAGTAACTAACTAAAGTTTTCAAATAATTGTAGTGGAGTAAAGGTATACTATTTGCCTCTGAGATGTAGTGGAGATTAAGTATAGAAAATGGGAAATACTGCAGTAAAGTAAAAAATATCTAAAAATTGTACAGTACTTGAGTAAATGTACTTAGTTACTTTACACAACTGACTTTGAGTGCCGAAGGTCATCGATACTGCCAGCTCTGGTATAATGGATGTCCAATACAATCAGAGTCAGTGTGGGTCTGGATGGTGATAGTGGGGCTTTTCAAAAGTTCCTCTAACTCGGGCAGAACTGATTCTAATTCTTCTCTTAACTGTTGGCTTGGCATGATCACCTGCGTCATACGTTTGTTATGAGCCAGCCGGCATGATGTGGAAAGGAATGACTGGAGTGTGAAATATGAGATGTCTGAGCGATCCCTGTATTTTCCCTGAAAACGCAGATAAAAATGCCAAAAAAGCAAGGTGAGAAAATTGACACACTGCTTGTCTCAAGAGTCAGAACAAAATCAACCCCATTGTTTCATGACTCTTGAGGTTCTGGTTACATCATCAAAGACCAGGGTAGGTAGGTCTGCTTCACTCTAACCTGACCGGTATCTTAGGTAAACATCACGTGCTTGGCATGTGTCAGAATCCTCTCCTGCTCATCTTCCCACATGGAAATCTTTAGAGGAATTTGCTGCTGCTGAACCGGTTTTAAATGGCAGGATATCTGCCTACCATCAGCAGCCTGCCATTTAAGATTAATTATTTATTCAGCTTCGAGTCAGTTCAGAATGATGCAAAATGCCAACTTGTCATGTAGGCTATGGCAGGGGTTTGCACTAACGTTTGCCCGACTGCCCGTGGCAAGTAAATTAAACGTTCGGGCAAGTGGAGTTTGTTTTCAGGTTGCCTGACGGGCAAATGCGTTCCATCTACATTAAATATTATTGGCTATTTATGAAGAACAATGCTACCTTTTTACAACTAGCAGTTGCACTCATTCAGGTTTTTCGCCACTCTGCAGTTATCGATTGGATTCAACATTTCAATTGTTCTACAAGCGCAAATTATACCCATCATTTTATAATGGCCGATTTACTTTTCGGGCAAATGGGCATGACCTTTGGGCAAGTAGAACATGACCTGTACTTGCCTGGTAGGCAAGTGCCTCTGAGACCTTAGTGTCAACCCCTGGGCTATGGGCTCTTGACATACTTTACATATATGGGATTGAAACTGTCGCATCACAATGCATTGTGATCTTGTAGATCTGCTATTTCTGAAAATGTTTGGGGAAAAAATATGAGAGAAATATTATCGTCACAATATGGTATTATCCGCCCGATATCGATATTGAGGTATTTGGTAAAAAAAAATCATGATATGAGATTTGTTTCTATATCGCCCAGACCTACTCTCAGGGGCTTTCACACTCACAAGATATTGCTAAGTGGTTTGCATGTACATAGCCATTGTTATTGTATCTTACAACTCTGTGAAGTCTGTGTGGCTTTTCTGGCTAAACTGGTTATTAATACATTATAATTACTATTTTGTATTTGTGTGCATTATACTGTGGCTTCCTTTCTCTCTTTTTCATATTGTGGCCTGTTTGGTAATCCTTTCTTCCACCTTTTTTGTGGATTAATAATATTGAGAGCTGGGAATAAAGCATGGCAGTGGACACAGTGGATCCCAAGGGCGGCTAATGTTGGAGGTTGTGTGCATGATGGTTGTGTGACATGTCTGCTGTGTGACCCTGTGCAGGAGAGATGAGGAGCAGCAAGACGGCTGAGGTATCTCTCAACAGCTCTTCTCAGCAGCCTTCTAGCCTGGACAATGTCAGAGGTGCATGCCATGGGACATCTACTCTGTTCTTCTCATTCTTTTGCATAGTACTTATCCTAGTGTCCACCCAACACATTATCATATTAAAAGTATTGAACAGATTATATTAGAATTAGTTGGTTGGGGGAAGTTGTCATAGAAAGAAGTTCCCTAACTCAGTGTATATCAACCCTGGCAAACGTCCCAATTTTGCGCCGGGGCTACTGCTGAGGTGTGCCGCGCCGTTTGAAGAAGGTTTGAAAAAATATCATTTTGAAATTTTTATTGGAAGCTGAAAAGCTACAAGTTTGCATGTCTGAATAATGCAAAAACAGAAATATTTGTTTGCATTTGCTTTTTTTCTCCCCCATATATTTTCATGATAAAAAAGTGCGTATCGTATCGAAATCGTATTGAAGTTGTGTGCCCAATATCGTATCGTATCGTTTCGTGAAATTAGTGTATCGGCACACCCCTACTGTGTGTATATAGATATACCGTATATATATATATATATAATTATATATATATATATATATATATACCGTATATCTAGGTGTGCCCTGGGATTTTTTGGCTATGCCAGGTGTGCCTTGGCACAAAAAAGGTTGATAGACACTGCCCTAACTCACATCCTCATTTGTTTCTGTCGTTTCTTTCCCAGATCATACAGCTCCATGGAAAGGCCTGGCTCACTCCAAAGCTGCTGTAAGTACATTAGAGAGATGCTTTGCTTCCTAAAGTTTGCTTTGTTATATTAGTCAGCTCCCTACGGTGAATAGCCATTTTTGGGGGAGAAATTATGTTCCGTTTGAAACAAATCTCTTGAGATGACGATGAGGTGATGGCTCTCCGTCCTCCTCGTTCATAGCCTCATTTTATTTTTTAACCCTCCTTCCAGTTGCGGCACATCGAGAACCGGCTTGAGGCAGCTCCAGGAACAGGGGTTTTCCTAGCCTCTGTTATGGACCACAAGAAGAGTTCCTCAGCCTCCAGGAAGGTCAGATGCAGAGGTAAGAGGACCTTCATTTAAAACCAGAAAATACAGAATGAGATATTGTATAATGTTTTAGCTATAGCTCAGGCAGTGGACATGTGGGAAATATACACACTATATACTGTACAGAAGGCAATTTTTACATTTGCATATATTTTGAGTTTTTCAACGTGAGATTAAAACAACCATACTCCTACTTCAGATGGGCGACAAATGGATGATGTGGGAGGAGGGTCATCCAAATGGAGGGGGCGAGGACACCAGAGCCCAGAAAAGAGCAGTTCTCGCAGCCCACTGAGAAACACCACCCAGGACAGCAATGTCTGCAGAAACAACAGTGTGGAGTTCAGAGAGCCGCTGGCCTCCTACAGGTAAAACGCTGAGGCCCTGCCATGGACCATCCATCGCCCACCTCTCTTTGCAGTCTTAGATCTGTCACGTCAAGTAGTGTTTGTGCTTTGTCAGGAAGAAACTGAATTTACAAATTGCAGTTAATTTCACTGCTGGATGTTTTCCGCCTTTTGAATTATTGTGTCAATTGGTCATCTTTTTCTTTTTAGACTTCGTACAGCCAGAAGAGCTCTTTTAGACAAATAACAGTCTGGCCCTGAGGTTCTTTAGTACACAACACGTCTATTCACAGAACATATGCTCTTGACACCCCCCCACTTGAATAGCTTACGTGCCTCTGCAATAAGAGGTTTAACCACTTAAGCCCTATTTTATATTTCATTGTACGATGGTATTGCACAGTGAAAATAGCTGATCTATAAGCTCACAGTGCTTTGCACTGCAATACGTTGTGAGTTTATAGAATGGCTACTTCTTTCTGTTTTCAAGGATTTCTGAACATTTTTGCCTAAGTGGTTTAGCTGTGTTTTACCCAAGGATCATTGTAAAGCCTTGGACACAAGTATTCCCTTAGGCCTATTACTCAAAAGGGCAAATGTATTAAAAACATTTGGTATTCCATTATTAATTTAGATGGTTTTAATATCTATTGCTGCATGTAGATGATTTATACATTTTTATTTTTTATATTAATTGCTCCAAATATTCCTTGTTGTCCATGGCTTCCTCAGTAATGTAGTGATGACGCCATACCTTGCACCACTGTTTACAAATATATAACCACAAGACTGACATTTTTTAACAAGCAATACCATTAACCTATATAGCTGTAGTCGAGCTGTTTAGATTGTGATAACACTGGATAGGATAATTCCTTTTAACAGGACGTTCATGAAAGTCCTTGCGGGCTTGTTTCCAATGAGGGCCTGTGAGCAATTAGGGGTTAAGAGTCTTGCTCAGGGACAAATTTCATTTCATCGACACATATGCTGACCTGGCCTGGAATCGTACCTGGGGCAACCAGGGCCTCTGGCTCCCTAGGCGGGCTCACTAACCACTCAGCTATGGCCGCCCCTGGACATCACCTTTGTGTGCATGTCTATACTTATCGCTTCTCCACAGAATTGATTATGAAAGAAAACAATACCAAAATGATTATGTGATATCCACACACAAAAAAAGAATGGAATGTGCTTTAGATCATTCGTCATTTTTTGTATTTGGTTTTGTTGATGGTATGCACACAGAGCGATGGTGAGGTCTTGTATCTTGCACGTATGCAGTTAGTGTACCAGTAATGCAATCAGATTTCGAGTTACATCTATCAACAAACCATTTTTCTGTTGGTTTCATGAAAGTATTCATGCTGGTAATATTGGTGAAATCACTGCCATAATTGCGTGGCAAAAGCTAATTACATAATGCAGCATAAAGACTAGAAACCGAAAATTGAACCATCAAAGAAGTCATGAACCACAACTTCTCTATAATTGCAGCCATTAACAGAAACATGGCTTTCAGATGACACAAAAAAAATAACTCTCTGTGACCACAGCTGTGCAAGTCCAGTGGCTTGAAATAAAATAAAAAACACGTTTTTCAGACGCCCATCACCTTGTTGTCGTACAGAAAAGCTCTGTGTGAAATGGGGTAATATTTGATATTTAAAATCAGTTTATTTTAATCTAAAGATTGAGATTCAACGCAAGTTTTGATCATTCAGAAAAGTGACAGATGCACGTGTCCCCTGCATATATCGTCCACATATCCATTTGTACACGCTCAGATTTAAATGAACACTGAGGATTTTACTGTGTGCGTGATTTGGTTCTTCTTCTAGGGAAGCCACCCCTCCACCGCTTCCCCCCTCCCAGCCGGAGCCCCCCTACAGCCAGCAGTCCTACCCAGCCTCGGATCCCTCCCTCAGTCAGCTGGTCTACAAGAGAGACACCAGGGACAGACAGACGGACAGGGACCTGGACAGCACACACTCCTCGGCTCTGGAGAGCACCGAGGTTCGCTACCTCAACGACCGGCCGGCCCTGGACGCTTTGAGGACCGTGGCCCCCTCGCATACCACCGGGGGGAGAGCCGGTGAGGACGGCACGCCTAAAGCACACCTCACGCATTGCGCGAACAGCCAGGCGTCGGCCACATCTGTAACTCCAGGCCCCCCCCTCCTAGACCACGCTGTGGGGGAGAACTCGGCCTCCTCCAGCCCTGGTTCAGCCTCCCAGCGGCTGGAGAACCTGCGTCGACGTCAGCCCGATGATAAACTGGAGAAGCTGAAGGAGCGTATCCGCAAGCAGAGGGAACACCTGGAAGAGGCTGCAGGGAGAGACCGGCTGCTGGGCTCTCTGGATCAGCCTATACAGGGAGCTATGGGAGGTACCACCACTATGCCCACAGCGACAGTACGCAAAGTGGCAGCCGCACCACCCGCGCCTATATACAAAGGTAGTTTTGCTATTGTATTCAGCACATTTGCGTTTTGGTGTATGAGCTGAATATGAATAAAACGCATGTGAATAACTTACTTTAGCAGGGTTCGTTGATAGTTACACAGTACAGTCAATGTAAAGTATTCTTACAGTGACTTACAGTGCAGTGTAACTCTCACTCATCTCTTCTATCAGGTTTCAACTGCAGCGAGACGAAGCTTCGGACTCCTGATGGGAAAGTGTGGAAGGAGGAGGAGTTCCACAACCTCAGCAGGGAAATCTATAGGGACCTGTCACGACAGCTTGCTGGTGAGCCTGCAGTACAGTACACACAATCGTTAGGCTCATAGACCCCATTTAAGCATGATAATCCAGATTCATACTTCGTCATACGACGGTGTTGCATGCCGATAAGTGGAAATAAGGAGCTGGGCCTTTTTTTTTGTTAGTTTATGTTGTGTGTGCATATGAATGCAGTTTCAGCTGCTGTTCAAACAGGCAGTTCAAATCTTGTCAGTTGGTCCTGCTCTTCCAGCATAGCCTCCATATCTGTGTTTATGTGCACTTGTGCAGCTATAGTTGAAGGCAGTATCAAGGATTAAGTCAATGGAGAGAGAGGTTTGGAGAGAGAGGTTTGTGAACTAGTCGTGTGTGTGTGTGTGTGTGTGTGTGTGTGTGTGTGTGTGTGTGTGTGTGTGGTTGTATAGAGAGATAATTTGGATACATCTTGATATTACTCCAAGAGAGTATATGAGTAAGAGGCATATGAAATGATGTTTAAGTGGTGTCTTACACACTTAATCTTCTTTCTACATACTAAACAGGCCTGCTGAGGATCCATTGTGTGACATCATGTAGTGGTTAATTTACTTCGAGTACAGTCCTAGAGCAGAACAAACCCTATTTGAGGTCATTGAAGATAAACAGTAGACTGCACTGTTTTTCTTTTCATTAGACATAAAGTTTAACTAACATGTCAGGTTCTGCGATGTAAATATCCAGACTCTTATATGCTTTCTTTTCCCTGCTCTGTAGCCTAGCCTGGGATTCTGGCAGGGATTTTCAAACTACACTAAAGAAGCATCTTACAGAATTGAAAATGACATCTTGTGTTTGTAAAGATGTGCACTGTTTTGGTTTTCAAAATTAAAAGGATTGAATGGAAACACTTCCAGACAGAAGCCTGAGTTCCAAGCCCCTATAACTCGGGAGACGTTATGTCCTGAACGCTAGGGCATTGTGTGTGTGTGTGTGTGTGTGTGTGTGTGTGTGTGTGTGTGTGTGTGTGTGTGTGTGTGTGTGTGTGTGTGTGTGTGTGTGTGTGTGTGTGTGTGTGTGTGTGTGTGTGTGTGTGTGTGTGTGTGTGTGTGTGTGTGTGTGTGTGTGTGTGGTTAGGGTTTCTCTGCAGCACAGTTTCCAGGCATGTTGCCACAACCACGGCATAGCAGCAGCACTGGTGTCTTTCACATACGCACAGGGATCTCATTTTCCTAGAATGTTCTCTGTCCTTGTTATCCCACGTGGATCTCTGTAAGCTCCCGGACTTTGCTGTTGGCTGATTTCTCCCACCATCCTTACTCATACTTGATATAAATAAGTATAGTAGAATCGGATGATCGGTCAGGATTGGTAGTCAGTTATGAGAATGAAAAACTTTGCCATGAATTTAAGTGTGTGTGTGTGTGTGTGTGTGTGGTAATTGCAGCAACAATAAATAATTGTTATTATTTTACTTTAATTGTTTAAATAGTTTTTGCCAAAATTGATTTTACCCATTAAACTGATATTTACTGACTGTATTCTGTACATCAGCCAACTGTGCAAACAAATGCGGCAGTGTAAATCTATTGGCAGAGTTTCTTATTCAAGAGTTGAACATGCCGGTTGTTGCATTAGCGTTTACTCTTCCCACACATCACACAAAGCTTATGTGTCTTATCCAATTGCTGTCGGTTAATTTAAGCTGTTTATAAGCACGCTATGTAAAAAATATATTTGTCATCCCTTGGTCTAAGTTTCTTCTACTGCACCCTTTGGCTCATTTCCTGTGTGTGCGTGTGTTGTTGGTTTTGTTTTGTGTACAGAGAGTACCAGATCCAGGCAACAGCAGCAGCGGGACCAGAGGCCAGAAGATGCGTCCAAAGAGAGAAGGCCTCCGAAACCTGTCAGGAAGGTCCATAAAGCTGCTCCTGTCTCAGACCCAGACACCAAACAAGGTAGATTTTCCCCTTTTTATTTTATTTGTATCATCCTCTTTCATTGTCCCCGTTAAGCCTGCAGCATACTGCAAACAACGCAGAATTTCTTTCTGTATACACTGTTGGAACGGTGATTTGACCTCAGATCTTTGCTGTTTGTTTACAGCAGCGTCCAACGTGCTTTGACATCATTTGTCTTGGAGATTTCACTGTTTCTGGTTCCATTAATTAATTGCCATGTGGTTGTGTTTGTAGTTTCTCAGAGAGGGATTATAGAAGTTAATATCTTAAGACAACCTTTCTTCAAAACTGTCCACAGTATGTTGCTGACAGATTGCAGAAACAAGACAATATAAATCATGAGTGCATGCTTTGAGTGTCTGACCAATCACTCGTGATGTTCGGCTAGTAAACATCTTGTAGGTGTAAGAACTGCCGAACCAAACGCTGCCAAGGCACTGACGAAGTTCTTATGACATCACTGTGTTCTTATTGACCTGCCGAAGCCGAGAAAGGTTCTTGTTCGGTCGGACTATGCTGCAGCCTTCACCCCCCCCCCCCCCCCTATCTCACCTCTCTCAGTAACACTTTTGCTCTTTCTCTCTCTCTATCTCTCTCTATCTCTCTCTCGATGCAATCATCGTTTGGCTGGTGGCATGTCGGCAATTTCACAGCCTGATGTCCATTCATTAACACCAAGAATCTCACTCCAGGGGAGACTACACAAACTGATAGCAGAGCTGGATGATAAATAAAGTTTCCATCCAGCCTACCCAGCCCATTTATAAATAAAATACAAAGAGGAGTAGTTTACACTCATCTCCAAAATAAGTAGGTTTTTGGGCTGTACTCAGAATTTGTCATGCTGTAACAGTTAGTCGATGGCAGCAGTCAAGTGTCTTCATTTGGGTAGGGGAGATAAATCCAGTTTGCATTTAAAGGTACAGTACTATCTACGATCAAACACTGCGGCCAGCTCACTGCTTTGAATGGAGCGCTTCACTGCATGCTCAATGAATCGTGAAGTTGTATTGGCCAAGGGGGACATGATGCCAGAAGCACCACAACACCTTTTAAAGACAAACTTTCCCCTTGGTGGAGGTCTGTGCTGTACTGAGCACATTTTCTAGTTCCGTTTTGTTGTCACATTCAATAGGGAACCCCTGTCAACACGGCGGTAGCTGTCCATCCACTCCATTGTACCATAACGTGCCGCGAGGGTTCCAATACCTGAACCAGAACCACTGCTGGCAGCTCAGGTCGTGTTTCTCCAAGGATAAACGTCCAGTATGTTTGACATGCTGATTGTGACTGGCAGAATAGAGGCAGCCTTATAGTGGAATGTAGAATGGCAACTGCTTGCTGCTTTAACCTGGTTGTAGTGGAGCCCTGACAGCTGAGAATACTGACCCTGGTACACTCAAAGAGATGTCCCTCAACGCACACATGCCAGACACATACTTGTGTGCTCACACACATAAGCATATGAACACTTTCCCCTCTCTCTGTTGCTCTCTTTGGCGCACGCACACACACACACACACACACACACACACACACACTCACACACACACTCACACACACGAATGCATGTTCTCACTTAGTCAAGATTCAGAGCTTTATCTCAAACAATGCAAGAGAGACATCTCTTGGTTGTCAGGACAAACACAGCACCGTAAACATCCATCACTATGTGCCATAATGCAATGGACATGTCGGACAGGGCCTGTTACCAAGCCTAAGTTGTGAGCATTAAATGTTTGCTTCCATTTGTTCCTGTTTTCTAGCCCACAAACACGTTTTACTCCCTCCCTCTCTCGGCCTGGTCTAGTCTATGCTCCTAGCAAGAAGTATAAATAGCCCTCCAAAATCTGTGATCAAGTTCAGCCCCGTGTTGGCTCATCCTCCCGACACAAACAGCTGCTTGGGTTGTAGCTGTGCAGCTTCATTACCGGCCACTGCTTTACACTGGTGTGCATGGTGCTGCAGTGCACACAAGTTGCAGCGGTGGTGATTGGAAGGTCAAATGAATTTGAAAGGCAGAATTCGATGAATTTGCATTCAAAGATATCGCTGTCCTTTCGTATGTGTTTATTGCAGATGTCAGTGTGTTGCTGTCTTTTTTTCCCCTTCTTACCGTTTCCTTCAGCTACCAAAGTTGATCCTCGTTTGAGTAATCTAGTAAACTCAATTATAATGTCTTTTCAAGGACAGTACAGATTTCCTGCAGTTAAACGGCTCTATTAGGGTTATTGAATCCATAGAGGCCTATTGTATTATTTGCATGAAAAGGATAGTGTATGCGCATCCAGGTGCCCAGGTGCAGGACAAACAACAGTACATAAAAGAAAATAAGGTCCACTGTTTTATTTCATGCAAACATTAGAACGCAATAAAACAGCGGAGCTTATTTTCACCAGTGTGCGTACCTCATTTTCTTTTATCTGTTGTATTATTTCCCTGTATTTCTTTCCTGTATTCATTGTATGTTTCTGTGTGTATGTTTGAGCTGTGTGTTTTTGCATGTGTGTTATTTAAGTGTAACCATATTTGCTGACACAGGGCTATATGTCCTCTCAGTTGATGCTCGCACGTACTGTACAGTATATGGCCTTTGAAACACCAGTGCGTTATTAAACTATAGGGGTGTTAATTACCATGACGATATGTACTCTCTGTGTTCCCACAGTGATTGGCCCTTCGTCGTGGCGGGAGGGCCAGAAGTTGGTGAAGATGGTGCTGGGTCCAGCTCCCAGGCTGCCCAGTAAGGATCAGCCTCAGCCAGCTGACAGACTGAGTAAGACAGGTGGGCCTGGAGACCTACACGCTCACATCTCTATACACGCTACTAAACCCTGTCTTATGTTACCACGTTCATCTTTTTCACTGATGGCAGCTCCAGCACTTATACTGTACATACATTATTTGTCTAGGACTTCACGTTTGAGTGCAGAAAAGAAAGTGTAATTAGCAATAATATGCTAATTGATTATTGCAATTTACAAATCACAAAAAAAACAACAGTTTAGCTAAAGATATTTCAGATGGCCTCTTAAAGGTATTCTGGTGCTTGGCAGGATAAAACGTGGAAGTGGAATTGCACGTTTCATTTTATTTCAAACATATTTATTTAAAATCCTAAGCATCAGATTTTAATATCCTCCCTGCCCTGTAATTTATGTAAGTAAATAAGTAAGTAAATAAATAAAACTTGTAGGTGTCTGCATATTGTCACTCAGATTGCAATGCAGAAAATCTTCCTTTCCCCACATACATCCATATTCTCCTCCTTTTCCTTCACAGCTGTCTGTACGTTTCGTTTCACCTCTGACCTGTCAATCTCACATTTCCGTCTCCTCAGCTCTTGCACCACCTCACACTAAGTTCAAACTTAGCCTAGTTAGAGCATGAATGGATTCTAAGTCAAGACCTAAGCATTTCTACACACACAAATGAGCTATAACGTATCTTAATAGTTACACAAGCCCTTAGGCAGCACTAACGTCTACTTAACGATGGCACATCACTTTTACTTCAACAAATTGAATAAGACAAATGACCCCATCATTGCCAATGCACTTTGCAAGATAGATTGCATCTATTGTATATTTAAGATGATGTTGACATTTACGTGAGACTCCACTTCAAGAGAGACAGATCCACAAAACCGTGTTGTGTAGGGCAGTGTGCAGGGTTACACTAGCCCTATACGAGCAGAGCACATGCCATAAAGTTATCGAGTGAGATAATTAACGTCTGAGTCTCTCCGTTTACTCCTCGTGTTTACAGGTTAAACCAGTGTGTATTTGATCAAATTACTTTCTGCAACTACATAGATTATATAGCAATATATAGCAACTATATGCAGTAGATTACATGTATGCACTACTAGCTTTAGCTTACAGTATGTTATTCCATAAACAGTCATGATGCAACATAATTTAATAACCCACTAGTTAAAACTAACTAGTGGCTACTACGCCTCTCTAGTAGGGACTTCACACCATAACTTAGTTAAGTTCAGCTGGTGCAACCCAGCTCTGGTCCTTTTCACTATTCTCTAAACATTTCCTGTACTGGAGCTAATCCATGTCACGGTTTTGTACTTGGATTTTACACTCTACTGTGTTTTGTACTAGTTTTGCATGATATAAATTCTGTGCGACTCCCAGACAGAAAACAACTGGCTAGCCAGAGGATTATTATCAATAAATAAAGAGAATAGCCAAAGAGTTAATCATCTGCACGGTGCACACATAGCCGCAGTCTCTCTTTCTCTATCTCACCAACCCTCTGCATGCCTGTCAGCCCTTATCTTTTCCTCCTCTCACTTTCTCTCTTTCCCTACTTCCCCTCTTTCTCTGTCTCATGTAACCCAGGCCATGCTGGCTGCCAGTGACCGGAAGTAATTGAGATTGACTGGCCGGTTTCTGGCTGGCTGCACATTTCAACATGGTTTGATTTCTCCAGGGTCGCCCGTAGTGCAGGAGGCCTGCACCCAGGGGGAATGGCCGAGTAAGGCGGGGAGATGCTTCATAATGACTGCTGCTGTAAAAAAAAAGAAGCATGTAGTCAGAGTTGCCATCGCCAATCGGGCTCTTTCTTTCTTTCATGTATAGCTAATTGTCATCTACAGACCCTTTGGCAGATCTCAATTAAAACGCAACAGCACAGCAAACTGTAAAAAGCTAAAAACACACAGGACGCATAATAGCACACCACACACACCCACAATGTCAGCTTCTCCCTTGCACCTCTGTGGTTGTAAATCCGTAAGGCCTGGTGTGGTTCCTTCTGGGTTGAAGGATGAAGTTTACCAAGCAGCCAAACACCTTTTTCTGCTCCCCCAGGCGCCCTGCACCGCTCCAGCTCTGACCCCAGGTCAGATTCGAACCAACGATCCCGTCCTAACAGCAGAGAGAGGCCTCGCAGCAGCAGCCGGGGGCGAGGCAACAACGGCCGTGCCACGACCGCGCCCCTTCCTTCATCTGCAGCTCAGGTCACTCCTAGCAGAGAGGTGTTGTCAGCTGACATTCAGGGCATCCTGGACGACTTGCAGATGGAGTGCCGAGCAGCTGAGGAGGAAGAGGAGAGGGCAAGGCGGAGGTCTCGGACAGAGCACGGTAGCAACCGGGGAGGGAGAGGAGGGTCAGGGTCACGGACGAGGACCCCCGTCTCTGCCTGGGGGCCGTCGTTGGCGGCCAGTGGTACCAGTCCCGCCAAGCGCAAACCGGAGCCCACGGACGCCGTGGAGGCGGGACAAAAGAAGCGCAACTACGACGCCGAGGCCGTTCGCCAGTACATCGCCCGGCAACAGGAGGAGAGGAAGAGGCGTCAGGCGGAGGAGCGGAGGTCACAGAGGGAGGAGACGGAGAGGAGGAACCAGAGACTGCAGGAGCTCTACAGGAAGCAGAGGGGAGGGGCCAAATTGGTGGCCCCGCCCCCCGAGGCCCCCGCGCAGAAACGACTACAGGAGACCTACACCAAACTGCTGCTTGGAGAGGAGGCCACACAGACACCACCTGCTGCTGTACTGACCTCTAATCAACTGGTAAATACTATTAATTAAGACATGTGATAATTATGTAGGATTGTGTGTGAAACTAACACTGTTGGTGTGTCTCTGTGTGGTTGTGTTTCTTCATTTGTGTGCATGTGTGCGTGACCTACAGCAGAGGCCGGCGTACCAGCCCTCTGGGGAGTCAGACAAGGAGAACAAGCGACTGGAGGCACCCCAGAGCCCCTCCAGCAGTGACATGTCTTTGTCAGAACAACCAGCCCCTCCACTGTCCAGGTTAACACACAACTCAACCATATCCAGATCAGCAAACTCTCCGACTCTGTTGTCACTTTAAACTACAACAGTCGGTGACAACAGAGTCGGTTAAATCGTAAAAAATTGTATTATTCTGGTACATAATTACTAGTGACTCACCTGACAGTACAAACAGAGGAACTGTTTGTTTTCATACAGTCAGTTTCCATGGTCACCTCCTTACACCTCGAGTGTTATGGACGCTGTGTTTTAGAGCAAGAGAAGCTGAAAATAAGAGGGCTTTTTATGCAAGAGAGATAGCACCTCTGAGGACTTTCTGTTTGCAGTACGCTCCAGGGTTTGGTTTGTAATGGTGCACTTTCGACAACAGATAAATCATGTTTATGTTTTGTTGCTTGTTTGTAATTGGTACTCTCCATTTGAGTCATTTTCTCCTCTATTTATTTACTTCACTTCATGTTGTTGGTGGTGTTGTTGTTTTTCACAATTAAGCTCACGCAGCTGCAGTGGTTATTGATTTTAGCTTAGTCTAGCTTAGGAGCTAGACTATGAGAAACTCTTATAGTGCTCTGATTTTATGGGACATATTCCACCCTGCCTGAGCCCTGATTTTCAAGTTACAGAGAAGCATATTGAAGCATAGGAAAGTAATTGCTTTGTAAGCAGTTGTTGCATATTTCTTTCACTATAAGGGTTTGGCAGTTTAATTGTAGATTTTTAGATGTGATATTTACAGTCATTGATTTGAACTGGGATTTTGCTTGATTGTGATGACATTTAGACCTTTCACACTACTCTCACATGCAGAGCTCACCGTTGTGCGTAACCCTTGTTTAGTTAAACAAGTTGATTAAAGGTACAATTATTTACAGATATTCGTGATATTTGTTGTTTTTCGGTCATATGAGACACACAAGGCAAGTTTGGGACTGTGTGGTCTGACGCTTTCCAAGTTACACCCGAACAGAGTGACAGACACGCATAGATTTGGTAAATTATAGTATGGATACACACACTCTGACACCTACAACCTGTGCATTAGAGCTTTGATCAGGTGCTCAATGACATATTGATAGTACATTTTAGGAAAGGGAGAGTAGTAGTTGCATACTTGTTTCTCTAACCATAGGAAGCAGACACATGGTTGTTTGTTCTATTTTAATTGATTTACCCTCCCAGGTCTTTATCGCCTAATAGGTTACTCTCCCTGTTCATTCCTTTCTCTATGTCTGTTGCAGGACTGATCTGGGTACGGCAGTTCCCTCCTGGCTTCAGCCCAGCGTCCAAGTGGGTGCTGCCACCGGCACCGACGGTAGAGCTCTGGCTCCCTCTGGTGACCATCTCTTCTCCCAGCTTCTCAGGCTGGAGAGCGGGGTGTCTCCTGGAGGACACAACCAGCATCAGTCAACCGCCGTGCACTCCAACAAGTCCAGGTCAAAGTTGACTCCCCGCATCGAGGCGTTGAAGGCCACGGCCATGTCCCTTTCCAACCGCATAGAGAGCGAGGCGCGCAAACTGGCTGGCGAGGGGATTGACTTTGGTTCGGGGACCGCCGCAGACGCGAGCGCGAGTAACCACAGGCACTGGGCCGACGATTTCAGCCCCCCGGGCAGAGAAACCATCCAAACCGCCAGTACAGACGCAGACGACCTGGGGTTGAGGATTCAGAGGATCCTGAGAAGTGCGGGTCAGAGCTCATACGACAAAGCCACTTTGCCGGGCGTGGGCAACCTGCACGCCTTCGCAGGGCAGAGAGAAAAGAGCGATGCCCAGATGAACCTCGCCAGGACACAGGCCGCTTCTGCTGCTGCGTCACAACACCTTTTCAACAGTCACTCACATGAAGGGAGGAAGCCGGTCAATGGCCTGGAGAAGATAGAGAGGGCCGAGTGGTCCGCGCAGAAGAGAGGATATGGATTCGTAGCGGAGAGAGGGGAGGTGGAGGAGATGGACGGAAAGAGGACAGATCTCCGCAACTCCAGCGGAAGCTCCATCAGCGAGGGCCTGCTGAGTGAAGGGAATCTCTCTGAGGACGACGCTGGCCCGGTTCGCCCTTCCGCCAATCACATACCAAGACCGGCGGATAGCCTGGGGGCTCCGGGCTACTGTGTGGACCAGAGACGGAGCCATGACCCCCTCTCCCAGTTTCAGAGGGAGGCAGAGAACTACCCGGCCCTTAGCTCCCCTTTCGTTACGCGGGATGGAAGCAAAGCAGCCTGGGAAGAGCTGAGCAAAGGAAGCCCTCTCAGTGTCATCAACATTTTTACCAAGGGCCTACACAGCCAACCCAAAGGTTAGTTTGTACATTAACACCGGAGATAGTGCATGCACATCCAATCTCTACTCCAGGTGCTGGACAAACAGTAAAAAGATATATATATATATAAAGTCTACTGGTTCTCAGCTCCACTAGTTTATTGCTGGTCAACGTTTCAATCTCTCTCGATCTTCATCAGGAATTTGTTCCTGATGAAGTTGAGTGAAAAAAACAAGTGGAGCTGAGAACCAGAATCATTTGTGTCTGATTTTAACATTGTAAATGATCATGTAGATTGTAGATGGAAGCAAACTCCAGAAGACTTGAATTTTTAACCCGTTGCTTCCTGTGTTCCATCTTTAGTGGCTGAGGACAGGCCGGAGAGGACCCCTCCTTCTGTCCATTCTGTCCAGTCAGGCATTAGCCCTGGAGATGCTGCAGGTTATGAGGATGACTTTGTGTCATCCCGTAGCAGCGGAGGCAGCGGCCAGTCGAAGAGAGGATGTAATGGACGCGGGTAAGAGGACTAAAGTGGACTTGTTCATAAACTGACCACTGGAGGGCACTCATGTTACACAACTGACAGGCAGCTCCAACAGCCTAATAGTTGGGTCTCAGTGTATTGTGTGTGTATTTATTATCTTACGTTTTGAAGTGAAAATGTTACCTTTGCCTGGCATTGATCAAGTTGATTTCCAGCATAATACCTGAATCTTTCTGGAATACCCATATTACCGGTGATAGATTGTAGATTATACTAATGCCTATTTATATCTTCTAATAGTTCTTGCATTACGCTTACGGTCCGTCCAAGTGAATATGGAGATCAGACTTTAAATCTTCTGTTTTTACTTGTATCTTTTATTTTGATTACTTTTATTTGTATTTCTGAATCTTAGTTGTATCTCTCTATTCTTACCGTAGTGCTGCTATGACATCTGAATTTTCACACGGCGATCAATAAATGTATACTGTATATATATATCTACATCTGTCTTATAAATAAGTGATATCTTATCCTCTCTTGACAGTGTGAACAGTCACTTTGAGGAGTTAATGAGGAGGTCTCCCTATGAGAAACGGACAGGAGAGTTCAACTCCCACCACTCCTCTGTTCACTCCCCTCATCTCTCCTCGGGCTCCACGTCTGGCTCCTCGCCCCGCTCCAAACACTCCACAGGAAAGAGAGGTAAGAGTCAATATTATCACTCAACATGCTGTTCTGATGGAAGGTTTTTGTCTGATATTGCAGTTCTCACATTATTGTAAATCAGCAAATGGCCTTTGCACTACCAACATGACTGGCGTTGCTGCGGTTCCCTTACACTCTTAGCCATGGCCGTGTGTCCTCAACTGATCTGACAGATATCCCCATATGTTTTATTTATCATCATTCAGTTCTACTACTATTAATTTGTCTCTAGTATTATTGTCACTTTTCCAACATGGATATTTCATAGTTTTGATCTTTGTTTTGAATATTTCCCAATCAGCACCTATTGTACGCCTGTCCAGCCCATCAAGGGTTTTTTCTTGGGAGTTTTACCTCGTCCGATTGAGGGTCTAAGGACAGGAGTGTTGTCCTATTCAAATAAAGTCGGACTATTCAAATAAAGTTGAGTTACACAAAAATGCTCTCTATCAGCCGTCTCTTGGCTTCTAATGTCACACTGGTTGACGTCTCTCTCTTCAGGTGGTGCATCGGACCGGAGCGATGCCACTCTGGTGGAGGAGCAGAGGAGCCCCTGCTCACCAGCCTCGGAAGCCCTGTCTGCTGACTCCAGGAGGAGGAGCTCAGAGAAGAGCTCTGGCCATAGCCAGGCCAGGAGCGTCCGCTCTGACGGCACCCTGGGGGGCGCCTCAGGGCATCCCCTTCAAAGGTAAACTAAACAGATGAGGAAGTTGACTGATTTAAAATCTCAAAACCTGCCTTTTCAGAGGCTTTAGACCATTTCAGTCAAAAGCACTGTGAGTTGTACTGTAGTGTACATACTGTACTGCACTGGTCAAAGGGAGGGTAAGTGGAGATTTCCCACAAGTGTAGAAGATTCCTCTCTCCTCTGTTTGCCTCTGGTATTTCCTTCCTCCCTGTAAACCGTAGAGTAGCACTTTGTGGGAATGCTGGTAACGCTATTGGCTTGGAGAAGAGCATCTTACTATCATTTAAGTGGTTGGGGATAGTTAAAAGGAGTGTGCCTTTCATGGTAAACAAGTCTTGTTATTTTATGTTCGGGTACTGAGGTGATTTATCACCATGTTGGAATGATAAATTGCACCTTTCCTTTTACCACTGCACCTCATAATGTTGACTGTGTTAAAAAGGAATATCTGAATCAACTACACTGTTTGCTTTCTAAAGTATTTCCAAGCCAAGATGGAGTGGAATCTCTAAAACGAATGGTGGGCAGAGTTGGGTATGAAGGGGATCATTGGAGCAATGGAGCATCCCTGCTGCTCTAATCTGATCCACTGTCTGACATATCACCTTCACTCCCCAGCACCTAATTACACCAAGGTTCATTTATTTGGACATGACTAAGCGTTAATTATTAAACTGCTTGGAGATTTCCAGCTAAGGCTGCCAAGCAAAACCATCTTGCGGCTCGCAGTGCTATTGAAGGCTCAAGGGTTTTAACTGCAATGTAGAAGCTGCCAGCAGGGTTTGACTGCAAATTGCTGAAGAACAGAACACTGGCTCTTTTGTTTCCGTGGTCCGCGAGGTGGTTGGTCCGGGAGGCCATCCTCACTGCAGCTTAGGCATGTTGCCAAGGGGGAAAGGAGAAGAGAGAGAAGTTGTTGTTTTCTTTTTCCCCAGTTGTGACATTCGAGCCCTCCAGTAGCATGTTTCTAAGGCCCAGGTGGTACATTCTTGCCATACCTTGCAGCCTGTCTATCATCCGAGGTTGATCGCAAGGAACGCGAAGTCCAGACTTCTGTCTATTCGAGTGCCATTTATGTTAAGTTGTTGTTGTCCTTGTGTGCCAACTCACAGTCTAACTTGCTGTTATTATGAACAATAAAATGAGCTCTGTTCAGGAGCAACACATTGATGACTAAGATCTCCATTACGCTTTTGTATTTCCTAATTAAAATATTTGAGACTGTCTGCAAATGTATGTCTTTATGGCTAACTGCATTCAGAACTGAGGTTACGTTAAGATTATTGTATTTCACCAGGGTAGCAAGTCAGTTGGTCATCCGAGAGGGAAAAGAGGTGCTTTTGTGTATTCTGCTGGTCCCAGCGACCAGGATGTACATCCTCGTCTCTTTAGACATGGTGCTTGGCCTCTGGTACAGCTCTGAGCAGCACAGTCCTGCCATTGATCCAGGTTCTCTGTGTAATGGCACAGGCCCTAGTTCAGCTATAGGCTTTCTAAGGCATGGGGCCCCCTTTTCTTTATTGCTCAACCACCCTGGCTGATCTGTTTCAGCTAACTACCACACTATGGGTCTTGCCACAGGCACAGTGACCTGATTCAAATCAAAACGTGTTTCTAGTTTTATGTAATAAGAAATCACTAATGTCAGAGCACCATAAAATAGTTATGTATCCCCCCCCCTTTAAAAAAAAATCTAATAGCAAATTCACAATAATTTGTCTTTAGTTCAAAAGAATATCCTACATTTCAGCACAAGTAACTTAATGTCCCAATATATTTTCCTCTATCTCTAGTGTGGGGCCAGATGGTAAAAAGTCTCCGGGCAGCATCCCCGTATTGGCCTCTCCTTCTGAGAATGGGTCTCCACCAGGGGCCAACTCTCCAGGTGTGTCCCAGAGAAGTGGCTCTTCTGTGGGGATAGAGAGCTGCAACCTTGGCCTGGGGGCTGGAACTTCAGCAACCAAGGGTAGGCTAACTTCGGCCTCTGGTACACTCACCACAGCACCCAGTGGCAGAGGAGAGATCAAGAGCCCAGGTAAGCAAAGGAGCTCTTTGTGGTGTACAGTTTAGCAGCCATGTCTTTTGGATCTCTTGACCTATAATTTAAATGTTTCTGTTCACTCTCTCCATCAACAACACCAATGTCCCTTTCCTTTCTCCGCGTCCCCCTCTCTCCAGGTGACCTACAGTACGCTCCTAGTGTGCTGCAGCACCGAATGACAGCAGAGCTCAACTATTTGGAGTCCATCGAGGAATCTGTACGGCAGCTCGGAGATGTGGAGAGGCTGAGGGGCGTGTCCATGGCTCAGCAGGAGAGTGTCTCATTGGCTCAAATACTCAAGGTGAAGAAGGGGAGCTATGGAGGCTTTTTTATTAACCCAATAAGACCTGAGGCGATTCATAAATATGTTTTCTAAATCCTAACAGTTTTTTGAAAAAAATCTAAAAAAAATGTTTCAAGATTTTTCAAAAATAGCAGATCTACAAGCTCATAGCGCGCTATGAGCTTGTATATCTGCTATTTTTGAATAGCCAAAGAAATCTAAAGTGACACAGATGCGTTCCAGGTCTAAATGGGTTAATAATGATCTCGCATTATGATGAATTACATGGGATATAACATGGTTTCAATATATTGTGGTGTTTCTTTGGGCGTGGCGCCTAAGAGGCGAGTTTGTTCGATACTGTCGCCGATCAGTGCTAAATTCATCATCACTATGACGCCAGAGATTCACAGGAAATCCATGCTGTTTGTTGTTAGACCCCCTCTTGTTATATAACATGATATACTGTAAATAACTGATATGAATTATACCACAGTGGATTAATTCACTTACGATTCACTAGTGCTGCCACACCATCAAATTCTAAGATTCAGTGTAATGTAGACGCCCCCCCACTTTGGATTTCTTCCAGGAACTTTTCCCCAGGAATTAGAATCCGTAGATTTTGGTGACCGTGTACATTACATTGAAAGAACGTAATGGTCTATACTGTGCTGACCTTTAACCTTTTGACTGTGCAGGCGCAGCAGCAGAGGCATGAACATGACCTTTATGAGCTGAAGATCAAGGCTGAGAGAGAAGCACTGGAGACACAGCTGCAGCTGGAGGAGAGCAGACAGAGAGCAGCCAGGGTACGTATACGTATACACAAACACACACGCACACGCACACGCACACGCACACGCACACACACACACACACACTAATCGCAATTATGTTGTCATAGTCGTTTCCATGTTGAAACTTTTTCATACATTTTCAAATATAAAAACAAAGCAGAAATAGCAGATCTACAAGCTTGCAACGCGTCACTTTGTGATGCGTTGTAAGCTTGTAGATCAGCTATTTCCGCATTCCACATTATTTAATACGTCATTATATTATTACTCATACTTGCATCCACTATAGTGATAATAATAATAATTGCGTAACCTCAGATTTGTTTCCTCATCAATGGAATACTTATGTGTGTGTGTGTGTGTGTGTGTGTGTGTGTGTGTTTTCATGTGCATTGGTGGACATGTGGCTGTGTCCAGGCGCACGTTGAGCTGCAGGGAAACATGGTGGCATCCCAGCATCAGACTTTGGGCGGCCTCCAGGAAGCTACCGCCAAGATGATGAGTCAACAAGCTGAGACAGCACGCTACACAGCCGACGCCGCCCGACACATCAAAGAGGTCAGCACTCGCTAAGCTCCCTTTCTGCCTGAAAAGCAATTTGCAACAATATCCGATTAATTTCTTTGGCCTGAGCAAAAATAAATAAATATATAGTGTGTGTGTGTGTGTGTGTGTGTGTGTGTAGTCTGTGTACACACACACACACACACACACACACACACACACACACACACACACACACACACAGTTTACAGATACAGAATATGAAAGCATGATGTCCATTGTCATCATTAATGAGTAAAGCAGTAAATGTGAATTATTAAAATACAATAACTGCCGTATTGTCTTGCTGCTCAGATGACAGAGCTGGCACGCTCCCAGATAGCTGGAGCTTTGAGTGTACCTGCCACTGGTGCTGCCATCAGCACCCTGCCAGACCACCAGAGAGAGCATCACATGAGACCCCTGCAGGCCAGGGCTGACACCGACAGGTGAAGGAACACTTCATTGTCAACCATTTATTGTCCGAGAGTCCTGGTTATGTTTCCCTTCCTTTGGAAATGTGAACGTCTTCTAAAAAGACATTTTATTGGGTGACCCATAGAATTTCCCTATAAAAGACAACCAGTGGGTCCCGGGACTCAGTACATTGATGTACATTGATGAGTACATCAATGAGAGTCCTGGTTGTGTTTCCATTTCTTTGAAGATGAGCATCTCTCTCTCCTGCTGTTGTACGTTACTCACGCAGACCGATGTGTCAGATAGCTATTATGCAATGTTTTCACTTGTGCCGTTTGTGACGTGCCATCACTTGTGCCATTTCTCTCACACAGCTGCATACACAGTGGGATTCAAGCACATAATGAAAGCTATTAGCACAACGTTGTCTAATTCTCTATTCCCAAAAAATGCTGTTTTCTCACCGTGTGTCCCTTTCTAGTTCCAGGAGTGAGGTGTCAGGCAGCAGGACCAGGCCAGATGAACCTCTCTCTGCCCGGGACAGCTTCAGTCACTCTGACTCCCTGTCCTCCAGGAGACCCAAACTCAGGTACCAGTAGGCCTCTTATGTACAGTAGGCCTGTTTGGGTTTAGGCATGTAACCATTTCCACCACTACACTGTTCTCAGGGACCCCCATGGGGGTTTTAGGGGGTCCCCAGCTAAATCATTTATAGTTAACTAAATGTCCTTACAGGTCTGTTAAATTAGAACTGAGTACAGTGTACATTGTACATTAGTACTGTGTACATTTGGGTAGCACATCCATCTTGGATGTGCTACCTTTTTGGGATTTATACTGGATTTGGGGTTTAGCACTCCACTGAGAAAATACATTGTTGATGCGCAACTCTTTTTCTTATTTAGTCACTAAACCTTCTTTCCTCCCTTGTTGCATCCTCAGCGGAGGAGACACCATTAGCCACCCAAGCCCGTCGCTCGCCCCATCAGACCAGAGGGAGCGGAGGAGAAAGGATGGCGCAGAAGAGAAGCGGTGGAAGGAGGCAGCGGAGGAGAGGAGTCCGCGTCTGAGCAGGGAGAAGGAGGCGGGCAGCAGCTCTGTGGAGGACGACGCCCCCACAGGGGCGGACGACTCACTCCGTACCGACAGCATCACCTCCATGGTGGAGGAGAAAGGTACGGCCCAGGAAGATTTCTCTAGCTGTTGTGAGCTGTTCTTTTACCCCGCAAAGCTCTAGCACTTCTACCAGCTCAGTGGTCTTGTGGTTAGAGTGTCCTTCCTGAGATTGGGAGGGACTCCATCTTTGTTTGTTATTATTGTCTCTATACGACTATGATAACCATCAATAATTAACTGAAATGCACATAAACAGAATGATGCTGTCCCTTTAATATCATAAAATACACACACACACACACACACATGACAGCATGTCTGTGTAGCCGAACAGACTCCACACACTTCCGAAGGTTACCTAGGCCAGTGGTTCTCAAACATATGTAGGCCTATTTGGCTGTGGACCCCCATTAAACAAGATTGTGCCACGGACCCCCATTAGAGAAGATTTGTCAACATTTGTCAAAAATAGCCGAAACATAAAATAGGGCTTAAGCGTTTAAACTGTTCATTTTGCTGGACCACTTTGAGAACCAGTGACCTAAGGGTGGGTGACACTTTGATCTGTGTGTCCCCTGCAGCAGACAGCACCTCGGTAGCAACAGAGTGCTCCCTGAAGTTTGACGAGTCCATGACGGAGGACGAGATCGAGGAGCGCTCGTTCCGCTCCCTTCTGCCCTCTGAGGCGCACCGCCGTGGAACCTTGGAGAAGAAGTCCCGCCCCCGCGAGGATTCGGAGGAGGAGCCAGCCAATCACAACAGGACGTTGACCTCGGCGACGTGTGACGGCTCTAAGGTGAGAGGGCTGTGTTAATACCATAGAGAGGGCACCGGATATCCCCTCCCATCCACTTGCATTGAGTTGCTCACACAGCGCATGGGCCGAAATCACCCCTTCTTCCGGGTTGGGAAATGTGATGGGCGGGGCCTATTTGGGGCTTCTGTGACGCGTTTTGCGTCACCTCGGTGCACAGACCCGTGTGCAAGCTTGTGCGCAAGCTCGTGAGTCGAGCCCATTGGTCGAAACCGTTTTCGCTCGTTCATGTACAGTGGCCCCAGCCGTTTTTAGCTGCAGTACCTATCAATGGCCAGCATGTCCATTGCGCTTCAATGCAACCACTGGGTCCTGGGGACTTGGTTAATACACGCACACCAATCCCTTATTACTGTAGGTGCCTGCTGTAGGTGCAAGACTGAGAGGAGATAAAAAGTAGCCACACACTCGTAGATTCAGAGCCAATATCTTTGTTTATTAACGGACGAGAGAGAGACCAACGTTTCAGCAGGCATGCTGCCTTCCTCAGGGTATTGAGTGTGTGTGCGTGAATACACGCACACACACACACACACACACTGGCACAAACACACCAGTTGAGTCACTGTTTGCTAATAGGAGGGGTGGGTAAACTTGAGCCGGTGACATTTACCGTCATCGGTTCTGTTGTGTTGACCTTGTTTGTGTATTCTGGTTTTGTGTAGACTTTCAATACCAATATTTGTGTGTTGGAAGTCTGATAAGATCTTTTTCACTTCTCTCTTGTTTTTCATTTTGTGTACACTCCTCCCTCCACTTATAATTGTTATTTTTATATGTATATATTCCTTCCCTACCGTCCCCAACTATCCCCCCAACCTAATGTTTATTTGTTTGTTTTCTACCCCCCACGCCCAGCCTCAAGACGTGAGCAGAGCGTTTTCAGGCGGCCAGGACAGCTTCTCCCAGTTCACCATGGACATGGTACGTCAGTACATGAAGGACGAGGAGGTGCGCCTCCAGCACCAGAGCTCACTGCTGCACCTCCGCCAGAAGGCCGTCAAGGAGAAGACCAAGACGGAGCTGGCCTGGCTGGAGCACCAGAAGAAGAGTCTGCGAGACAAGGGGGAGGACGACAAGATGCCCCCCATCAGGAAGAAACAGAGGGGCCTGCTGCTGAAGCTGCAGCAGGAGCAGGTACAGTAGTTGGGGTGGAGTCTGTTTTGATTGATGGAATACTTTATTAGACAGAAATGTAAACAGCACAAGGTACAGTCAGACATTTGAGCTCAAAGGACAACACAAAAACGTCCTGGGGACTTGTTTCCATTGTGGTCTTATGTATTCAATTCATCAAAATAGCATAAAAATAACAAAATACAATATCATCAGCAAATATTTATTGTTAGTGAGAGTTCACTTTAAATAGTCGTACAGCTGAGTGTCTGTTTCCAACCGACAGCATTAACCTCACTTAAACCTTATATACGTCATTGACCGGGGTTCCCCAGGGGTCTATCCTTCGCCGAAAATGGCAGATCTACAAGCTCACAACGTGTCGCAACGAGCTGTCTTATAGACTAGAGGGACAAATGTAGGCCCCTGGTGAAGTATATAGGGTTTAAGTGGTTAAACAATGCATGTAATGCATACTGTAGGGACATGCAATTGAAAGCTTTTTGACAACCAGGTCCTGGATTCTGCACAAAGCGAGTCAATATTAAGGTTTTCCAAATACTGCCCACAAGTGACCCCTTCATTACCGACTAATGATGTTCTGTATATCATTTTGTGTGTGTCTGTCTGTCTGTCTGTTGTCTGTCTGTCTGGGTCTCTCTCTGTCTCTCTCTCTCTAGGCTGAGATCAGACGTCTCCAGGAAGCCAACAAGGCAGCGAGGAAGGAGCGTCAGCTGTTGCTGAAGCAACAGGAGGAGATTGAGAGGATGAGAACCTCCACATTCAGACTGAAGGAGCGGCTCAGATGTGCTGGAGGAGAAGCTCTGCCTGTTAGTACCGCCGCCTCCAAGCCTATCTGTCCATAATAACAAAGTCACATATGGAGCCATTTCATCTTTTCTTTTTGTGTTTGCCCAAAATAGATTAATTAATTGGATATTATTAATCAATATGAATTGATTATTTTATTAAATTATTATTATAATTGATTTTATCGAATAGTTTGATTAACTATTGTACCCCTAATTTCATCCATTTAATAATTAGCCACATTCAACCTGGCCTCCTATTTTGGCCATGTCATTATAGATGTTTTGTCAGAATTTAAAAAAATGTTAAAAATAGCAAACAGCAGATCTACAAGCTCACAACACGTCACGGCACATCGTGAACGTGTAGATCTGCTATTTTTGCTATTCGTCATACAACAAACTATGTAGGGCTTAAATGGTTAAGACTGTGGTGGAGAGGGACCCACTTCAACCTGAAATGTTTCGATTAAAAAAAAAAATCGATATTTATGACAAAAAGAAAACGGTGGCGATGTTGTACAGCTTTGTAACATGTCTCTCCTCAATGTCGTTTCTCCTTTTTATTGTCCATTTGTGTCTTTTTATCCATCCTTCAGGAGACTCCCATGTCCGAGACCCCGGTGTCTGAAGCTGCCTCTCCCGTCACAAGGCTGGCAGACAGTGATGTCCGCAGCCCCTCTCCCCCCCTCTCTATTTCTGGCAGCGAGACCAGCAGCATCATGCAGAAGCTGAAAAAGATGCGCTCTCACATGGATGAAAAGTAACGTTTTGTTTTTTAACTTTTTAAGTCCTCAGACCATTACTCTGTTCCTTCTGCAATCCTTTTTGCCAATTTCTGCTGGTGGAATCTCAAAAGTCTTATTTATTTATTTATTTGCTTTTCATATCTATAGGACATCTTAATAAAACGCACTAGAGGAGCTGTCCCCATGGCAGCCATAGATCAACTCCTCTACTGTGTTTTTGAGATGGTTTGTCAGAGGAATACGAGAATGACTATTGATTTTCACCATCTCTTATTAACAGCGCTAACTGCAGGTGTACTGCTCTCCTGCCTGCCTCACCCCCCGGGACTTGCTTCTGTTTTGCTTGTTAACACGTTATATAAAAATACTCAGTTTTTGGTAGGAATACAGGGTTAAATGTGTTTTTGTTTTTAGTTCAAAATGCTCTTCTGCATAATGAGCTATGCTAAACTCTGAGAGGTTAATGTTGAGTTTGGTTACTGGTGCCTACAGTACCTTGGTTCCTATGGGGACTGATGGTTGTATCGTTGAATTCAGTGCGGTGGTCTTTTCTTGTCTGGCTGAAAAGAAGCTGGTGGAGCTAAATGCTGCCTTTCTTTCTCTTGGTGTTCAAATGCTGTGGTGTGGATGTGAATATAAGCATGCTCCACCTTGTTGTTCCTCTAGACTTGACTAGCATCCACACTGAGAGCTACCTCACACTAACTTCAGCTCTCTGCACAACCTTAACTCTACATCTACCAGTCCCATATTCTAGTACTAAACATAACGCATAAATGTCCAGGAGATGGATGTTTTCCACTGATTTTTGAATGAATATGTACGTTTATGAATTTAGGCATTATCTTAACAACCACTCTTAACAAAACACCTACATTGTCTACTGTCTATCTGCTGTAGCCTACCAACAATCCGGTTAGGTCAATGTAAGACTCGTGTTACCAACACCCCTGTCCTTTACATCGTGTTCAACTTACACATGACTCTTCTGGCATTTAGCAGGCGCTCTTATCCAGAGCTATTTACAAAGTGCAAGATCAGAGAATAAACGGCATGTCAACAAACGACACGGTAAGCGGTCAAGTAAATAGAGTAGCAAGAAAACAAATTAAGTGCTACACAGTAGCAGGTGCAGACATCAAACCTAGCATCGGTCTAAGTATAAGATACTTCGGAATTTAAATAACATACTTGCCATCTGTGGACAAGCAATCTGCTTACTTCTATCATTTCAGGTATTTGACCGTGCTAACAAATGGTGAATTGTTCTGGGGTTAAGGATTTGTAACTTGGTCTTCCGTCACAGCGTGGACCACCTTGGAATTCTATATGCCATCGCTAGGCTTAGATTTCTCTGGGTTTGTACTCTGACCGTGACAAATTCTCAAGCACAAAGACCCTGGCCATTACTAGCAGAGTTTAGGCTATAAAGTGAAACGTGTGTCTAACATTGAACTAAGTTGGCTCAAAAAGCCTCTAATCTTGCATCCGTTTGTTTGCTTACATTTGGTGCATAAACAGTCTGTTGCTTTTTTAACCCCTCCCCCTCTGTCTATCATTCTCTATTCTCCCTGATCATCGTTGATCATAATGAATGGTTTCAGCTGGAATTGATATATACAACTTATAACCACATTAACCCTGCCATCCCCATTATGGGAATAGAGCTAAAAAATAGCCTAGGCCTACAGGATGTTTAATTTATGCACGTCTTATGCTGGTTTTGTACAATGAAGATAGCTGATCGACAAGTTCACAGCTCGTTGCATTGCGATGCCTTGTGAGCGTTTAGATCTGCTATTTTTGTCGTATGAAGTGTCGGGATTAAGTGGTTACGGCTTAAGTGGTTATGTAACCGATGACTAAACTTTAACAATATGAATAGCCAGGTTCTGTAACTCCTTGTTTTGATCTGTTGAGATTCCTTATTCAATTTAGTGTCGGTCACTGACAAAACACCTTTTGAATTCCTTGTTGCTTTAATCTGTGGTAATTCCTTAATCAATTTAGTATTGGTCACTGACAAAACCCCCTTTGAACCCACTTCACCTTGAAGGTTAGCCATCAACCACATCAAACCTTGCACTGACACTGTGTTGAAGGCAAGCATACACATCTTCAAACTGGTTGAGAAGACCGTTTTCAGGACTGTTAAGCTTGAATTATACTTGAATGTATATGACTGTCGCTCACCAAAAATGTTCTACTGAAAAAACAGTTTTATAGCTGAAAATCAGGTCTTTTCGCTGAGCGACACGGCCATATGACAAAGTATAAATGAGCCATTAACCGCATCAGAACACAAAGCCATGCAGACGTGCTACCACAAAAACCCCTTGGACTCATATACCTTCAGTGTAATAAAACCACATGTACTCATGCCTTTCTTCTTCTCTCTCTTTCTTTCTGCTTGTCCTGTGTTCCATATGTCTTTTTGTTTTCACTGTTGTTCGCTGTTTATCACGTTTTTATTCTTGTTTTCCACACTGTTTGTGTGTGACTCCTGGGCCATTCTGATGTCTGTCTTGTGTGTGTGTATGCGTGTGCGTAAATTTGTGCTTGTGTACTGTGTGTGTGTGTGTGTGTATGTATGTGTGTGTATTGTAGACTCTGCTCTCCTGTGCACTACTTCTTCTCTGTGTTCACGGCCCAACACTGGGCCTCCCTCAGTGTCTGTCTCCCCAACCTTCACCCCAAATTCCAGCTCTTTATCTACAACCAGTTGGTCAGGTACTGTACAGTGCTCTCTACCTCTTCCCCACTCCATCCCCTGCCCCGCTTCACCCCCTGCCCCATGGAGCATGCTTGTGTTCAGCCACTACCACGGGCACTTGGGGGAGGGAGGGTGAGTGTGCTTGGATGTGGTCGTTTTCTTTTATTATGTTTTTGGTTTGGGTGTTTTTTTTTCTTCAGGATTGAATTGAGAGTGGGTTTCAGTCAAAGCTGGAAAATCACCTGAGGAATGCCACCTTGTTGAAATGAGCTGACCTTTATTTTTGCCACATAGAATATTTTCATTTTTGATTCATGTTATTTAATTATTTATTAATTAGTAAAATGTTCAATTGGGCACTGCATGCAAAGTCACTGTTGGTTGCATGGAAGTACAATTGTTGTGAAGACATCCTTTAAAAAGGGGAGTTGAAGCCTCTGTGTAAATGTCAAAGGTCAGGTTCATTTTAATAGGAGAGTCTTCCTTATCGGAGGGTAATCTCAGTTTGAATGCTGGGATTTCACCAGTTTCCACGTGGTGTTTACTGTGTGACTTATTTCTTGCCCGCTCTCTTTCTCTCTCCCTGATGTAAAACCAGAATTCATGAATGAATCGTTGCAGTGCATCTCAACTCCTCTCCACTTGTGGTTGCTCGCTGCTTAGTCCCAGTGCAGTCAATGAGATCGAATGTCAAGAAATCGCACCCCATCCTTAGCAGAAAGCAGAACAGAGACCGAATGGTCCGTATAGTATCTTTAATGAGCCAGTAAATCTTCACTAGGCCTCCTTATTAGGTAACTGTTGCATAGGATGGGTTCATATGTACAGATGGCCAGTGGCTCTAATAGAATTTGTTTAGGACACTTAAAGAGGCCCCTGGCCAGGCCCTTCTGAATCTGGCCTGTCATCAGTATGCATTAGGTCAAGAAGAAGGCCTCTAAATTAGATCACAGCTAAATAATACTACACTGTAATGGCACTTGCAGCTGTGGAAGGACACTTTAGAGAGCAACTGTCTAACGTACATCTGACTGTACATCTATTTGAATAGGCACCTCTGTATGAATGTGGTCTTCAATATTTGTTACATTTATTAAAGGACAGATCCAAGGTGTTGAAAACGGTACTAAAATTATGAAATCTAGAAAGAACATACAAATCATTCTTATTTTTGAAGGTGTTATATATCTTTCAGGTGAGATAAAAGCTTTAAATAAGCCTTTTCACCTTTAGAAAAAGTTAAAAGTTGCATAGATAATCGTAAGGAAAGATGGTCCACATTGCTCATGGCTGGCGAAGGGAGAATTATATCTAGGGCTGCAACTAGCAATTTTCCTAATCGATTAATCTGTTGATGATTTGTCTGATTATTTCATTAACCAATGCAATTACTTTAGACCATGCAATGATGGTATAATATGGAACAATGACAAGCATTCATATCTTGGTTAAGTTGTAAATAGCACACAGAATTGTTTGATATAATACATAACTAAACGATTCATGAATTTTCTGTGGAGTGATTAATCGATTATTCGATTAATTGTTTCACTCCTAATTATATCTTTTTCCCCTCATCTGTGTTATTTTTGGTCATTAGAGTGATAATGAAAGGTCACACCAAAGAGACACCCATAGAGGCTTGATTGATTCCTGTTATACTCTGGTATGGTTGGTTCTGGTATTGACTCATTTACATAGTATGTTTGGGTTGTGCGTGTGAATCCAACCAACCGAAGAATCATGTATTTTTGTTTCAACATGATGCATGACTCTAACCTGGATACCTTTTACTGGATGCAGTTTTTTTCTCCTGTGTGATCTGTCTTGTGAAAATGCATATGCCGTTTTGTCTTAAGAATTTCAGAGGCCACTTGGGACACCTTTGGTATCAGATTGATTATCCCTGTAAATGACATGAAAGCATGGATTTGATATGTACTGTATGTGTGTGTGTGGGGGGGGGGGCAAAGGTTTGAGGTTGAGTTTGCAGTGAAAAGGGTCTCGTCTGTCTGGGTGGTTGGGGGCTGCTTGCTTCTGCAGTGTAACAATCGCTCAACACTTCCTGATTGTTTTTATCCTTTCTCTGCCCTTTCTGTTCCTCTCTTTCCATCATCCCCATACCTGTTTCTCTCCACTTTTCTCACACCCTCGTCTTTCTCCCTGCCTTAACTTTCATACCTGCCCCTCTCAACCGTTTTCTCTTTACCCACCAATCACCTCTCTCCATATGCCCCATCTACCTGCCCTCTTGACTATTCTCCTCTTTACCATCCTCCGCTCCTCCAACCATCCATCCCTCTGTCCATCCGTCCTACCGCCACCCTCTTTCTCTTCTATCCACCTCTCTCTCTCTCCTTCCATTCGTTCCCGTTCCGTCTCTCCAGGTTTCTGACCAAGCGGGAGCAGCAGCTGATGCAGAGGCGTCGACATGCCGAGGAGCTGCTGGAGTGGAAGCAGAGACTGGACCAGGAGGAGACGGAGGTCCGCAGGATGGAGCAGGAGGCCATCACCGCCTGGGACCGCAAGAGGTCCCGGGACAGGGTCGGCCCTGCCGTCGGTCACTCCTCCAACTTCCAGCGTCACAGCCCAGAACACAGGACTGACAGCGAGAAAGGTGAGGTCATGTACACCAATAGCATGCTATGGTTATAATGACAATAATCTTAATCTAGCCGTTTTCAAAATGTATTTGACATAAGTGCTTTATGGCAGAATAAACTGCGAAATGAGTAATAACACTGAATAAAGGCATTCGTAATGAAAGAATAAATGAGACGACGACTAACTTTTTAACCACTTACAACCTGGCGTCCCTATTTTTGGCCTGTTATCATAGCTGAACATGTAAAAAAAAATCCAAAGTTAGCAAAAATAGTGAAAACAGCCAGTCTACAAGCTCACACTGCTTGGGATTGTGACGCCTAGCGTACTTGTGGATCGGCTATTTTCGCTGCGCTACACCGACGTACGACAAAGTATAAAACGGGTTATATAATTTAGCTTAATAGCTTAACCTCTTGAACACCAGCATCCATTTTCTGAGGGGAACGTTAACCAGAATAGCCGATCTACAAGCTCACAAGCGTGACACATTGTGAGCTTGTAGAGCTGCGATTTTTGGCGAAGAAATGTAATGTAGAGAGAAAATAGTGGCGTAAGTAGTTGTATGTTTCAGTAAAAATAGAGGGTTTAAGTGGTTAAGTGGTTCAATCTGTTTCCATGTCCACAGAGTGTGTGAGTGAGGGTGACTACTCCTCTGCGACACCTGAGTCCAGTATTCACACAGAGAGGTCAGCAGCCCAGGTGTCAGACAGTCCATCCACAGCACCTCCTGACTCCGTCCCTGACACACCTTTAGCTTCCATCCACAGCAGCCCTTCCAACAACTACACCCAAGACTTCACCTCCGCCTCTCCATCACCTAGCAAGCCAGTAAGCACGGATGTGATTTTCCTTTCATGGACAGTTCTGCCATAATACAGTTGATTTCTTATTTTGTCCCAGTCTTCCCTATCACCAGCTTCTCCAAGAGAGATTTTTGTCCTGTTTAAAATAGACCAGCAATATCTTTTTATTTTCAAATTGTGCAACCCACTTTAGTAGTTTGTGTTGTTAGGGTGTTTATTGTTTCTTTGGGTTGCAGTTAGTTTGGCCTTTTTGCATTCTTTATCACTTTGCTGAAGGGTAGAGTGAACGACTTTCTCAGTGAAAGTCACTTCTGTGCTCCTGTGTGGAGAATATGATCTGTGTCCTGAAACTCTCATCCAGCCTCCTTTAGACTGCGGAATCCTGTTTAGATGCTGCAGGGGAATTTCAAGACTCTTTGTCAATGAGCTTTAAAAATAGATACTTCAAACAAGGCTTTCCACATGGGAATGTCACTAGTGTGTAATTGTTTGTTTTTGCTGCTGCACGGCACAGTAACGCTGCATTTCTTCTCCCGAGTATGGGACACAGACTGGGTCATACGTTATTTGTTACTGTGCACTACAGACATAAATCTGATCATCCACCACTTCATCATATCCTGAACGAACCCTCCTCTTTCTCTCTCCTCCTCTCTCTGTGCACTCTGCCTAGTCTGTTCCAGCCAAAGGCAGCCTCAGCACTGCTCCCTCTCCATCAAATATCAGCGGTAGTAATACCAAGATGCAGCTTTGCACCGCCTCCCGGACCCCCAGCGACGCAAAAACCCATTCCACCGACACCCCCACAGCCACACAGACTGGTGAGTTGCGACCCCCCCCCAACACACAAGTTAGCGATACATCCTCGCCTTAACTTTTGAAATTGACGGATAGATATTACATGTTAATCATGAAGCCTCAGAGCAGACAGGATGAAAAGATGAGGGAGAGAGAGAGAGAGAGAGGAGCTACAGTATATTGCTGGCACAGTGTGGTTAGGCATAATGTGATGCTGCCAGGAATGCATTATGCGAGCACTTCCCTGTTACTTAACCTGCTTAGCTGTGTGATGGGAAAAGAGGATGGTTTGTATTGCACTATTGCAGCACACGCAAAGATAGTTGTGTGTAGGCCCATGACTGTTGCTAGCTGGTAGAAATGGCATCGTCACTGCTTATCCACAGTTCAAGTTGGTATTTCAACCTTCACATTAACCCATTAAGACCTGGAACGCATCTTTGTCACTTTTTGATTTGAGCTAGTGTAGCATTATTTTACACTTTGGCTATTAAAAAATAGCAGATATACAAGCTCATAGCGTGGCACCGAGTGCCGCGCTACGAGCTTGTAGATCTGCTATTTTTGAAAAATCAGGAAAATATATTGTTTTAAAGGGAACATTTTTAACTCAAATCTTTGCTTCTGGGGGTCCCTGGAACAAAATATTTTGAGATGGAGGTCCGCGGCCAAATACATATAATGTTGGGGGTCCTTGACATGAAAAAGTTTGAGCACCACTGATATAGAAATATACGTTTTTTTCGGAATACTGTTGGGATTTAGAAGACATTTGTAGAATCGGCTTCAGGTCTTAATGGGTTCTCTGGTGTTATTCATTGTGTAGAAGTGAAGGCCCAGGCAAAGCAACATGCCTAAAAATGAACTCGGTTTGATTGCGTTTCAGTGTCCGCGAAGTTGCTCTTCACAGCATTCTGGCACTGAGTTGGCATTCTAATTGTGATTTACCATGTACATGTAAATATTCCTCCAGAACCTGTATCAGACCAGAGTGACATTGAGAGCCGAATCAGGGCTCTGAAGGAAGAGCTGAGGAAACGCAAGTCTATGGCGTACCAGCTGAAGAAGGAACAGAAGAAGAGGAACAAGGAGCGCCTGAAGGCACAGGAAGCTAGCCTCCTGAAGCAGCTGGAGGTAAGTGTTATGTGTGTAGGCTGGGGAACTGGTGCTTAGGCCAGCTTTGTTTGGGTGTACTTGTCTTGTGTGTGTGTGTGTGTCGTGTGTCGTGTGTCCAAATTACGCCGCACTCATGGGTAAGGACCAGTGGCGTAACGGAGGGGTCGCAAGTGCTGCGGTGCGGGGGGGCCACCAGCAGGGGGGGGCCCCGCCTGCGCTGATAAAAATATTTTTACAGCAAAAAAAAAGAAAAAAGTTGATTTATATTGGTCAAATAGAACCGAATTAGACCAGAAAAAGACCGAATTAGACCCAAATTAGACCGATTTTTTTCGGGGCTTCGCGCACGCGCGCGGGGTTGTGCACGTACATGCACGTGGGCCTCACGTGAAACTCCCGCGGGGAGGCCCCGCGATTCTGCGTTACGCCACTGGTAAGGACGCCCCCTTGAACCCAAACACGGCCGTCTTGAGTGACAGCGATGCGTCCAAACACGCCCCCCACACGGCCGTCCTCAGTGTTTGCCATGAGAACATAGGCTAACGCAGTTATATATTACGCGACACAATTATTATATTATACTTATATTACATAAACGCCAGGTCGGCTGCCACTCTTAGTTCTTTTAGATCGCCTTTTACAACACCCTTCTGTTTGCTGCTGCCTTTCACAGTTATTTCCCCCCTTTCTCTTCTGGATGATTTTCCAATGAATGCAAGTTTAGTCTGAAGTAATTGTGCCGCTTTTTAGTCTCGCTAAATTGTAGGATAATATTAAGTAGGTCTAATTAATTACTCATCGTTCTGCTATTGTTATTGATTACATCAAATGGCATGTGAATGCGTAGAGGTGAGTTGTCTTGGATCATCTTTCTAATTCATTAACATGCAAGGTGCAGCTATTGTCATTGAAGTACATCAAATTGATAGAGGTGAGGTCACATGCCATTTGATGTACTTAATGTACTCAATAGCAATAGCTGCAGAACGATGACCCAAGACGATGATGATGAGACGATGATTAGCATGTTAATGAATTAGAAAGATGACCCAAGACGATGATGATCGTTATGGTGACTCACCTCGATGCATTCACTTGTAGAACTTGTAGAAGTATAGAAGTAACTTATTTTTGATCAAAGATGTTTTTTAATCCTGTATTTTATATATATATATATATATATATATATATATATATATATATATATATATATATATATATATATTAATATTAATTAAAAAAATATATAAGGCAGCAGCAAACAGAAGGGTGTTTTAAAAAGCGATCTAAAAGATCTAAGAGGGGCAGCCGACCTGGCGTTTATGTAATATAAGTATAAATATAATAATTGCGTCGGTGTCGCGTTATCACCTTGATATATAACTGCGTTAGCCTATGTTCTCATAGCAAACACTGAGGACGGCCGTGGGGGGCGTGTAAAGGGTTCAAAGGGCGCGGCCTTACCCGTGAGAATGGCGTAATTTGGACACACGTGTGTGTGTGTGTGCGCAAGTACGTCTCCTCTTATCCATGTTCCATGTTCATTTTGACAAGGTATGTATTAACCTGTAATAAAATGTTTCGTTTTAATTTTTTTCCTCTGCACAGTCCTATAATGATTTTATAGAGAAGACCAAGGCAGAGCTGAATAAGGAGCCAGATGCAACACCTTTTGCCAAACCCCAGATCAAAGCACCCACCTCTACCTCTGAGAAACCCAGCATCAAACCACCTCCCCCACACAGGTACTGCACATTCACTACCAACATGTGGAGTGTTGAGCCTGAATTTATGCACAAAGTTGATATCTTTAGCTTACAAATTAGTTATTTCTGAGCGACACACGTTGTGCATTGAATCATAAATTAGTCTTCATTATGTAAACCAGAGGAGCCTTCAAAAGGTTTAAATTGAAACATCTTTGCCTGCTCCACAGCACTGAGGACAGCAGAAGGATTACCGTAGACGCTAAGAGGACCTACTCTGACTCTCCATTGGATCATGGTGGGTGTTGTATTTTTGTTTAATAATGTTTTGGTTTTTCATTTCATTTATTTCTTGTGATCTTCACAGCATTTGTTTTATCATTTGTATTCTGAAAACTGGATGTTCTCCCGTTTTGCTGTTTGCAGATGACCTTACCTCACCCGGTCGAAGTAGATCCACCTCGCTGGCTGAGGAGCAGTCTGACGAGGACCCGCCAACAGTCACCCCAACCCCAGTATACGGCAGCCCAGAGCATCCCGCCTCAGGCTCTGGACGCCTGCTCTCCTCAGAGAATCTTTCCATGCCTGCTTCCAGGGAGGCCAGGTCTCTGATTGGACAATCCCAGGCTTTGTCTAACCATAGGTCAGTCATTGAGGAGGAGCTTGAGGTAGAGGTGGGCTATAAATCTGAGGATCAGCATTCTGAATGTCTTCTCAAACTAGACCACGAGGAAAGACCCAGTGACCCACAGAAGCTCTCTGTATCTGCCCATATTCCTTCCTCCAAGAGTGAAGAGCACAGATATTCTCCCTCTATTGGCCTGGATAGAGACCTGCAAATGAAGACAAGGGAGATATCTGAGGAAAAAGAGGGTGCCAAATCTCTGGTTTCCCGCTCAAGCAAGTCGCATTTGACTGCTGTGGATACCTCGGCACTTCATGACAACAGTGTCTCTTCAAATGGCCGTTCCTACACCCCAGACTCCGTTGCTTTCTCCTCCAAGAAGGAGCCTCTGACTAAGGATGCGGAGGCCTCTCATCCCTCTGCAGACGGTTACCACGATGACTTTGAGTCGTCCGTAGAGTCATCGCCCAGGGAAAATCGCCATAGCTCCAAGCCTACCTCTCCGCCATCCCGTCCAGAGATCAGAGCTTCCAAGGAGGACGCCTATAGCAGGTCCCCAGCCTATGACAGCCAAGATGAGGAAGATGAGGTGGAGGAGGACATTGCTGAGGAGCTGAGTGACCGCTCTGCAGTCAATGGTGATAGCCACCACTCTGGAAGGCTACTAGAACTCCACAGCCAGACCAATGACTCCAGAATCGACACCAAGGAGAACAACATCAACGCCAACTACTCTCCAAGCATCTCCCCTTCGCAGTCGCCACTTTCCCCAGTTCCTGATCAGATGCCCAGCTTCAATATTGGAGACCGGGTTCTTGTCAGCAACGTTCAGCCTGGCACACTGAAGTTCAAAGGTCCAACCAAGTTTGCCAATGGGTTTTGGGCTGGTGTGGAGCTGGATAAGTCAGAAGGGAGCAACGATGGCACCTATGATGGGGTGGTATACTTTGAGTGTGAGGAGTGCCACGGCATCTTCGCTCCCCCAGACAAAATCACACGGTTGCCAGAGAAATATGAGACCTACACGGACACCACGGAAGATGACGACTCGTTCTTTGACGACCTGTCTGATAAAGACGGGAATAAACGGGAGACTGCTGAGAAGAAACCGCAGCAGCTAGGTTATCTGAAGACTAAAAGTGGAGGAACGATTCTTGAAGAGCACAGGTCCAGAGATAAAGAGCCTGCTGATGAGGTTGAATATCCAGCCAAACACCAGAATAACCTGACCCCTCTGACGGGGAAGGCCCACCTCGACTCACATAATCACATAGAATCTGGGCATCCAGTGCATAACGGAGGGAGTCGCGACATCATGTTGGAGTTTGATGATGTACCAACCACCCTCCTCATCTCTGACATGGACAAGCTAGGCCAGGGGAAGCAGAGCTCCAAGGCTCTTGCAGAAGACAAAGACTCCGACGATGACTCGAGAGACGTCATTCAGGATCTGAGGAGTGCAGAGGGAGAAGACGGAGACAGAAAAATGCTTGGCGCTTTTGCAGACAAGCTCCTCAATAACTTTATGAAAGATGCTGTAAAGCAGGTCACCGAAATTAAAAAAGCCAAAGAGCAGAAAATCGCAGCTGCCAACCAGATGAATGGAGACCTGTTCAGTGAAAATGAAGAGGAGGCACATAGACTCTCTTCAGTGGAACAGAAGGACGGTCTGCCCTTCTTCCTGGATGCTGACAAGGAGGAGTTGTCATCCCCAGAACTGGGCAACCGAACGGTGAGTTCATGTTTTAGTGAACTTAATCAACATGTAAAACAGATAATGTCTTCTTCACAAATTTGGAAATGATGAATAGCTGTGTAGACATGTGTTGCAAAATATCACAGCAGTTTTCTGTCAATAACTTTATTAGTGTGGTTGCCCTAACAGGGCAACCAGACTATAGTACTCTTCCCACTTTATTCTTCTTTCTAGATAAACTTTATTTTGCCGCGCTACTCCTCCCACAGTTTTTTTCCCCACAATTTCGTGCCATATGTCAAAATGACCGGCTTCACCGAGAATCGTGCGCTTGTATTTTGCTAAGAGATTGGTTAAATAGTTTAATTGATATTGATTTATTAGTGCATTAAATTTCCCCATCCACTTTAATGGGAAAATGAAAAAACTCTCATTCAACAAAATTTTTCTCAGAAACCATAAGGGCTAGAGTTACAAGACTTGGAGGGGAGGTTTATAATTTAGTGCGAAATTATTAATAAAATACTTACACCAGTCGGCCTCATGGTGGCGCTATAACAGGCCACTTTACGTTTTGGCCTATAACTCTTGAACCGTAGGTCGTAGAATACATTTTTTTCCCCTAGATTCCTTGGACGCAACTCCCCATATAGGCCACGCCCATTTGCGCCAGGATAGATTTTCAGCCATTTTGAATTTTCTTCAAAACACAAAACACACCAAAATCGATATACATGATCTCTGGACCCATGCGATAAACATCTCCAAGCGGAATTTTGATAGTCCATACCGTTCGTCCGTAAATGGCTTCCAAAGTTAGCGGGAGGGGCCTGTTTTACAAAAAAGGCCAAAAATCACGAACAAAACGTCCGGTCAATCCCAAATTTGAATCACATGTCAAGGGTGGTTTACTCAACGAATCCCCAAAAGCATTTCCACTTTGATCCATAGGGGGCACCACAAATGCACAAAATGTAACCGTTTGATGCAAAAACATGATTTTGGGGGGGATCAATCCTCTCAAAATGAAACGCAAGTGATCTCAGGAGTGACGTGACAATGCAATTGGCGCAGTCTCCGACGGTATTCCTCCCAGCGTATTCCTCGAGTCCCGGGGGCCGCGACCCGCGACAGGCGTCGGCGCAACCACACCTTGCAATTTCCCAGAATTGCGAATATTCTAGTTGACATTGTTAACCAGTAGGTAAACTAGTACCCACACTAGGTTTCTAAATGGAAAAGTAGAGAGACCATTCCAACCACTGCAGATGTACTAGTTATATTGTATTAAAATTCTTTACCATACAGATATTGCTCATAATAAAAATGTTGTTAATTAAAATGAGTCCTGGATTGTAGCCTTAAATAAATGAATGAAAAGTTTGTTTTTGTTTGTTCAGTCCCCACCCCCTCTCAGTCTGCAGGATATGTACATCCAAAGTCCATACGACCACTCTTTTCTATGTTGACAGACTTTATTGAATTGGACGATCTTTGTTTTTTAACTTTTTTTAAACTTAATCAGTAAGAGACTCTCTTCACAGTAGATCAAAAGCATAATATCCTTAATTAACAATATAATGGCACTATTGGACAATGATTTATTCTAGTCTAATGCCTCTTCAAATAAATTCTGAAACAAATTCATTGTATTCTTTCTGATTTTGTCCTGATAGGAAAGTCCAGTGTTGGGGCCCAGCGGTCAAGAGGAGCTCGCCAAGCGTCTAGCGGAGCTGGAACTGAGCCGCGAACTGCTGGACGATCTGGGCGACGAGCAAGACTGGTTCGACGAGGACTTTGGTCTCAGCTCCCGCCGGGAACAGCAGAGACGCGAACAGAAACGGAGGGAGGAGGAGGAGGAGGAGGAGGAAGAGAGGCTGGGAGGTGGAGGAGGAGGGATGTCGGGGTCATCTGTAGTAGCAGCCCTGGGTGGCTTGGCTACAGGTGGAGAGCATCAGGTCAAGACCCCGCCCAGGCCCGAGCTGCCTCTTCCTCTGCCCCCCAAGCTGCCCGAGCAGCCTGCCATGGTGGTCCCCCACTCTGCATCAGAGGTGGAGAAGCTGGTCCATGCCGCTACACAGGAGATCTGGGACAGCTGTCAGCTGGTGAAGCAGGGCACGCCGACCCTGGCGGGGCTGCCCGTCCCGAAGCCGTCACCGGAGTATCTGGGTAAAGAAGCCAATAGGCAGGACCAGGAGGCCCTCTGCATCCGTAGCTACAGACAGGTAAAGCTTGTTTCTCACTCTGCTATGCAGATTGGAGCTAGTCAAAGCCGACTATTGCTCTTTATTATGTTGTGAATTGGATCAATACCCCCCCATTTAGCTGAAATAAATGTTATCATTTAAATTCAAGCATCTTGAATAAGAATGAGGTTTCAAATAAATTAGTTGGTTTGAAGACCAATCACTGTTCTCGACATCTGTCTGTAGGCCGTGTATGACCTGACGTGGGAGATCCTCCAGGAGATCTATGCCGAAGACCCTAACGTCGATCAGCCACAGTGGGTGAAACCTCGGCGGGTCAGCTCCTCATACTTCCACAAGGTCAAGAGCGCCGGAGACATCACCAAAGTCCAGGCAAGTCGAATGTTCTCGGAAGCTTGGGGGTACGTGCAGTATAATTTACAGGTGTGTGTGTGTGAAGTATTCGGCTGAACTTTTGTGTGATTGTTTCTTGAACAGGAATTCGTAGCAACAGAAGTATTGAAGCATTACGGTCTGAAGAAAGACCACAACCAGAAGTCTGACTGGCAGAAGATGCTCAAATTTGGCAGGAAGAAACGAGACCGAGTAGATCACATACTGGTAAGAGTAGAACTCTATTGTCTTCTCCTTTTTGAGTCAAATATGATAACCATGGTGCCTTCGTCCAAAGCACTTTTACAATGTGCATTACATTCACCCATCCACACATATACATACGTACACACACACCGAAGGCAGAGGAAACCATGCAAGTCACCAACCTGCTCATCGGGGGCAGTCAGGGCTTAACCCATTCACTCCGGGAACGCATCTTAAAAAAATATCTGCTATTAGAAAATAGCAGATATACAAGCTCATAGAGCTCACAAGCTTGTAGATCTGCTATTTTTAAAATATATATATACATTTTTAACTCAAATCTTTGCTTCTGCATGGGGGTCCCTGGAACAAAATATTTTGAGATGGGGGTCTGCGGCCAAATACATATCATTTTGGGGGTCCTTGACATGAAAAAGTTTGACAACCACTGATGTTATAGCAACATAATTTCTTTTTCAAAAAACTGTTAGGATTTAGAAGACGTTACTGTAGAATCCTCTGGAAGCAAAGATTTTAGTAAAACATTTTTGCTTAAAAAAACATATATTTAAAGATTTGCACAAATTTTCACGATTTTTCCAAAATAAATTGCCCAAAGTATAAAATAATGGTTATAGCTAAAATAATTAAATGACACAGTGTGCGTTCCTCGATTGAATGGGTTAAGTGTCTTGACAAGGACATCTCAACACAAACCCACAGGGATTGAACTGGCAACCTAGTGATTCTACTGCCTCCAGTATACCAGTAGTTTATCTTGAAATGAATGCATGCAACTTTCCATTTATAGCTATTCTGTTTTCTTAGTATTTATACATTTGAATCTCACTTAGTGTTTTCATTTGCTTGCTAACCCCGGCGTGTCTCCTAGGTCCAGGAGCTCCACGAGGAGGAGGCTCAGTGGGTCAACTATGATGAAGATGAGCTGTTTGTCAAGATGCAGCTGGCAGACAGCATCTTTGACACATTGCTGAAGGACACCGCCGATGCTTTGACACAAATCTACGACAACAGAGCTAAAAGAGCTGCCCTCTCCTGAGAGCTTTTTTTTTTTTTGCTGTCCTCTTCCTGACAAACCCTTCCAGCTCAAGTACCACAGCTAGGGCTTCCAGTAGCTGATGTGCCAACAGCAACCTCCAGATGCCTTTCAGTCCCAACCGTTACCTCTTTAGCTGTACAGCTCCTAATGGAACCTTTCTACATGTGACATGGTCAGTGTTGAATCTGCTGAATCCACTCCAGCTGACAGCAGAATGTGTAGTGACCACGTCACTCTGTCTTACACACAAAACACCTCTTGATCAATCCAGCCTTCTAAAACCTTACAATATTCTCGTTCCCTGGTTCACCTCCTGAACTGTACCAGTTGCAAAATAAGTAGACTTGTTGATGAAGTGAACTGTGCTTCTTGTTAGTGTTTTGGGTCAATTATTGCTGCTAAAGTTGACTGCTCCATGGCAAACTGTATTGTAATGTCCACTGGAGAATAGAAGAGCCATCGTAGTTTGCTTTGCATATTTTGACAAATATGTTTTAAAAAAGCAATGGAAGATCAGATAAAAATATATGGGAGCGACGCACAGACCAGATTTTATTGTATCAAATATTTTGCCGTCTGAATATTTATTATTGGGAAAATATTTGATTAGAGCATAAAGAAAACATTTTAAGTTATCTTGCTGTCAACATGTAGAAAACAAAGATTATTTTAACACTTTGTAAAGCAAAATGAAATTAATAAAGCACAAAGAGAAATGTGAATGTGGACATGGCAATACATTGTATAAGAGGTTAAAAAGAATGTTATTGTAAACAGAGAGAAAAGGCTAAAGAAACTATTTTAATTTAATATTTAAGTACAAAAATATTAGCTTGTAAATTAAGCTCAACAATGTCTCTTGGTACCATCTACAAATGTCTAGTTGGTCTCCAACTTGTAGACGGTAGGCTTTATTATAGAATAATTTTAGAATGATATAGTACAACCTAATTTAAGCTTTGCTGTGTCGTACACACCTCCAACAAATGGAGAAACCAGTCAATATTGTAAACATCAGCAGACATTAACCACGGGCACCTCATTTACTTCTTTTGCTGTGGCTGAAATTTCATTGGACCTGGTTCATCAGCCAATCATGTAGTAGGTTGCTGTATGCCACATCTAAATACGGCTGCACAATTGGCTCTGCAGCTATTTTGAATTGACCGTAAAAAGACAACAATACAGTAATGTGTAATGGCTAGTGCTCTGAACATAGTTCAGTTGTGTCTTTCACCGATTCAGTTAAAGTGCCTATTTCAGTTTAGTAGTAGGATTTTGACATACTGTACTTTCATCCTAGAGTAGCATCACCACATTAATAACAGACCATAATTAATATCTCAAACTTTTAAACTTATTGTCTCAATGGATCTCTACTACCTTTGTGTCATTGATGCTTTAAGGACAACCTTTCCCTTTAACTGTGTTCCAGTTACATCACATTTCAGCCTTATGAGCCAGCCTCTACCTAAGTATAGTTCTGTTGAATGTCTCCTCATACGCTCCTCATTTGCCTTTTTTCCTCGACTCAGTCTGACAAACTTTGCATTGAAAATGCGATGTTGGGCCAGTGACTCCGAAATATTGACTTTCTATTTGCATTATCTTTGTCTCTGAGCGAAGCTGCCAGGTGATTCATGTTATTGATGTACCGTATCAGGAACTAGCCCGTACTGTTCATTCCACACGTACATTACACATTGGCTAAGGTCCACCAAATGGGCAGTGTTGGTCATAGATTTGATGTGGGTGTGTAAGCACCAAGTAGTCAACAGCTAATGTTCAAGGCCTTATTTTGGTCGTGCTCTTTTCACTACTTTGATCCAAGAAGAATACTGTGACTTGTACAAATTAATTTTAGCACGTGTGACAATGCTTGTTAATCCGTACTGTCTGTTTTTTAGAGAAAGTGACCTTAAGACAAAAGACTTATAAGTCTTTTTAAGTCCTCCTACTTGTGTTTGTTTTACTAGAGGCTAACGTGTCTGTATTTAAACTGTAAAATTAAAGCTTAATTTATACTCCCATCACATGTCTGTGTCACTTGCAGAAAAAAACAGATGTTCTACAAGTGTGACAGTCATACTGCAGAGTATGAATTGGGCTTAACTTGTAAAAACCTGTCTGTCTGTAAATGTACCTTTTGATACCAATCTCCTCATGCTGAATGACTTAGGTGTCTGCTCTGTAGGCGTTTGTAACTGTAACAGTGACATGACTAGTACACAAGATTTTTTTTCTCAAATGGCTTTACTGCAAACTCTCTAAGATTGTCTACTTGATTGATTGTAGATGGGGGAAAATTGTGTTCCCTTTTTTTCTAACTATGCAGTATTTGGTCATGTACTACTGTACTGTACATTGTTGCCTTTGTACAGACCAGACAACCTAGCCTTTTGCTGTAGTTTGTGAATAAGATTAGTGGGAAATTGCAATGAGGCTTGAAACTGAATGATGTAGAGCGAAGTTGCTCCTACAGTGTGACTTGATAGAAAAACAAAACAATGCTGATTCACCCCCATTTTATTAAAATATGGTTAACTTCAGGAAACAAGTCTATGCCATGGAGCAGCTTCTCCTTAAACTTTCAAAAGACTGTCAATTGATTCTAAAACAAAAACTGGCACAAATGATTTGATAATCAAATTAAGTACGTACAGAGAAAATGTCATCTTTTGCAATGTTTTTGAATATTTATAATGCTGAGAGTGTGCGGGTAGTGCACTTGAATACTTGTACAATTCTTTTATGGGTGTAAATATATTTCAGCGGTCTTCTGTCCAATCTGAATCACTGTTCACTGTAACCCGATTAATTGTTGTAAAATAATCACTGTTCACTTTGCAAATATGTACATAGTATATATTTGTTAACTAAAATTAACTTTGAGATTGTAAATAAAGCTTTCATTATTTCTGACTCTTAATTGTGTTTCATCTGAATTTATACTGTGGGACAAACTGAAATAGATATGTGACATGGCCTGGCCCTGAAGGTCTACCAGCCTTGTATAGTAGTGTATGACCTGTAACTCAATCATAATAACCTTTAGTAATGATGATCATTACGATATGTTATTGTCCAGGACATTGAAACACACATTTTGAGACTTTTCCACGCACCACTGAAACACTATCAGGTAGGATGACAAAGTCTGACAAACTTTGCATTGAAAAATGCGATGTTGGGCCAGTGACTCCGAAATATTGACATTCTATTTGCATCATCTTTGTCTCTGAGCGAAGCTGCCAGGTGATTCATGTTATTGATGTACCGTATCAGGAACTAGCCCGTACTGTTCATTCCACACGTATTTACACATTGGCTAAGGTCCACCAAATGGGCAGTGTTGGTCATAGATTTGATGTGGGTGTGTAGGCACCAAGTAGTCAACAGCTAATGTTCAAGATTCTACATTAGTCATTTCTAGTTCAACTGATGATACTTCCCGTTTAGCGGAAAATGCTTCTCAGGGAATAAATAGGAACATGATTACTGCGCCTTATTTTGGTCGTGCTCTTTTCACTACTTTGATCCAAGAAGAATACTGTGACTTGTACAAATTAATTTTAGCATGTGTGACAATGCTTGTTAATCCGTACTGTCTGTTTTTTAGAGAAAGTGACTTGGAGGTCTTGGAGGAAACACAATATCAGACAGGATCGTGAGAGTGTTTTATTTGGCCATGACACAATGTCAATATTTATTCAAGGTAGGCTAAATGGAAGGGGAAAGCTGCAGGCTGTTTACAGTTTTTCACCATTGTTAACACACGTTTCTCAAAACAATGTTCTGCTTTCTCAAAATTGCACACAAAACTGAAAACCTCACACAAAATGCTAAACCCTAGACTCCTTTCGCAAGATGACTCTTTGCGATCAAATCACTTAACTGTTCACAAAATGGAACTCGTGTTTTCATTTGGTACACACAGCCATTTTCAAATGACACACATACCATTCATTGACACACAACTAAGCACTTGCTGCACACTACCAAGCATTTAAAGTTTACACTGAAGTGCAAAATTGAAAACACAATCATATAGAAATGGAACACACCATATGAATGACAATGACTCTGGAGAATGAGCCATGCCTGCACAAATATGCAGCCAAAAAAGTTTTATTTCGGTACATGATTTAGGCTTAGGCATCACGCCTCCGGTTCCTGTCTGGCCAGAGGGTCTCATCTACATCACAGGCAATGTTCTCCCTGTCCAAGCAGCGTTGGAAGAAACGCCTCGAGTGGCGCATGAAGCCCTGACAGGCCTCAACACTGATGTCGCCACAAGCCTCCTCCATGGCCTGGAGCAGTGGGACCCTGCTCTGTGGGTTCCGTTCATATACCTTCCACCTCCAAGCTGAAAATAACTCCTCGATGGGATTCAGGAAAGGAGAATAAGGTGGAAGGTATAGAACGCGAAAAAATGTGGGTGGTCCTGGAACCACTCACGCACTTGAGCAGCCCGGTGGAAGCTCACATTGTCCCAGATGACAACGTAATCGATCCGCTGTGGGTCATCTATGTGGTCAGGTGGTACCAACAGGTCATGCAGGCCATCCAGGTGATGGGCAGTGTTTAGGCCCCTATAGGTGCTCACCAGACCTGAATGTTTAGAGATTTTAATATTTGTGTGTTGTAGGTTGATGCTTTGAGATTTTACGTGAGAAGTGTGTGCAACAACTGAACATTGTGTGTAGTGTTTGGACAACAAGGTGATGTGTAACTGACATCAGTGTGTAAAGAAGGAAAGTCAGAGTCTAATGCCGATAAGCGAGTGTGAAGTAGTGCCAAATTGGGTCGAGCGATTAGGTACATGAGGTGAAGGGTGCAAATTGTGCAGAATTTTAGCTTTTTGTGAGTTAACAATGGTGAAAACCTGTAATAAAAGATATATAAATCATGTCATCAAGTACCAACATTACATGCACAAGTTCATAAAATTAGATAAACAGAGCAGTTTAAGAGGTGTAATGGGCAATTATGTGGAAAATCCTCCAAGTGACTTTTTTCCCCCTTTCAATCGCACTTTATTGCCAGACCCTGTAGTAGCTGGGGCAGCCAGTAATGGCAGTGATGTAAAGTAGCTAGGTACATTTACTCAAGTACTGTACTTAAAATGTTGAGGTATTTTTTACTTCACTGGAGTATTTCCAATTTTCAGTACTTTTACTTCTACTCCACTACATCTCAAAGGCAAATATTTATATTGTACTTTTACTCCACTACAATTATTTGAAAACTGTAGTTACTAGTTACTTTGTAGATTTTGATTATTATTACAAAACATACATTAACCACACTTCAAGCTTTGTTTCATAACAGAAAAAACAGGAATATGCCATTTGGTCAATCAAATAAATGAATAAATATGAATAAACCTCCATAAATGTAGTATTTAAACGTATTAGGATACATTAGGCATAGACTCTCCCACTCCCATTAGTTTGAAAGCTCATATCATGACAGTCATGGATGAACTTCAACCTGGTGTTTGCACTTTTTCTATTTATGACCCGTACATCTACATAAACGTTCAAATTTCAAATATAAAGTGCTTACCCTATGCCACGGATGTTACAATTATTTACGGGCTCACAGAAGTACCCGTATCTTCTGTATTGTTGAATAAAAAGCATTTTAATCTGATCGGTGGTCATTTTCTCAGTTTTTTTGACAAATGCTTTCAACCACGTGACCCTATCGGTTGGGAGGTGTATTGCACTCTTTGATATATTACACCTCTACGAAAAAATGGCCATCAATCGGATTAAAATGTTTTTTTATTGAACAATACGGAACATACGGGTACTTCTGAGGGCCCGTACATAATTCTAACATTTGTGGTCATGGCTTAAGCACTTTAAATTTGAAATCTGATTGTTTATGTAGATGTACGGGCCAAAAATTGAGAAATGCAAACACCAGGTTGAAGTTGATCCATGACGGTCGTGACAGACGACCGTCGTGTGATCCATGGCTAGTTTGAAAGCGTAAAGTAGGCGGGCCAATGCCTACGGTCGGACACTACACTGGCTCTAATGCAAAGTTTATTTGCCCATGATGATGACTGTGTCTGTTACAGTATCAACTAGGCTGACTACTAGTTGATGAAGCCCGCCAGGGGGAGGGCGCTGGAAGGCTGGCCGGAGAGACATAGAGAGACAGAGAGAAAAGTTTCTATCACTTTTCTGACACACAGTGGCTGAGCCTGAAACTTGGTGCGTGGACACAAGTCTGTCAGCGAGTCGAAGATGGCGCGGCGCCGCGGCCGACGTGCCACGTCCGATCGGCTTATTAATACGGGGAGCGTTCATATAATTCCAAGAGAGTTATTGATATCCACGGGTTTGCTGTGTCTTTGTTTCATTCTTCCGTACAACACCGCCGCAGCCGGACTGTACTCCGCCTCGGATCAGATCGTGGTGTTAGCCCCGGACAACGTTGAGCTGTTGATCAATAACACAGCTGCTATAGTGGTGGAGTTCTACGCCTCCTGGTGCGGCCACTGTGTTGCGTTCTCTCCCGTTTATAAGAGTCTGGCAAGAGACATCAAAGGTTGGTATGATGAATCCTTCCATGAGGTGTATCCATCCTGGCATGCAAGCTTAAGAGTTACATTCATTTCACTGGGCATGTGCATTTATGTCTATAAAGAAGCCTAGTAATACCTGTATTACTATCATAAACCTATATGATTATTATGTTGCCTATCTCATGTTCAATTTATGTATAGCTTATATAGTAGGCATATGCAGTGGTGAGTGGTGTAAAGTAACTAAGTACATTTACTCAGGTACACAGTAGGCTACTTAAGTAGAGTTTTGAGGTATTTTTTACTTTACTGGAGTATTTCCAATTTTCAGTACTTTTACTTCTACTCTACTTCTACTCTACATCTCACATGCAAATATAGTACTTTTACTCCACTACAATTATTTGAAAACTTGAGTTACTAGTTACTTTGTAGATTTTGATTATTATTACAAAACATGCACTAACCACTTCAAGCCATATGCATTTTGGCCATTTGAAAATAGCAGATCTACAAGCTCACAATGTGTCCTGATGCGATGCATAGTTACTTGTATATTATTATTATTATGTTGCCTATCTCATGTTCAACTTATGTATAGCTTATTATTGGCATATGTGGCATTGGTATGTGCATGAGTATTGTTATGCATAAACGATAGAGCATCCTACAAGGTGACAAGTCATCAATATTCCTGCCACTTTAAAAGTGAACTTGCAATATTACTGTTGTGGCTGCATGTCTGTTTCCTGCATCTGCTGCATGCATGTCAACAATAAGAGCAGCTCCACTCAGACTCCCATGCTAGACTCTTCCATTCTACAGGGCTGTAGTCTCTGTCTGTTTATTGGGGCATATGATCTGATTTAGTAGTTCACATTCTGTTCTGTCCCATATACCCTACTATGTATCATCATGCCATCTTATCATGGGATCTCATGAGAGTACTTTTTGAAAATTGCTTCCGCTGCTGCCGAGCCAAGAGAAATATCACAGAGCTATGGGATTTCTCATAATTAGGGTGATAGAACTGGCCACAGTTTTATATTTTTGGCAGAAGGCCTGACATGGTCATGGGGCATTTCGGCCCTAAGAGAGAGAGAGAGAGAGAGAGAGAGAGAGAGAGAGAGAGAGAGAGAGAACAACAAAATGAGAGTGAGGAAAGAGCTGTCTCTTGGCTTGCTGTCAAATTTCTCTATGCACCCTGAATCAGTCCATGCCTTGGAACTACTGTAGCACAGATACCGAAATATGGAGATAAATGCAACTTGCTGCATACCTGTTGGATTAATATGAACAAATCATGATGATGTCTTGAGGAAGTTTGATAAAAATGTAGTCTCAGTAAGGCCAGGACTTTGTGTTATCTCCACAAGTGACACCAATTATAGACAACTTTCATGACTCTTTTATCTAACAAGAGTCTAAAAGCCACAGTCCACTCGTACATTCACACAGTTAATTCCATGGCAATCCAGCCAGTAGTTTTAAAAAAAAAACAGGTTTCATGGCAATCTGCTCATTAGATTTTCGAGACATCTTGTTGCAAGTAGAAATTGTGGCCTAAGTGTGATGCCAGACTACATAGGAATGGCACAGGATCACCAAAATGAGTAGGGTTCATCGTCTGGGGAACATGGATGTGCTCAGCAAGTTTTATGACAATCCCCCCATTAGATTTTGCGATTTTCATGTGCAACAGTGGGAAGTTTGGCCTAAGGGTGGCCCTGGCCAAGATATCCTGTTTGGGACCAAAATGTTGGATGGACTGACATTGCTATACTTAGGGCCAGACTGCACCAATGACAACTAGTCACAACTCCTTGCAACAAAACACTTTTAACCCATTAAGACCTGGAACGCTTGGAACGCACAATTTGAGCTAAAAAGCATTCTTTTACACTTTGGCTATTCAAAAATAGCAGACATACCAGCTCATAGTGCAGCACCGAATGCTGCGCTACGAGCTTGTAGATCAACTTTTTTTGAAAAATCTTGAAAATGTGTGCACATTGTTGAATATATATATTCCTTTAAAGCGAATAATTTTTAACTCAAATCTTTGCTTCTGGGGGGTCCCTGGAACAACATATTTTGAGATGGGGGTCCGCGGCCAAATACATATAATGTTGGGGGTCCTTGACATGAAAAAGATTGAGAACCACTGATATAGAAACATAGGTTTTTCATAAAACATTTTTAGAATCGGCTTCAGGTCTTGATGGGGTTAGAGTCCTGCGGTTAACGGTGCAAAAGATGATAAACAATTTCCATTGTTAAAGTTATGAATACAGATCTTAATGGTGCACCGTCCCTGACAGAGAAACAAGATAATAATAATCTCTTTATTCACCAAGGCAAGAAAGTACAATAAAAGTACATGCATTAAAAAAAAAGATATGTTTTGGGCTTTTCTGCCTTTATTGGATAGTACAGTTTAAAGTGACAAGAAACAGGGAGAGAGAGACAGGCAGTGACACGCAGCAGAGGTCGTCGGGCTCGGAAATTGAACCTGTGACTCGCTGTCAGGTTGCATTAGAGCCTATATGTGGTATGCGCCTTAACCACTAGGCCATCAGCGCCCCCAAATTACATGCATTTGTCTGATATATTGACATGGTGCTATATTGACAGTTCACTTAGTCATACTCATAACACATGGTACTGGAGCATGTTGTGCAAGGAAGGAACCATGTAGTGCTGTCAGTGGTGGAAAGTAACTAAGTAGTACTGTACTAATTTTGAGGTATTTGTACTTTACTTGAGTATTTCCAATTTCTAATACTTTTACTTCTACTCAACTACATCTCGGATCCAAATACTACATTTGTTTGAAAACTTTAGTTACTAGTTACTTTGTAGATTTTGATTATTATTACAAAACATACATTAACAACCACTTCAGCCCTATATACAGTTCGGCCATTTGAAAATAGCCGATCTACAAGCTCACAATGCGTCGCGATGCGACGCATTGTGAGCTTGTAGATCTGCTATTTTCAAAGGAGTTTTATACATTTGAAAACTTGACATGGGACATTCTGCATAATGAGTACTTTTACTTTTGGTACTTTAAGTACATTTTGATGCCAATACTTTTGTACTTTCACTCAAGTACATTTTTAATTCCTGACTTTTACTTGTAACGGAGTATTTCTACATTGCAGTATTGATACTTTTACTTAAGTAAAGCAATTGAGTACTTTTTCCACCACTGAGTGCTGTACAGTAGAAGTTAAAGTATACTGATCTTTTCCCTCTCTTGTCCTTAGAGTGGAAGCCTGCGGTGGACCTGGCAGCCATAGACTGTGCTATAGATGAAAACAGAAGAATCTGCTCCAGCTTTGGCGTCAGAGGGTACCCTACTATAAAGGTCAGCATTAAACAGTCACATTGTTGAATGATGGTGATTGGTGGCTAAACATGTTGCATCTGTGTACTTGTTTTTAGTTCTTATGAGACTTTAACTTATGTTAACGGTAATGTGACAATATTTATTTTATGTTATATATGGTATATTACACAAGAACATGTTCTGAAATTATGACAAAACAGTCTGTGTTCATTATCACATCACTGTAATGCAGCATTTAAGTCCAGGAACAGACCATATTTAAACTGTATCACGGTATGATAACCCAAATCCCAGTGGATATCTGGTCTCACGTCACGTTTGTGAGACCAGGTATATGGTCCAGGGCTAATTTTAACATGTCTAAAACCTTTCAGTTTGTGGTCAAAATAATCTGACAACAATACTGTCGCCTGTAAACAGCTTACCAATCAGTCCAAGCTGTGTGCCTCATTGTGTAACAGGGCATTGGGAAACATTCTGTTGGCATGAGATCTGCATACTTTTCATTGGCTAGGGTGGAAAGTGTCACTTGTGTCACCACCAGAATTACACAAGCATGGAATTTCGTAGTAAACAAAAGTTCTTCCAATTTAGTGAGACTGTAGTTTTTTTTTTACTATGCCTGATATGGAGTACGATTCTGTATTTTCTTCCCTATAGGCTAAGTTTAATAAAACACTGAACACTCCTTGATCAATCCTTCCTAGGAATGGAAAGTGATGGCGGATGACAGTGGAATGCAGATTGGATAAGGGTAGATAGATGCAGTAACCATATTCTCAGCGGAGAACCACCTTTTGCTGGATCAGCAGCAAACATGGCAGAAAAGCTTCGTCTTTAAACTTTCGGCGCATAGTGATTAGTCAGCAATAGTCTGTGTGTAAAGACTCGGCTCACTCTCTCCGCTCCCAGGCTGCTCTCCCTCTCTGTCGGATGAAAGAGCTCCTTCAGTTTGAATTCACCAGGGAGCTGCTACAGCTGCAGTCGATTTGGACTAAAAGAAGGACTTAAGGGGGTCAGGGTGGGAAGAGAGGAGGCCTGTCCCTCCTACCTACCAATACACACAATAAGACTTTTTTCTGGGTTATGTGAGAAGGTAGCCAACCTTCTGATCTAATCTGTCTCAAACTTCCTTCCTTTCTCCCCCACCCATCCCCCTCTCTCCCACTCTCTCTTCCTCTTTTACTCTATCACTCTCTCTCTCTCTCTCTCTTTAATTCTAACTTTTCTAACTTGATAGTTCTTCAATGCATACTCCAAGAGCGATTCTACTGGACTGGCTTTTAAAGGTAATACTTCACACAAGGAAGCAATTAAACAAATTAATATTTTTTATTGACTCTAACTAATTTCTCAATAAAGAGCGTGTCCCCCCCCTTTTTGTCCTTTTCTTTTTTGATTAGGTTTTCTTTTTTACTGTTGGTTGTGCTTTATTTGTTATTGGGTTTATTGCCTATAAATCCCTTTTATAATTCTGTTTTGAACACCTACTTTGCAACCTGAGCTGGGCGTATTGTATATGCAGCCGGCTGAGTCATGGCCATTCATACTATTTGTCCTCTACAACCTCCTACACATGGAAACTAAGTAACTAAATGCATATAAAATACACAACAATTCAGCACATTTCTGTACAAATGAAAGTCACTTCACCAAGAGAGCGATGTGTATTATGCACAGGTGAGAGGCTCAGCAAGAGATGTACGTGTGCAGCTCCTTTAGAATCTTGTTGAAATATATCCACAAGCATTTATCCCTCTATCCAATGTTTCATCCAGTCCAACAACTGTGTTGCTCCAGTTCTTTTCAGACTGCCTGCAGTCAGTAACAGCTGTAGAGAGTTAGAGATGCTTAACAGACAGAAGGACGAGTGTGAATCTCTGCCCTCACTACAACTCCATTTGATTATGATTCCTTAGGAAACAATTCAATGCATCACAAAATCTCGTAATTTCGCCACAATCTGACCATTTATCTGTCTGTCTGTCTATCTATGTATCTGTCTGTCTGTCTGGATAGATAGATAGATAGATAGATAGATAGATAGATAGATAGATAGATACTGTAGATAGATAGATAGATAGATAGATAGATAGATAGATAGATAGATAGATAGATAGATAGATAGATAGATAGATAGATAGATAGATACTGTAGATAGATACTGTAGATAGATAGATAGATAGATAGATAGATAGATAGATAGATAGATAGATAGATAGATAGATAGATAGATAGATATTATTTGTTTTCACAAATGTGACTGGAGGAACTGATCGACAAAATAATTATACACCATTCCTCTCACTACTCCATTTATTTATTTCATTCAATTTACTTTTGGCAAAAAAAGAAAGAAAAAAAACTGTACACATTATTGATTCCAACACTCCATTCACAACCTTAAGAACGATGCTTCACTGTGCATTTTTACATCCCTATTCAGTAATTGTGGGACTTGCCCGCATATACACACAGTAAAATCCATTGTTAATTTATCCATTTGTATAAATTAAGGATTTTATATAGTCAATTGCAGTGGTCTGTCTGTCTGTCTGTCTGTCTGTCTGTCTGTCTGTCTGTCTGTCTGTCTGTCTGTAAATTTCCAGCTTGTACTATGACTGCATAGAAGCAGGCCTCAGACCATTATACGTCTGTATTGTTCTTACGGTCCCCTCTGACCCCCCCCCCAGGCTTTTCTCGTGAGGTGAGAGGCCTCCGTCAGAGCATCATAGACAAGATGGAGACTCATGAGGAGCCCTGGCCCCCGGCCTGCCCTCCACTGGAGCCAACTAGGTAACACAGTCACATCCTCACTGTTGGTTCACTCTGAGAGAGTGTACAGTACAAATGGACCCGCACACATAAACATAATATACACTCATACACACACTCACAAAGAATGCTTACATGAACGGAGTATGTATTGTAATCATATACTATGGAAGAAACACTAGTTTATATGGTGATGGCTGAACAGAAGAAAATGAAGCAGGAAGTAGATTGTAACTAACAAAAAAAAATGCTTCTTTTAAGTTAGAATGCATGTTTCTCTTCCTCTTTTAAATATGGAAACATCACATCACGTCAACGGGGGTTAATATGCACTCTTGAGACTGTTCTAAATGATTCATTTCAGAATATCAAGTATCAAGATACACTATATTGAATTGTGAGACACAAGAAATTGCTGTAGCAGAAACAGGATGTTTCTGTAGTACAGTTGCAATGTATTTCCTCACTTGCATTTCTGCTAGCAGCCACCTCGCTCTGGTGTGATAGAATAGTCCAAGACTTGTTGTATTACTTGAGATAGTTTCTTCAATCATTACAGAATTGGCTGGAGAACTGATCAATGGTATACATTAGGCTGAAAAACAGAGGCTGGTTGGGTCCTTCATTCTTTTTAAACTTGGCATTCGTATTTTTCTGGATGTCATTATAAGCCAAATTCTTCAAAAGTAAAAAAAACTAAATAGCGGATCTATGAGCTTGTAGATCTAGACTTTAACATTTTCTACTGAAAAGCTTTAATCAAATCCAAGTTTTTAAAATGGATTAGAATAGATTTTGTGAATTTTCTTTCCTTTAGTCAAATGTCAGATGCCTATAATCTTAGGAAAAATTACTTTTTCAGATATCTCCAGGTCAGGGAGTATTTCAATAAGGAAATTAAACAGATAGAGGGTACAGAACCCAATCTGATCAATTCATTTATGAATGCGTACAAAAATAAGGATAGTAAACACCTCATATCACAAACATATAACAGATTACAATTGGACTATAAAAGTCAAACAGAAGTGGGAGAAGGAATCGGGTCTGGAGATATCTGAGGAGGATTGGAATGGTATTTGGGAAGGTCAAACAAGAACTACTAACTCAAGGGCTTGGCGGGAATTCGCCTGGAAGAATACGTTACTTTATTACCCAAAACCGAAAAGTTTACAACAGGGCAGTTAAAGACATGGTCAATGTTGGAGGCAATGTGGTAAAATTATGGCAAATCATTAAAAAAAAAATTGGGACTGTCCTTTAATTCAGCTATTGGCAAGAGGTTATCAAAGAAATCAGAGCTATTTTTTTAATAGAAATGGAATGTTCTTTTGTTACAGTTTATCTGGGAAAACTACCTGTTGAACTCATGAGCCAGGACTTATCTGTATAAAATCATTTTGGTTGCTTGTAAGAAAGCCATCACTCGGAAATGGCTACAGCCACACCACCTACCAAGGAAGATTGGACTACAGTAGTCAACTAGATAGACTCTATGGAGAATCTGACCTTCTCTCTTAGGCTGTGAGCAGAATATGCAAAGAACTGGAAGAAATGGACTTCTTATTGTTTGATGGGAAATGTAACTCATTGATTGATTGATAAAAAAAAAGAAATCTAATTCATTAATATGTTAGCCCACCTCAACACAATTTTTATGTTCTTTTGTTTGTCTTTACTTTATTTATTTTTATTTAACTTTTAACTTTTCTGTGTATATGTCTTTCTTGTATTTGTAATTACAAATAAGTTACAAAAAAAAAAGAAGAATAGATTTAGTACTTTTTGACAAATCGACAACATCAGTAATTGCGGGATCGGCAACGGATCCAAACATCTAGCAATGGCGTAGCGTTCTTCCTCCTGAACCTCAGTTCATTTCATTTTCAAGGCCATTCCATCCCAGTGTGATGCGTTTCTTTTCTCTTCACTCCACAGCCAAGCAGAGATCGACAGCTTCTTTGAGACAAACACTGTGGAACGCCTGGCTCTGATCTTTGAAGAGTCTAGTTCCTATGTGGGCAGAGAGGTACGAATTACTTTACAACCTTCCAGCCTCTGCATTCCAGCCTTGGCTACAATGTGAATTCTTTCTGGTTAGCTGAAGGACTAGACACTTACAAAAATGTTGAAAGACATGATTATCTCGCATTGCATAGCGCCCACATGATAAGCCGGTCAGTAGTGAAAAACCAGTGGTAGGAAAATTACTCATTTTTTTTTACTTAAAGGGATATTTCACTTTCAAAAAAACGTTGGGTCATTTTATCATCTACTCAGGCTTTTGTTAGCCCCCCAGACCGTTTTTAAGTTGCTTGATTCAGTATTTATATATTTGATATTAATTTTATCAGACACGCCCCCTTCCTATACAAACCCATTATAACTTCAAACTCCATTTTTAACATGTTAGATTCATCTAAAACACCCGTCCTTGGTTCTGGTGACTCACCCCGCCCTCCTAATACTCGAGGGGGCCGTGTTTTTTCGCTAACGTTTTTCATTTATTTTTAATATTATTTTTGGAAAATGAAAAAAAATTAAATACAATAAAAAAATAAAATAAAATAAGTGAAAAAAGTTATCGAAAAAACACGGCCCCCTCGCGTATTAGGAGGGCGGGGTGAGTCACCAGAACCAAGGACGGGTGTTTTTGATAAATCTAACATGGTTAAAATGGAGTTTGAAGTTATAATGGGTTTATATAGGAAGGGGGCGTGTCTGATAAAATGAATATCATATATCTAAATACTGAATCAAGCAACTTAAAAACGGTCTGGGGGGCTGACAAAAGCCTGAGTAGAAGATAAAATGACCCAAAGTTTTTTTGAAAGTGAAATATCCCTTTAAGTAAAAGTATCAATACTGCAATGTAGAAACACTCTGTTACAAGTAAAAATCTGGTAAGTAAAGGGTTAAGTTATGCAGAATGGCTTGTTTCACGGGTTATCATATGCATGAAATTGATAAAAAGCGTCGCGTCGCGATAGAGATATTTTCAAGTTTAAATAGGTTGAAATGGTTAATGTATTTTTGTTTTGTTTTGTAATAATAATCAAAATCTACAAATTAACTAGAAACTAAAGTAATTGTAGTGCAGTAAAAGTACAATATTTGACTCTGAGATGTAGTGGAGTAAAAGTATAAAAAAATAGGAAATACTCCAGTAAAGTAAAAGTACCTAAAAATTGTACTTAAGTACAGTATTGAGTAAATGTACTTAGTTACTAATTGTACTTGAGTCCGGTACTTGAGTAAATGCTTAGTTACTTTACACCACTGTGGAAAGAAATTTATTTTTGGTCACTGCGTGTGTGTGTGCGTGTGTGTGCGTGTGTGTGTGTGTGTGTGTGTGTGTGTGTGTGTGTGCCCTTGTACGATACCTTTACCAGGTAACACTGGACCTCTTACAGTATGAGAACATTGCAGTGCGAAGGGTTCTGAGCACTGAGGAGGGTCTGGTGACCAAACTTGGAGTGACCGAGTTCCCGTCGTGTTATCTCTACTATCCTGGAGGGAACTTCACCAGGCTGAAAGTGTGAGTAGCAATGGGATCTAACATGGTGTGTGACTATGATGGTTAAACGTCTGACTTCATCGCGTCAGTGGTGCACCAATAAGCCCAATTTTATACTTAGTTGCGTGCCAGTGTCGCCTGCTGAAACTAGCCGATCTGCAAGCTCACAACGCGTCGCAGTGTGGCCCGTTGTGAGCTTGTGGATCAGCTATGTTCGGTGCACAACGTGACGCGTACCCAAGATTAACCCATTAAGACCTGAGATACGATTCTACAAATGTCTTCTAAATCCTAACAGTTTTCTGAAACACTTATGTTGCTATAATATCAGTGGTTCTCAAACTTTTTCATGTCAAGGACCCCCAAAATTACATGTATTTGGCCGCGGACCCCCATCTGAACATATTTTGTTCCAGGGACCCCCAGAAGCAAAGATTTGAGTAAAAGAATGTTGCTTTAAAAATATATATATATTCAAAGATTTGCACAAATTTTCAAAAATAGCAGATCTACAAGCTCATAGCGCGGCACTCGGTGCCGCGCTATGAGCTTGTATATCTCCTATTTTTGAATAGCCAAAGTAAAAAATAGTTTAAGTATAACCAGCCAAAGTATAACCAGCCAAAGTATAAAATAATGGTTTAAGTGGTTACACAGATAAGTTCCGGGTCTTAATGGGTTAAATCAGGCATGGAATGACCGTGATAGTACGTCAGCCACATAATGGCAGATAGATGATTCAACAGCATACCAACATGTCAGTGTTGTTGCATTGTGATTGAGTTTGTATCCTTCTTCAGTTCACATTGTTTAACTGTGCCACAGCTCTGCTTGAAAAGCTTCGTCTTAGGTTGATTATCTAAACCCCATTCATGAGGATATCTTTAAACATCTGGCCTCTTAATGGGATCAGAGATTCTAGATCACTCCCATTATTTATGATGATAAAGCCTCGCTGATCAGCCCTCACCCCCGCAAATTCATCTGCCGTTTATGCCGCTTTGTTTGCCGCGTTTCAATAACTTGGCATGCAAAGAGGGCTCTTTTTAGTTGACAAATGCAAAAAAGGAAATGATTTATTGCTGATTTATTTATTTATACCCCCCTCAGCTCACCCCTTCCAACCCCCATCATCTCCATCAGTGTACAGAGCGGAGGTTTTTTAATTTCTTGCATGAAAACAATGGCATTACTTTTCTGGTTTCACCTGCCAAACAATCCCCAGCCGCACACGGCGACAGATGGCCTGTGATCATCGCTGAATGTCTGATTGATCCTGGGAGAGAGAGAGAGAGAGAGAGAGAGAGAGAGAGAGAGAGAGAGGAGTGTGTGTGTGTGTGTGTGCGTGCGTGTGTGTGTGTGTGTGTGTGTATGTGTGTGTGTGTGTGTGTGTGTGTGCGCGCGCGCGTGCGTGCACGCTCACGTGCGTGCATGTGTGTACGCGTGTGTATGTGCCTGTATGTAGGCGTCTCACATCCGTCATGCATGTAATGTGTGCATGTCCCAGGTGAACATTTTCAGTCCAACCCTGCCCACCCTGACGCGTGCCTTCGGGCCCCTGGGGGCCTCCCAGGATGAATGGCTCTCCCCCACACATCTGTACACTCCCACCAGGCATTCAGGTGTAATTGAGTGCCTGGCTTTTGCACACGAACTTGGGCCTGCGATATCAATCGTCCTTATTACCATCTTTTTGAGTTTAATGACTCTTTCTCTCTCTGTCTCTCTCTCTGTCTCTCTCTTTGTCTCTCTCTCTCTCTCTCTCTCTCTCTCTCTCTCTCGCTCTCTCTCTCTTGCTCTGTCTCTCTCGCTCTGTCTCTCTCTCTTTCATAGCAAAGGGTATAGTCAGAGGGGCTGAGAGAGGACGTGAGAGGGGTATGACAAAAAGAGAGCGAGAGAGAGAGAGAGAGAGAGAGAGAGAGAGAGAGAGAGAGAGAGAGAGAGAGAGAGAGAGAGAGAGAGAGAGAGAGAGAGAGAGAGAGAGAGAGAGAGAGAGAGAGAGAGAGAGAGAGTGTGTGTGTGTGTGTGTGTGTGTGTGTGTGTGTGTGTGTGTGCGTGTGTGGGGGGGGGGGAGTTGAAAGAGGAAGAGGGGACAGTGATGTCTATTGTTCCATTGCCAGGGTTTTCGCAGGGCTAAATGGCCAGAGATCACAATCTCTTTCTTCCACCTAGGCCTGGCACCATCTGCTCACCACTGAACACAAAATACACGAATGTGCATGTGCTTGGGTGTGTGTGTGTGTGTGTGTGTGTGTGCGCGCGAGTGTGCGTGTGCGTGTCTGTGCGTGTGCGCGTGCGTGCGTGCATGCATGGGTTTGTACTGTATATTCATGTCTGCACATTATACTGTATGTGCACACAGAACACATGTTCACTGGATACACACTGTTTCTATGGTTTCCATATTGTTTGCAGTGCACACACTCTGTGCCAGTTGGATGAAGCTTCTTATCCAAAGCACTAACCTAACCTTTGTCCTGTACCTTCAGTGCTTTTAGCCTCTGGTGCCCCAGTTGGAATACGACTGCTAACAGAGCTCCATGCCAGTTTATGTTTTAACACATGACGAGTGACGACTGATTTACCGTTAATCTGTCATATCTGTTTGCTCTTCTTTCTGTCCCCCAGTCAGATTGAGGCTCGTACCTTCTACTCCTACGCCCTCCAGAGGCTCCCAGGGGTAGTGCGGTCGGGGAAGCCCAAGCCAGTAGCCATAGACTCGCTCACTAACAACACTGAAGAACCGTGGAGGCCTTTTAACAGGTGAAGTGCAATAGGTGTCTGAAATTCCATGTTTAAAGTCTCACTATCTGCCATCTTCTCACATGGTACTCATTACTGCTTATGAATTCCTTCATTCATTCAGTATTATTTCTATTTGCTTATCACTGCATAGCTCTTTGAAATAAGTTTGCTTATTTGTATGTGCGTGTTTGCATGTGCATTCATGCATGTGTCCCCAGGTCTAGAGTATATATGGCTGATCTGGAGTCAACCCTACATTACTCCCTGCGTGTGGAGTTGGCTGCCCAACCCACCATCAAAGCAGAGACACTGAAGGCCCTCAAACAATACATATCTGTGCTGGCCAAGGTAAGAGGACATGCCTACAATAGAACGATCCTTACAAATGAAGGCACAGACAGTATTGCCACACAAAAAAGTATTATATCATATACTGTATATAAAGGAACACAAATATGAGGAGCTTAGCTGATGCTCTTATCCAGCTTGACTTACAATGTCTTTAGTAGTAATTCAATGTGCCCAGCGTGAAACTGTGACCACTGTTTCTACACAGACGGTAGAGTAGACGGTACACAGTCAAATCCTTATTGTTAATTTATCCATTTGTAATTCAGAGGGTGTTGAAATGGATCCATATATTTGTATACTCTCAGAGTTAAAAAACTGTATTTTTCTGTGTATGGGGAATGACATGACAAGAGTCTCACATGTAGTCATTGTAGTCATTCAACAGTATTATATATGTATAGGCACACAGGTATTGTGTCTTCTCCCAGGGTTCATTACAGAGGGCTAAGAATACTGGGCGATTCATCACTTACCTGTAACCCAGTGATGTTGCTTGGTACTGTACGCCTCCTACATTTCCTGTATGATACCTTCAAATCCGAAATTGCACAGTGAACTCACTATCGATGCGTTCAGGTGATGCACCCTATTTCCCACCGATAATGCTACATTTAGAACAACAATTCCGCTTTGAAATCATAGAAATAAACAAAAGAATCATCACTAAAAAAACATCCAGGGCATTGCCATTTTATTACTGTATGCGTCAGTTAAGGCGTACTCCCATTTGTTAAGGCGGTCATAAAACTCAGTCCAAGCTGTCTTAAGTGAGTCTTTTTCTCATCTTGACATTCCAATAAAATCGAACATGTTTAATATTATCAGAAGTCTTTAGCCTTGGCACATGCTCTTGTGAAGTTCATCCACAGAGTGTTATAGTGTATAAAACAGGGAGCAGACACATGCATTACATGGAGGCAAAGTTCAGCAGACTGTCTGCAGACTTTTGCCTGTCATAGTCCAATTGTATAGACAATTCTTATGGACAGGTACGCACAGAGACACAAAAATGGACTGCGGTGTGAAACTCCGAGGGGGACGTCTGCTCTGGATCCACTATGTCCGTTCAGACCTAAAGCGAACCACGTCCATCTCTGGCAGCTCCATGCAGTAATCTTTTTGTGTCCGCAAGCGTTGTTTATTTGGAAAATATTAATTTAGCTTATGAGCTACTGTGAGAAATGCTTTTCATAGGACCAGTGCCAGACGTAACTGCAAGTTATAGACACTATGCAAGCATTTAAAATCAAGGAATTAAAAACAATATATCATATTAGGTTAGATGCTTAACCCATTAAGACCTGGGACCTAACTTGTGCAAACCTTTGAATATATATATTTTTAAACCGAACATTTGTAACTCAAATCTTTGCTTCTGGGGGTCCTTGGAACAACATATTTTCAGATGGGGGTCCGCTGCCAAATACATATCATTTTGGGGGTCCTTGACATGAAAAAGTTTGAAAACCACTGACATAGCAACATACGTTTTTTCTAAAAACTGTTTAGAAGACATTTTGTAGAATCGGAACCTCAGGCCTTAATGGGTTAATCAGTAAAACAAGAACTTTAACAGTCATTCAGATCTGAGGGAGGAGCGCGAGGGAGGAATTTCATTTTACAAAACAGCAGCAAATTTCCAATCATGACAAGCATTTTGGTGTGATTCATGTTCTAGTTGACAAAGATTATTTCCTCATGGAATACCTGATAATCCCACTGGTGAACAGTAGCCTACAAAAAGACAGGAGGTCAGGTCCACAGTGTGCCCAGATTACAGTGTGCCAAAATATGAACAGCCAGGCCACGGTTGAATGCGGCTTCACTGCTTGGATCAGCGGGAGGGAGGGACTCATGCCAGACATTATTCTGGCCTGTGGGGTTGTGCACAATATTGCGATAATATTATTGCGACGCAGCCTGTGAGCCGTGGACCCAACTGGGGACTGTGCAAGGGAGACCTCATTCATCGCTATAACGTTATGATTGGCAGGTAGGCTATATATTCAATAATGGATGCCGTACGGGAAACAGACAACGCAGTGTATGCAAATATGTGTGTGTGAGGATGCGGATATGACTGGTGGGGTAACTTTCCACGTCTTGAGTATTTGCTTTTTCTTATTGGCTTTCAGACTTTCTTGGCCGTATCGTGTCGCAAAACTCGAGGGGCGAGGCCTCTGAAACAAGGGCGGGATATTTAAATGGCGATCGTTTTCAGCCACCAGATTTCCACTACAACACCATCTACTGTATGTAGATGGGGGGGTGCTCTCTGTATGGTTTCCTATAGTCCACAATCAGCTCTTTGGTCTTGTCCACGTTGACTCACTAAATTGACCCAGCAACATCGCCGGTTTCCCATGAGTTTCTTGACGTGTCACTTTAGCATGCACTGATTGTCAGCTGCTGCCGTATCAGCCCTTATCACTCGCTCGTCCTTTTGTCGGTCCCCTCACCCACTGGGCAAATAAATGCTGGGTGTGTGATAAATGCAGTTATAACCTTTCACCACTAGATGGAGAGTAAGACAGCAGAATGGCTGTGAGGCCACACAATGGTGTTTAGTGGGTGTTTGCGGTAGTTAGTTCTGTGACTGGGAGTTCACTCTTCATAATATATAGGGTTTTCAAATAATTTATTCTAAATGGGATTTTTCTGTTTTGTTTTGTTCTTTCGTTAAATGACTTCACTGTTTGATAGATAAACATGAAGTTCTTCTTCACCACAAACATGAATACACCCGTGCACGCGTGCGCGAGCGGGCACACACACACACACACACACACACACACACACACACACACACACACACACACACACACACACACACACACACACACACACACACACACACACACACACACACACACACACACACACACACACACTACAGAGAGAGAGAGTATTGAGGGCAGAAGTGGTTGCCATTGACAAGCCAAAACGCAAAAAGCTCTCCTGGGTATCGTTGACCCTCTTGATGTGGGCCTCTCAGGGGGATAGAAGCGTGCCTGCCACCCGCCCTGAGATATCCCAACCACTCCCTGCCCTCCCATCCCTCCTTCTCCTCCGTCAATGAGTCCTTCTTTTGGCTTTTTGAGAGGCAGGAATGTAGATATTTTTAATTAGTGACAATTCTCTGTGGCATTACCAAGACACTCCCCCGTCTTCTGTTTGTCATCGTTCTTCCCTGTCTTCCCTCTCCTCGATCCCATTATCCTCTTTTCACTGTGCGCTGCTCAGCTGCTCCATCACCCCCCCCCCCCCACACCCCTTTATTACTTCTATATACCTGCATCTATCAAGACATTTTAATAATTTAAAATGTTCAGGACTTTTTTTTTTTTTTACATACAGGAGTTCTCCGGTGTGTCCTGATTGCATCCATTCATCTATAGCAGTGGTTCCCAAACTTTTTGCTCAAGACACAAAAGATAAATTTAATGCGACGTGTTGTGAGCTTGTAGATGTAGATCTGCTATTTTCACTACTTCTTAAAAGGTTTTTTATTTATTTATGGATTTCTTTGATCTTTTGAAAATCATATGAAATTCTCTTGAGAGATGTTTGAAATTCCTTTTCAATTTCAGAATTTGTATTTTAATTTGGACTTTTTACAAATGTTTTGAAATAATAATGATTCAAAAACATATTTAGTTAACGAAAAAAAAAGGGATATTTACTCGTGACCCATAAGAATGGGTCCGCGACCCAAAAATGGGTCTCGACCGACTGTTTGGGAACCACTGATGTAAAGTACCTTCCTATCTCTCTATCTCCCTCTGTCCCTGGTCACACATGCAGCCAGAAGCATGCAAGCCTGGCCAGGACGCGGTGATGATGAGCCCTGACCTGCTAGCCCTCTCCCTATTGGCTCAGTACCAGGCTGTCACACCACGCTGGGCTGCCACCAATTTCTCTGATTATATCTCACTCTCCAGGGAGGCGTTGTAGCAAAGCGTGTGTGTGTGTGTGTGTGTGTGTGTGTGTGTGTGTGTGTGTGTGTGTGTGTGTGTGTGTGTGTGTGTGTGTGTGTGTGTGTGTGTGTGTGTGTGTGTGTGTGTGTGTGCGCATTGTATGGGGCAGGGTACTGTGGCCTCCCATTAGCTCCAGTTTGTTTAGTCAATAGTAGCAGGTCCCAGTGGTATTTAGCCCTGTCCCCTACCAGAATGGGCCCTGCTGCTCAGAGGGTATTTGGGTGTCTGAGGAGTCAGTCATTGTTACAGATTATAACCATGTTCTCACTGATGTTTGACTCAGTGTTGGATCTTCACCTGGCCGTCTGCTTAGTGGATGATCAAGTACTGTAGCAGTTTGTGAATATATACACAAATATACAATATATGGAAGTTGGAACCAGTTTGTACACTCTTGGAGTTACGAATGGATTTTATAGGGTTTTACTGTGAATATCTGAAAAAAGTGAGAGATTTAAAGTAAGCTGATTGGATGGCATTGATAACAAAGTGCTTGATCCATATCCACCCATGCTTGTTGTAATTTTCACTGACATGTGTCGTTTGTGGACTTTCTGAAATGAACATAAGGTTAAAACAGATCACGTGGTGAAAAGGCAAACAACAACATATATAAATGAAATGCCCTTTGATTACCTGGGAGAAATATTAGAACCTCTCTCTCTCTCTGTTGCTGCGTTTCTTTCTGTACTTGCAAAGTGTTGTGAACAAATAATGACCTCATTCTCAAGCTGTCGCCACTGGTTTATGACTAGTACGAGGTAAACAGAATAAGCTAAACTCCTCGGAATGGAATGAGTCATACGATGAGATTAGGCTTAAAGTGAATCACAGTATCCCCATGCCAGTGTTGGTGTCACTATGTCAAACTGGTGACACATTCCTCAATGATACCGCTTTTACCAGTACAGACGCCCCTCCAGTTGTCCAGGGACCGTGTGTGTGTGTGTGTGTGTGTGTGTGTGTGTGTGTGTGTGTGTGTGTGTGTGTGTGTGTGTGTGTGTGTGTGTGTGTCTGTCTGTCTGTCTGTCTGTCTGTCTGTCTGTCTGTCTGTCTGTCTGTCTGTCTGTCTGTCTGTCTGTCTGTCTGTCTGTCTGTCTGTCTGTCTGTCTGTCTGTGTGTGTGGTGTGTGTGTGTGCACTCCTGGGGTGTATGTTTACATATGCATGTGACTTAGTTTTCTACTTTTGCTTATGCGAGAAAATAGTTAAAGCACATTTGTGTGTACAGTTTCTTCAGTCTTCTTTGCGTGTGTGTGTGTGTGTGTGTGTGTGTGTGTGTGTGTGTGCGTGCGTGCGTGCGTGCGTGGCTGCACGCATGCAACTGTGTTGGTTCGCATTCTGTGTCTAGCCATTTAATCACATGGGATATTTTTCATACCTTCATTCATGTATTCCGCGCTTCACCCTGGCTCTCCAAGGACAGTAATTCTTGGAATTGTTCGTTGCTTCTGTTTACCATCCTCCTTTCATCCGCATCACCCCATACATCTCCACCCAAAGACGTAAACATGGCTCTTATTTTTTTATCTTGTCTTTTTATTTTTGCTCACGGTCGTAATATTACCAGATTTAGTGTCTCGTCGGGGCGAAGCTGGATTTATGAATGCTCTGCATGTATGTGAGGATTAAAAAAAAGTGGATCTGAGGAATCATGAGAGCATTACCGCCAAGCTTTTAAGGATTACACCGCTATCCTGCTTCTTCTTGAAAGAAGCTCTGCAGCCTACAGGGGCGTAGAGGGGAATAAAACAAGGACTTAAGAAGGCGGGGTGTTTGGTCTGAAAAACACAGACATCACACACCCCTCATGTCAGGGCTCATGATACCACAATGACTGGAGGCTGTATTCTGAGGGGCGTGTGTGTGCGTGTGCGTGTGCGTGTGCGTGTGCGTGTGCGTGTGCGTGTGCGTGTGCGTGTGCGCGTGTGCGTGTGCGCGTGCGCGTGTGCGTGTGTGTGTGTGAGCATGCCAAGGGTGAAGTGCTGAGTACAGACTGCCAGCGGTCACAAATTACTATCTGGTGTATGTGTGCATAGTGTGCATGAAGCCTGATCTATACTTAGTGCTCATCAAAAGAAATTATTTGTTTCGTCCCAAACTGGTTATTTTCTGTTATTTTTATAACAGTATAGTATGGTCGGGCATAAGGAAGGAGCTTTCGTTCTGCAGCCCATTAAGACTGGGAACGCATCTGTGTCATTTTAGATTTATTTGGCTATTAAAAAATAGCAGATCTACAAGGCACCGAGTGCGGCGCTACGAGCTTGTAGATCTGCTATTTTTGAAAAATCGGGAAAATGTGAGCAAATCTTTGAATATATATATCTTTAAAGCGAACATTATTTTGTAACTCAAATCCTTGCTTCCGGGGGTCCATGGAACAACATATTTTGAGATGGGGGTCCGTGGCCAAATACATATCATTTTGGGTGGTCCTTGACGTGAAAATGTTTGAGCACCACTGATATAGCAACAATAGTTTTTCAGAAAACTGCTCTGGATTTTGAAGACATTTGTAGAATCGGCCTCAGGTCTTAATGGGTTAAACTACTCTACATGCCACGTGCCTGTGGCATCCCTGCTGGGCACTCCTGAGTGGGTCGTGGGTTGGATCATCTTGGGACTCATACCACCCCATGCCCGCCGGCCCCAGCCCGGTTTGCCAAGCTCCAGTCAACAGATGCCTCTCTCTCTCTCTCTGCAAATGTCCACACACAAGGAGGGGGCCTGTGGTTTCTCAAGTGCTTCTGATACTAATCGGATCAGGGATGACATATTGCTGCGGTGAAGGGGATTGTCATGGTCCAACTGACATGGGAGCAGGAGGGGCACAGGGTCGACGGGGGGGGGACGAGTTAAGGTTAGCGGGGTGGGATGGCAGAGATAAGTGTGTGTGTGTGTGTGGGGCGGGGGAGATGGAGGGAGAGTAGATAAAACGTAGGCTGAGATGTAGAGATGTGGAAACATTGATGCCTGAGTCATGCCTGATTTATACTTGGTTGCGCACCGAAAAGAGCCGATCTACAAGATCAAAACGTGTCACATTGCGATGCGTTGTGAGCTTGTAGATCGGCCATATTCGGTGCACGACACCGCCACGCAACTACGTGTAAATCAGGTCTGAGGGGAATGTCCATGTTAGAGGGAGTCAGATTGGATGAGGATAATGCATACGGCAAAAGTCAAAACCTTTAACATTTTCCCACAACATCTGGGTGACCACCGGCAAAACGCAATCAGCCCAAAAGCACAAGACAGAGAAAGCACATCTAGAACATGAATAGTGTTGCTTTGGTGCTGATGCTGAACTAAGCCCATTAGTGCGAACACCTGCCTTTTCTCCGCTGGTTAAATTCATATGGCTGTTTAATGAGCTTTTCTGACTGGTTGGCCTCCAGTCCCCAGACCCACAAGTAAACCTATTATATCTCTCTCATAGCAGCGGGCACCAGACACCAGGTCTAATAGGACAAGCCCTTTGTCTCTTCTTTATAGCGCACCTGTACCACTGTGTGTGTGTGTGTGTGTGTGTGTGTGTGTGTGTGTGTGTGTGTGTGTGTGTGTGTGCGTGTGCGTGTGTGTGTGCGTGTGTGCATTTGTGTTTACTGTGTACTGTGTATGTACGCGTATGTGTACGCATGCATGTGTGTGTACGTTTTAACATGTCATTTTCATGTTCTTGATTTTGCTTGCATTGTACTTGGTATTGAACCAGCTGGTTATTTGACCCTATGCCCTCATGCCCCGACCTGACTAGTAACATCTCAGTAGGAGATCTAAAATCCTAAACGTCTTAGGATAACACCTGGTTGTATAGAAGATTAGCCCGTTGGCACATGTTCAGTGGCAGAAAACCAAGGATCAAATTTAGCTGGTTCATACTGTAGCTAGCCAACTAGCTTCAGATTGATGTTGTGCGTGTATGCACACAGACAAAAACATGCACGAGAAAATACCCAAGCACAATGTGAGTAGCTGAGATCAAAGAGTGGTACAAAGAAGGTTAACCACTAATGAAAATAGCCGATATATAAGCTCACAACGTGTCACAATGCGACGTGTTGTGAGTTCGTAAATTGGCTATTTTAGCTATTTTTGGGAAACAATTGTCACTTATAATGACATATGCCCAAAGTAGGGACGCCAGGGTTAATGTGGTTAAACAAATCACCACCAGGGGACTGGTTGAGTGGATATGGTGTAATGCACAGATCCTGTTAGTGAGTGATGAATAGAAGGCTGAGCCAAGGACCGAAACAAGTGTGTTTGGACGTGTGTGTGTTTGGACGTGTGTGTGTGTGTGTGTGTGTGTGTGTGTGTGTGTGTGTGTGTGTGTGTGTGTGTGTGTGTGTGTGTGTGTGTGTGTGTGTGTGTGTGTGTGTGTGTGTGTGTGTGTGTGTGTGTGTGTGTGTGTGTGTGTGTGTGTGTGTGTGTGTGTGTGTGTGTGAATATAGTTGAACAGATGGCTACGGGCAAATTTAAAACACTCAGTTGCACAAATCATAAAAAGTCTCTCTCTCTCTCTCTCTCTCTCTCTCTCTCTCTCTCTCTCTCTCTCTCTCTCTCTCTCTCTCTCACACCCACCAGGTTATACAATCAGTGACTGTGATTCAGTTGCAGTCAACATTGAAACAATAACTTCTTAACTGGTGAGAAGGAGCCAGTGTTAGTGATAGTGGAGCAGCGGGTTACCATGACAGTATTATACAATAACATGGATTTGTCCTGTTGTTGAAGTCTTGGAAAGTCTTAGTTGTATCCCTTTGCTGCATCACTTCTGAGAAACAGGGTCAGGGCTGTTGTGTCAAACCACACTATAGAGGGGCTTTACTGTAACCATCAGCAGTCCATTTAGCCTGCATCTTAACATTTGAGTCAATTATTAAGGCAGCTTTCTCTCATTTGCCGTGAGTACTTTAAAGATATCAGCTGTTTCTATTGTCAGTATTGTATTTCTAAAGCCAGCTTGTCCATGTCTGGCTCTTCTCTGTCAACACTGGTCTCATATGCACGTCAGAAGGATTTCCTATCTCCCAAGATGCACCTCTCTCTGCTAGTTATCGTGTCATGTTCCCTTATGTGCCACGGCCGTTACCCTGGTACCCAAAAGAGATTGTAGAAAACGTAAACAAACGGTCTGAGTAGTCGGTGACTAACATGGTGGCAACGTGGTTGTTAGTGGCTTAGAAAACTGAGCTTAATGAGGGAAAAATACATCTGGCTTAAGTTTGACATGCTTGCTTTTGACAAGATTCTTTTAGAGGGCCATAACAAGCATAGCCTACCAACCCTATAGCATCATTAGAGCGTATACTATGCATAAACATATTCTGTACAATGTTTGTGTCTTTTCAAATTCTCCAACTCATTGTCTAGTCATAAAGGTGCACTGAGTGATATTTGTTATTATAGTGCTATTTAAGTGTTAAATAGCTCCATATTCCCATAGTAATCATTGCTATATGTTGTAAGTATTTGTTTAATTGTAAGAAAAACAGGAAAAAAAATCCCCCTATCAGGGGTAACTGGGACACTACAATTTAAGCTGATAAATGATCTTTCGGGTTCATTTGGGGTTCTCTCTCCTGATGGGATGACCTTTGTGTATGAAAATGTATTTTCTGTTTAATAAAGAGCTGGAGAGATGTGGAGAACTCTTGTTACTGAACAAACACTGCAACAATGATTATCAGAATACAAAACTTTAACTTTTTAACAAAAGAACATTTTGCTTCATCCAAAAAATATCACTTACATCATCTTCAAGTTTCTTGCTTAGTACGACGTGATGTTGATGTTGACAATGATGCATTAACCACATAAACCCTCTAGCATTTGTAAACTGGACCTGAGTTGTACGCTTTTTTCTGTCTACACCATATCTCTTTGCCAAAAATAGCTGATCTACAAGCTCAAAACATGTTGTAGTGCTTGTGTAAATTCTAAATGAGTTTGGCCCAAAATACATAATACATAACACTTATTTACAACATATTTTTGTTTGATTTGCCTCCAGTACTTTCCAGGCCGTGCCATGGTGGTGAACCTCCTGAAGTCAGTGGACACGTGGCTGCAAGCTCAGGCAGAGGCTGAAGTGTCCTATAGTGCTCTCAGAGACATGTTGGACAACACAGCACAGGTAGGGCTGACACTAGGCATGTAACGATTTATCGCAAATCGATTTAAATCGATTCAAACTGGTGACGATTTAAATCAATTTAATAAAAAATGAATCGCGATGCAAAAAATAGCTAGAAGAAAATTTGGACAGGTGGAAAACTTTAGTTAAACTTGCAGAGTGACATATTACTTTACCTGGGTTACATCTTCTGATAGTTGTACCTGAATGTTGACATGAAATAATAATCGCATTTAGTGTTTCATTAGCGCGAGCGTGAAAAAAATCAAAATGCAGCTTGTAGTGACAGCGTTAATCAACACATGTTGAAAGGCTAAGATACCAAGGATTCGACAGTGATGTCACTGTTATGCAACACGGAAGTAGTTGCATAACAGTAGTACGCCATTATGGTAAGCTGGTTATAAAGATACTAAGGATTCGTCAGTGATGTCACTGACATGTGAAAAGACAAAGAAAATACAGGATCTTAAGAGAATTGATAAAGAGTTTTCAGTAACTTGGTAGAATTAAAAAAGAAGAAAATACTGGATTTGTGTAAGAGAAATCATAAAAATTTGGAAAAATCGTATTGTGAACCTAATATCGTGATTGGAATCGTATCGTGAGTTGAGTGAATGCCTAGACACGATTCCAAATTTAAGTTGACAATTAATTGTCACTCAAATAATTGTGATTAACGATTTAATTGTGTGTTTGGCATTGAACATTGGAACATATGAATTACATGTTTTATTTCTGTTTGGCATTTAGACTTCGTAATAAAAGATTCCACAGGGCAGATATGACAAATAACTTAAATATACAAAGAAATTATTGACATAGTTAGTAATTTTATACATATAAAAAAAAGAAGAAATAGCTGATCTGTTATCTGTTATGATATCTGTCTGTCTGTCAGTCTGTCTATACGTACAGTATATGTGCATTTACTTTTCCTTGGATGTTAAAATACTGTAGGCATACGCATAAACTTAAATACCTTCACGCTGTGTTGATGTATGATAATAAAATAAGGGTGACAAGGATGACAATGACAATCTAAAGTGTTAATGTTTGGTGGTGCCATGGTGCTCCTTGCCAAAGCGAGTCCACATTAGACTGGAAATAATCTCAAGGTGTCAGTGACCTACCACTACCAAGGTCACTTGTCAGTATTGAATACATCAAGTAGACTCAAATCATACTTTGAAATCTGATCTTGATAAAACAAAAATAGCTACAGAACAGGCACATACTTACTTCCCATTACCAAGGTGTAATGGGAAGTATCCAGATATATTTACGTGTGTACTTCTTCCTTGTCTCAGTGCCAGCAAATACACAGCCTAAGGATGTATGTGTTGTTGTCTTTGGAATGAAGCCTGCATGCCTATAGGATACCAGCTCTCGCAAATTGAAACAGTCACTTACTTACATCATTAGCTTTTAGCAGGCGAATCAATGGATCAATGAATCAATGAGAAGGTATGAACCGACTCTACCTCAGAGGAAATGGACTCTGTATACACACACACACGAACACACACACACACACACACACACACACACACACACACACACACACACACACACACACACACACACACACACACACACACACACACACACACACACACACACAAATCTTTACTATTGACGTGTGAGTAACCCTGTCAATCAAGCTACTAGCCGATGGCAGGCGGTGGGGAGAGAGAAACGACTATATGTCAGGGAAAATATGTTGTTGGATTCAACTCTGGATCATTCCTAAAGATCGGGATAGCCTCTTTATATAGGAGGAGGGCTACGCCATTAACCTGGCATTGACTGGCCATTGATTAGGGGAACTGCACCCAATCATTTTCATTATCTTGAACTGCTCTTTAGTACTTGGAGGGGATCATATTTTGGAATATACGCTTGACCACTTTCAACCTGGCGTCACTATTTTGGGAAATTGTAGGCCTTTTTTTTTAAGGAATGTACATTTTTGTACTGTAGTATTTTCTCTATTTGTATATATGGCTTAAAGGAGAATTCCGGAATAGCCTTTATCTCTTACCTTTATCTGATGTTATTATATCCTAGAACGAGTGGTACAGTAGAAAATGTTCATAACTCCATCCCGAGTCCACCGCAGCTAAAAGCGTGAAAGATGGTCCTTGCGCTAAATCGCATATTCTTTTTTGTTGATATCTGACGTTCATAATGACAGAAACCTCGCCACAGTGTTTTTGTCCCAAATGAGCCGCCGTAGTGTTTACAAGCGGACTTGGATGAAATCACGGGTGAAATCTCGTCTTGCGAGACTTCCGGAGGGACGTATCTAACACACTGTGGAGAGTTTTCTGTCAATATGAACGTCAGATATCTACAACCAAAAAATAAATTTCGAGCGATACAAATACGCGGTTAAGCATAGGGACCATCTTTCACATTTTTAGCTGCGGTGGGCTCGGGATGGAGTTATGAAACTGTTACCACTCGTTCTAGGATATAATAACATCAGATAAGGGATCTCCTTTAACCCATTACATCCGCTAAAGCATCTGTGTCGCTTTAGATTTTTGCGTTCAAAAATAGCAGATATACACAGATATACATATGCTATTTTTGAACATTTTTGAAAAATCTTGAAAGTGTGAGAACTACTGATTTGGAAGGCATTAAGTAGAATCGGCCTCAGGTCTTAGTGGGTTAAGTGGTTAAAAGTGTCTCTCTGTTCTCTGTCTGTCTCTGTCTGTGTCTCTCTCTCTCACTCTCTCTCTTTGTCTCTCTGTCACTCTCTCTGTCTCTTTGTCTCTCTGTCACTCTCTCTGTCTCTTTGTCTGTCAGGTTCCAGACACTGCCCTGCCAGAGGCAGTGAGGTGGGTGGGCTGCCAAGGCTCCAAGCCCTACTTCAGACGCTACCCTTGTGGGATGTGGACACTCTTCCACATTCTCACTGTCCAGGCCAAGAAGTCTGGTGAATCAGCAGGTAACACACACAACTAAGAACCTCAGAGCCTGGATTAAGGAAAAGGAACTGATGCACATTCATAATAATAATAATGATAATAAAACAAAACCTAAAAATTATATTCCAGTCTCAGTATCCAACCCTGACAGCTACAGGGTTACATTTCATAATTGTAAATGTGTGTGTGTGTGTGTGTGTGTGCGCGTGTGTGTGCGTGTGTGTGTGTGTGTGTGTGTGTGTGTGTGTGTGTGTGTGTGTGTGTGTGTGTGTGTGTGTGTGCGTGTGCGTGTGCGTGTGCGCGCTCGTGCAGGCGTGTACACAACCAATGTAGTGTGACATGGGCTTTTGCGGTATCCATTCTGCTACCAGTTGAGCTGCTATAGCTCTCCTGGGACTCATGTCTCATCCCTCTTTAACTCACCACAGCCCTGCAGCTCACAGCCACACAGCCAGGGCCTGGTGTGGCTGCAGGGGCAAAGACACAAGACTTAAAAGAAAACTTTGAGGATTTTCAACCTAAATCCCTTTGTTCTGATGTGAGGAGATCAATAATACATGCGTTCTGTATATTTCTCCACAAAATGTTGACGTTGTCAAACAATGTTCTGTATATTTCCTCACGAAATGTTGACGTCAAACAATGACTTTGTCAATGGAAATATACGTTCAATGACATGAAACAACTTCATCATTTTGAGTGAATAGGCTAAGGGGATATTGGAGGTAAAGAGACAGAGTAGATAGGTTAAGGGGATATTGGAGGTAGAGGAGGGAAGAGGGGAAGGGGTGGGAGATGTAGGAAAGAAAGAACAGGAGCTGACTGAAAGGAGAGAGGCCATTGAAAGGTCAAAGAAAGGGTGGTCTGGGGACGAGTGCTTTGTAAAGCTTTGTAAACAAATTAACCATGGAATGTTTGGTGGAGTGTTTGTTTGCACAGACGACGATGTAGCGACACACTTAAGAAAAGGCGCACATACGCATGAACACATGCACCCACACACAAACACAAGCTGGGCCGGGATTCCACAAGTTTGTTGTTTCTTTGTCCTCTTCTCTATTGTTATTTATTTGTTCCAGCAGAACAGTACCTACTTATGTTTGTTAAAGGTTATTATGTTAGATTAGTGGAATGTGAGTGCTTAATAAAATAGGCAGATGACTTCAGAGGTTGATCTCGCTCTCACACATACATACACACACACACATGCACACACACACACACACACACACACACACACACACACACACACCCACACCCACACACACACACACACACACACACACACACACACACGCACGCGCACGCACACACACACTGAGGTTAATCCCAGGGTTTATGGACCATCACGTGACCCGCAGATGGACTGGCTGAGAAACAGGGGGTCCATCTGGCCCCCCACTGTGTCCAAGCTTAACTGGTGGAGACATAGACAAAGACACATAACAGCATTAACCACAGGTCATTATACACAGATATGCACTGATATATACTGTAGTAACTACTGTTTGAGAACATGGTGTGTGTGTGTGTGTGTGTGTGTGTGTGTGTGTGTGTGTGTGTGTGTGTGTGTGTGTGTGTGTGTGTGTGTGTGTGTGTGTGTGTGTGTGTGTGTGTGTGTGTGTGTGTGTGTGTGTCTTTATTTGTGTGTGTATATATACAGTATATATACATAAATACATATTAGGAGTGTGCCAATACACTAATTTCATGATACGATACGATACGATATTGGGCTCACAACATCGATAAGATATCGATACGATACGATATATGGCACTTTTTTATTATGAAAATATATGGGGGGGAAAAAAACGCTTCTGAAAATATATGGGGGGGGGGAAGCAAATGCAAACAAATACTTCTGTTTTTGCATTATTATTATTGCAAAAATAAATAAATAAAGAATATATATATATATATTTTTTTTTAAACAATATTTTTTTTCCCAAATCGATACATATCGTCACGGAAACGTATCGCGATATATCGCGGGACGATATATCGGCACATCCCTAATACATATATACATAATGTATAATATTGTATATATATAATATATATATAATGTTAAAAATATACACATGTATGAAAACACACCTCCTCTAATGGATGTGCTATAAGTCCAGAACAAAAGAAAACACTTTGGCTGGTAGTAAACTATGGTTTGTAACTGTTGAGGTCCTGAGATAACTGCCTCTCCACCATTCACACAGAGTGTTAACTGTATTTAATCTCTCGATAGGGCTATCCCGTTCACTTAGATTATTCATCTCAATATGGGGTTAACCCAGCTCTCCATGACTCCTGGCCCATATAACCGTGGGAATCCAGTGTGTCGCGGGCCGGCATTGGTATTAGCAAGCTTTGAGGTTCAGCACAGGTTTATGGCATATTTTGTCCTCGCCATCATTATCTAATGAGGTATAGGCCTAACAGTAGATTATGAGATGACTTTTTTTTTCTTTTCGTTTAGTGAAATAAAACAAGGATCTTAATTGGGTAAACAATTTATTTTTGATTTCCTACTTTTTAATATTTCAATTGGTTTAATTGAAATATTTACAAACTAGTACTCATGAACAGTTTGTTTGAATTCAATTATCTCTAATACTTTTTCTATATAACTATAGTAGTACCCGTTCCAGAGACCATATTACACCTGTCCTCCACGTCCTACGGCTTCCTGTCAAACAAAGAATCCACTTCAAAATACTACTCACCACCTATAAGGCACCGACGAACAACCTGGCTCCCCCCCCTACCTCTCCGACCTCCTCCAACGTCATGTCCCCTCCCGCTCGCTCAGGTCTGGTGACGCCAACAGGTCTGGTGACACCCCTGGTGGTCCCCAAGACCAAGCACCGAAACTGGGGCGATAGGGCTTTTTCTGAATTCTGCCCCATCCCTGTGGAATGCACTCCCCAACACTATCAAAGAAGCCCCCACCCTCCAATCCTTCAAAACCTCTCAAAACTCTCAAAATCCACCTCTTCAATATGGCTTTCCACAGCTAACTGCACACCCCCTGTTTCACTGTAGCACTTTTTTTTAATTGATTTTACTCTATAGACAATAAGACATAGCCTTTTTTTGTGTTTTTCCTAATAAAGTTGATTATTTCCATTGTTGTTTTCTCTCCCCCATGTAAAGTGTCTTTGGGTGCTTAGAAAAGGGCTATATAAATCTGAGATATCATTATTATTATTATTATGATATTTTTCTTTAATAACCTTTTATTTTCCTGACATCTTGCCATTTCCCTCCAGGGCCCCAGGAGGTGCTGCAGGCAATGAGAAACTACGTTCGCCACTTCTTCGGCTGCCGACCGTGTGCAGATCACTTTGAAAACATGGCCCAAGAGAGCATGTCGGAAGTGAGCTCTCCGTCGATGGCCGTCCTCTGGCTCTGGTCAAGACACAACCGTGTCAACAACAGGCTGGCAGGTAAGGGGCGGGGCCTGCAGAACAACACACAGCAATGTTACAGACACATTGGTGGAAGATAGAGGGGCTTGGTCTTCAATCTATCTACTGCAGTGGTTCTCAACCTGTGGGTTGGGGGCCCACTGGTGGGCCACAAGGGTATTGCAAGTGGACCCCCAAATAATTGGCAAAACACTACGATTTTAGTGATAATACTAGAAAAGTCAGTCATAGCTACTAGGAATGGGATCTGATTCTGAAATATCAACCTTAACCTGTCTATCTTGTTTACATGACCCCAGAGATAATGTGATAATGTTTGTGTGAGTTTTGGACAAAACCTGTAGGAATAGCGTGTTTTGAAGAAAACGCAAAATGGCAGAATATGTAATTTGGCACAAGTGGCCGGGGACTATATGGAGAGTGAGAATCCAAGGAATCCAGGGATTTCTTTTTTCTTTTTTCGTAAGAACAATGGTTCAGGAGTTATTGGCCAAAACGCTAAGTGGGCTGTTGTAGCGCCACAATGAGGCCGATGTATATCTGCCGCATGGTGGCGCTATAACAGGACGATTAAAAAAATGTAGGGTGGAGGTTCTGCTCTGGCCTCCAGGGGGCGTCGTGCGCGCACAGTTTCACTGCGATTGGTCCAACAGGTGCCGGAGATTATCTGTTCATAGACAGACCCACGGACACAAGGACCCACACGGACGGACGGACAGGGGCGGAAACATAGTCTCGGCCTGGCATAGACAATAACATTAATATGAAAAGAAATGTAAAAGAAAAAATGGCATGGTATTTTTTCTTTTAAACCTTTTCTTTGAGATACTGATAAATGAAACTTAAAGTATACCACGTTAGTTCCATTTATCCAAGCCTCAACATAATTGATTGATTGATCATTAAATAAACATGCTACAAAAATCCACGCGGCCCACCCTATGGTCAGATGGGTGGGCCACGAATGCTTTAGAGATTTTCAAGTGGGCCCTGATCCAGAAGGTTGAGAACCACTGTTCTAGGGATCTGCTCTTTCCACCTGCTCAGGAGCACCGGTACGGGGCAGGACCTCGGCCACATGCTAACTTTGAGTATTTCATAGTTTTTTTTGTTGTTGTTTTTTGTTTTGTAGATACTTCGTCCTGTCCTAGAGTGGTAATGTTGACTGTGTCAGAGCGAATCAGAGAGTGTCATGACCGTTGCGGAAAAGTCAAAGACAGTCCTTGGATTGAATCCTCCTATAACTCATTTTGTTGTTACCGTGAGTCAAATCTCACCTGTCTGGCACTTAAAAATAGAAAGAGGGGGGTGATAATGGTGCCAGTGGATCCATTAATGGTTCCGTTAAAGTATGCGTACGTGTGTGTGTGTGTGCGTGCGTGCGTGCGTGCGTGTGCGTGCGTGCGTGCGTGTGCGTGCGTGCGTGCGTGTGCGTGCGTGCGTGCGTGCGGCGCAGGGGGATCACTGTTTCCCAGTTTTTTGTTGTTTTTTCATTTTATTTATCTAGTCCTTCCTATCCTATCCTGATCGTGTGTTTCTCTCTTTGTATAAATAAAGGTGTCTCTCTCTGATTTGACAAGTACAAATGTGTACAACAGATGTTTGATGAACACCGCGAGTATGAAAACATAACATTGTTATTGGTATTCATCTGCATGAGTCAAAAGGCAGTGCTCCTGACATTTCGTCACATGGGTCATCTTAGTTTTACATGTAGCTTTACGCAGAGCCCACCCCCTGTTTGTTCATATGGTTTTATGAGGCACAAGCCTGTCATTAACAGCCCACTTTGTTAAATCACTTTGTTTTGTCTTCTTTGTGGTGCGCTGGCCGCCCCCTCGTCTTTCTCAGTGACAGCTTGGTGTCCTGAACAGCAGGGGACAGAGGGGCCACACGCTCTGCCTGCAGCCTGTATCTGCTCCCTAGACAGTTGTCCACTATTACTACACAGCTCTTCTTTCCCTCTCTGCTGCCTCTCTCTCTCTCTCTCCTCTTCGTCTCCTGGGACTCATATCCTCCACTTGACAAGTGATATGGTACCATCCTCCTAGCAAATACCCCACAGGGACCAGTCTGCGTTGCACACTCACACACACACACACACACACACACACACACACACACACACACACACACACACACACACACACACACACACACACACACACACGCGCGTGTGCGTACACACATACAATTCCCAAGATGTTTCAAGGCAGCAGGTGGCACACGCCGCCACACAAGCATCAAGCCACCCCTTCAGTTACTGCCCCCTCCCATTTTACAGACACATACATGTGGACACACACACACACGCGCGCGCACACACACACACACACACACACACACACACACACACACACACACACACACACACACATGCAGATATTAATATACTTGTGACGGCATCAACATTTTAGGACGGCATTTTAATAAATGCTATTCTTTACCTTTTTTGCCATTTTTAACTTAACCCTAAAGCTTGACTTATACGTAGTTGTGCACTGGTGTCATGCACCAAAATAGCTGGTCGACAAGCTCACACGTCTTGCTACGATGCGTTGTGAGCTTTTAGATCTATTATTTTTGATGCAAGACACCGCTGCACTCCAACCCCTCAACCTAACATCTAAATGCCTAATCCTAACCCCAACCTGAATCTCGTCCTAATTGTAAGCCTAAAGGCCTTTACACACATTGGGGGCTACGTGAATAAACAACCTGAAAATGCGAAATTGCTTCGACTTTATAAGGTTTTTTTTTAAAACAAATTATTCTCATGAAAAAATCGCCTCCAATGTGTAAGGACCTTAACTCCCCAAATGCTTTTTTTTTAACCATAAACCAACCATTTCTCTAGTAGTGAGGCACAGGAAGATTGTCTGCACAATATCTATTTCTCAAATTCTACTCTACTTGTGGGGACATTTGGACATTTCACTCGTGAGTTGAGTGAATCATTGCATGCCTAGCTGACACGATTCCAAATTTAAGTTGACGATTAATTGTCACTCAAATAATTGCGATTAACGATTTCATTGTGTGTTTGGCATTGAACATTGGAACACATGAATACATGTTTTATTTCTGTTTGCCATTAGGCTTCGTAATAACTAATTCCACAGGGCAGATATGACAAATAACTTAAACATACAAAGACAGAAATAGCTGCTATT